>NW_017805988.1:216106-234451 GCF_001891065.2 Hippocampus comes
CTCCCCCCGCCTCAGGTCCGCACGAGTGGTTTGTCCCGGCGGGTTCCGGCGTGGTGATGAAGGACGGGGAGGAGGCCACCATCCCCTGCGCCGTGTCCGATCCGCTTCTCAACGTCAGCCTGTACCGGCGCGGGGACAAAACGCCGGCGTCGGGACCGACGTACGAGCCGGGCCGCGGCTTCACGGGACGCCTCGACGACTCGTCTTACGTGTGCGTGGCCTCCAGCGGCTCTGAGGAGACGCGCTCGCAGGTCTACTACGTCTTCAGTGTCGTGGGTGAGTTTCGTCCGCGGGCGCGTCGTCCCGGGGCGCCCGCCCGCCCGCGGCTCACCGACGTGTCCGCCAGTCGCCAAGGCGATGGAGGTGAACTTGACGGCATCCGGCAGCGTGCTGAAGCGCGGACAAGCGCTGCTCGTCAACTGCACCGTCCGACACGTCGACATGGTCTACTTCTCTTGGAAGTTCCCGCGGAGCGAGGTACTGCGCTTCCGTCGTCGCCCGCCGGCTCGCTCGACTGGCCGGCGCCTCCGCTCGCATTCTCGGACCGCCTCCGAGTCAACGGACCGGCGACTCGGTTTCCGATGACCCCTTTTGTGCGCCTTTGCCTCGTGTCCTTCCAGGAATTTGAGTCTCTCACAGAATTTCTGCCCGATCGAATCCGTTCGTTTGTGAACATCCCCTCGGCGACGCTGGCAGACTCCGGTAGGTGCCGCCGCCGCCGCCGCCGCTCACCTTTGGCCACGCTAACGGCGAGATGTCGCTGATGCTTCCTGCAGGCGTGTATGCGTGCGCGGTCCAGGAAAGTCTGCAGGGACGGCGCGTGGAAAAGAACATCACAGTCATCATACTGGGTGAGCACACGCGTACGAACGCACGCAAAGAACCACGACGACGCACATTCCGACAAACTAAAAGCACGGGACACACGCACACGCGCGCCTGCAAAGACACACTCACATCACGCGGAATCCCCACAGATCGTGGTTACGTTTCCGCGCGCGCGACCCACGACACCAACGTGTCTTCGCTGGTCGGTCACACGGTGGCACTGCGGGTGGCGGCGGACGCCCACCCTCCGCCCACGGTGGCGTGGCACAAAGATAACCGGAGCGTCATCGTCACCGCGGGAACGACCGTCGTGTCCACCGCACGCGTGTCGGACGGCAGGTACGCTAACCGCGCCGCTACTAACGGTGCCGGCACGGCGCGGCCGCAAAACTCACCGCCGTGCGACCTTGCAGGCTGCCCGTCATGCGAACCGGGATGGATGCTGACGCCAACGCTAACATGAATGCTAACCGTGCCGACAACAGCATGGCTCCCGTGCTGCTAGCTGCGATGCTCAAATGAAGCCAGCAAAAGTGCCAACCGTCACCCAGCGACTCTGTTCATACCGACAACGCTAACCGCGATTGGCACAACCCCGCCGCTAACAATGCTAACCAAAGCGTGAAGAGCGACGCTGACCAGGACGCTCTCCGCGCAAGCCTGACGCAAAGCAACGATGCTAACTGCGATGCCGACGTCACGCTAACAGCTATGCTAACCTGACACTAGCAACCGACCTGTCGGCGACAGATACGTCAGCACTCTGACCTTGGCGAGGGTCCGCTTGGAGCAAACGGGAAGTTACACGGCCAGCATCTTCAATGAAGATGAACGGGAGGACGTGATCTTCTACTTGCAAGTTCGAGGTGAGCGAGCGAGCGAGCGAGTCACTCCTCATGGGCAGCTTGACAACTCGGTCTGTGTGGGAGTGTGTTTGTACGTTGCGGTGTCCACGTGTGATTTTGGATGTGTGTGTCAGTGTGCGTTTTTTGCGTTTGTGCGCGTGCGTGTATTTGAAAATGTGGACCGAATGTTAAAAGTTTGTGCGCTGGCTTCATTTTGCGCGCGTCCGCAGCGCCCCCGAGGATCACGTCGCTGACGGAGACGAGCGCTGGGGCCATGTTGTGCGTCAGCGAAGGAGCTCCGCCCCCTTCTGTCACCTGGTTCACCTGTCACAGCGCACACGGGTAAGAAGAACGCCGCTTAGCTTAGCGGTAGCTCACTCAACCCGCCGGACGCAAAATGCTGCGCACGGAGCAAACGTCACCTCGACAACAATAAACAATAAATGAACAACCAAGACGGCAAAACTGAGATCCACATCGAGGCCGTCCGCCCGCCAACACGGTGACGCGCTAGCGTGGACCGGTTTTGTGTGACATCACAGGAAGTGTCGAGCCTTTTGCCCGCAGGTGCGCCAACGGGACAGGTCGCTGGACGAGCCAATCGGGTACTGGGAAGGGCGCGCTCCTGCAAGAGAACGTCACCGTCCTGGCGGACGGGGGCCTGACCCAGGTAAGCGGTGAGGTCCCGCCCCACGCGGGGCGCCCGCGACCTCATCCGTCCTCCCCCCCGCCCGGCAGGTGCGCAGCCTGCTGATCCCGGACAGCCCCAAGACCTTGACCGCCGTCCGATGCGAGGCCTCCAACTCTGCGGGACGACGAGCCAGAGACCTCCGGCTGGTGTCCACTTGTGAGTGTGACGGGCGCGCGACGGAGGCGACTGGATGATGGCCGGATGCCTCGGGAAGTAGACGGATTGGTGGCGATGGATTGACGGGAGAGGATCCGGGAGATTCGAACGATCGATGTTCACCGGACCTCGTCTTTGGTAATAAAGTCGCAGTGACCGTGCGCTTCCTGTCCAGCTCTTTTGTCTCAGGTGGCCATGTTGGCGCTGGTTCTGGTTCTGGGGCTCATCGCCATCATCTTCCTGGTCATACTCGTCATCCTGTGGAGAAAAGTCAGTCATGCGCCGCGTCGTCGCGCTCGCGCCCTCCTCCTCCTCCTCCTCCTCCTCCTCCAAGTGCGCCGCAACTCGCCTCGCCCTTCAGAAACCTCGCTACAAAGTCCGCTGGAAGCTGATGGAGTCCGTCAGCCCCGACGGGCTGGAGTGCGTCTACCTGGACCCCGACCGGCTGCCCTACAGCGCCGCCTGGGAAATTCCCAGGGAGGACATCGAGCTAGGTCGCGCTCACCGCGACGTCGTGCGCTAGCGGTGCCGAGGGGAAGCCCGCGCTCGATTCGAGTTGCCGTGTGGCGGTGGCGTGTGTGCAGGTGAAGACTTGGCGTCGGGAGCTTTCGGACGAGTGGTGGAAGCCCGGGTGTCGGGTCTGCTCCGGGACCGCAAGACCACCAGAGTGGCCGTCAAGATGGTCAAATGTGTGTCCCGCGTCCTGATGCCGTCCATGTGCGCTTCGAGCTGCACCTAATTGTGCGTGTGTGTGTGTGTGTGTGTTCAGCCAACAGCGGCGCTCGTCGGTCGTTGTTGTCCGAGTTGAAGCTTTTGTGTCACCTGGGCCCTCACGTGAACATCGTCAACTTGCTCGGAGCGTGCACGTCCGGAGGTGACCTCAGGCCCCGCCCACCGAGCCACGGCGCCCTCGGTGACGCCCCCTGCTGGCCACCGGCACGCTGACGCCCTTCCTCACCCGCAGGTCCCGTCTACGTCGTCACTGAGTTCTGTTGCCACGGAGACCTGGCCGGCTACCTGCGACGCCACAAACGCGCTTTTGTTCACGACGACGCACTCGCCAAGAGGTACGCGCCCGCATGCCCGAACGGAGAGACACACTTACGCACAAATACACACGTGACTCGTGTGTGTGTGTGTGTGTGTGTGTGTGTGTGTGTGTAAAGATATAATAAAAAAGAAACAAGAGCACGCACAAAGGAAAAGAACAATAAAGTGTGGGTGTGTGTGTGTGTGTGTGTGTGTGCGCGCGTGTGTGTATATTACACATGGCTGAAAGAAAAAGCACACCTACTGAGAGTGTTAATGTTACACTTCCGACACACACAGACACACGCGCGCACATACCATATGTTGAATGGTAAAGGCGCATGCCCCCTCCAACTCGGCAACCAAAGCATGGCACAGGTCCCTCCCTCTGACCGCAATACCGTTATTTCATCGCAAATCAAGGCTGTCCAAGGAAATCCTTCATCAATCCATTTCAATACAGTGAATTTGACAAACTTTGAAAAATAAGGCCACAAACGTCCGCCACCACTGTTTAACGAGGGTTCACTAAGATTCTTCTTCTTTCTCTCTGCAGTTACGATGAATGCGTGGGCCCCGGTTACACCCACATCTACATACCCACAGACGACCCCCCGCCTTACTCGCTATGGGACCCCCATCAGAACAACTCCGAAGGGGCAGAGGAGGGTCCCAGTTCTGCCAGCGCAGCCTCGCCGCCCCCGGAGCATCGACACATCGCATCCATCTCCTTCCCGTTGGAGGCTGCGCCGCCGTACGAGGCGGTGATTGGCGAGCAGGGGCCACCGGCACGCTGACGCCCTTCCTCACCCGCAGGTCCCGTCTACGTCGTCACTGAGTTCTGTTGCCACGGAGACCTGGCCGGCTACCTGCGACGCCACAAACGCGCTTTTGTTCACGACGACGCACTCGCCAAGAGGTACGCGCCCGCACGCCCGAAGAGAGACACACACTCACACACAAACACACGCGTCACGTGTGTGTGTGTGTGTGTGTGTGTGTGTGTGTGTGAAGAGAGGCAGACGGCGGTTACATGGACATGAGCAAGCAGGAGGGCGCAGCCATCGTCGGCGACAGCGAGAACGCGGCGTCGGGTGAGACGGGAAAGTCGGCGCGTTGTCAAAGTTTCCCTCCCATCGGGATCGCTGGCGAACTTCCGCAAGGCTCGCCGATCGGCTGATCATCCGAAGCGGTCGCGTTGAGGAGGGAAACGGGCAGGACAGCGGCGGCTCTCTTGGACCCGAGTCGCCTGCCCCGGCGCCGCGGCGAGAGCAACTTACTTGTGTTTGTGTGCGCACGCGTAGCTCAGGACCAGCAGGTGGCGTCGTCGTCGTCGCTTCTCATCAGCGACTCGACCGCGCTCGACCGAAGCGACCTCTGCAGCTTCTCCTTCCAGGTGGCCAGCGCCATGAACTTCCTGTCGTCACGCAACGTAGGCCGGCGCGACTCGGCGGGCAGCTCCGGGCGTGCGCTTAGCGTGCGCTTAGCGTGTGTGTCGTGCGTCGCAGTGCGTCCACGGAGACCTGGCGGCCCGCAACGTCCTGGTGTGCGAGGAGCGGCTGGTGAAGGTGGGCCACTTCGGCCCGGCTCGGGACCCGCTCGAGGATCGGGACTACGTGGCCCGAGGACGCGTCAGTGCGCCGCAACCGCACGGCAGCTCGCGCGTGGCCTCGTCGCCGCCGCCGTGACGTCCCTTTCTGGCCCGACAGGCCTCGCTGCCGCTCAAGTGGATGGCGCCGGAGAGTGTTTTCCACGGTGCGTACTCCTCCCGGAGCGACGTGTGGTCCTACGGGGTTCTGCTGTGGGAGATCTTCTCTTTGGGTAAGACGCCGCAACGCGCCGCCGCAGCAGCTCACACCAGCGTCTCATCGGCGCCTTTTGCCGCAGGCGACAGCCCGTATTCGGACCTGCCCGCGCCGCGCCGATTCTACGCCGCGCTGAAGAGAGGACACCGCTTGGCGCCGCCACCTCACGCCGACTCCAACATGTGGGACGCATGACAGCAAGCATGCCTCGCTCCGCTCGCGCGCATGACGTTGACGACATCTTATGACCGGGCGACGTAACGAGAGCATGCCGGACAAAAATGTGCGGCCGATAACACCATGCGACGGGGCTGACGTACGGCGTGACCGAGGCGCGAATAGCGGCAACCGCGGCAAGCGGCAGCTTTGCAATCTGTGATGACAAACGCGTGACCGCACGCCGCGTGTGCCCAGTTCCGACATGATGCAAGCGTGCTGGAGCGAGCGTCCCGCTTCCAGGCCGTCGTTCGCGTCGTTGGCGGCGTCGCTGGACGCCATGCTGACGGACGACCGCAGAAAGGTGACGGCGTCCTCCGCGTGCCGTCCGCGTGGCCAACGCCTCTCGTGAAGGTCGACGACGCCCGCTTGTTTGCGCCCCGCCCAGGCGTACGCCGAGCTGACGGACCGCTTCCTGACGGGCGACCATCCGGCCGTGGTTCGGTCCCGACTGGCGTCGGCGGCCGTCGACGCGCCGAGCGACGGCGACGGCGCGACCCCGTCGCGTGAGGAAAATGCGAGGCTTCACCGGCCGGAGGCGGGACCTTCCCACGGTGAACGCGGCCTTCCCGAAGACACGGACAGACGCGAGGGCGAGTGCGGCGCCGCGCTGGACGCCGAAAGGTAGGGTGTCGTGCAGGTGATTGATTTGGACGATGTTGACGGCGGCGTCGACCGCGAGGGTGACGATGACGATTGGCCCGCTGTGTTTTCCCGTTCAGAGCCGAGGAGCCGCTGGCTGCCCGTGAAGTGACGTCGTCGGGCGAAAGCGAGGCGGAAAGCTGTGTTTGAGAAACACGTCCGCGTGGCATGGTAAAGAGATCCGTCGCATTTCTGACGGCACGCGACGCGCCCGTCCGTCCTTTCTTGTATCGCAACTTCTTCTTCCGCTCGGCTTGAATTAAAAACATGAAATGCCACCTGCCTGATGACTTTGTTTTGTTCTCCAAGCGTGAAAACATTTGGACCAAGAAAGGGGGGCGGGCCCTGTGTTGGCACCGCCTCCCTCCACCCCCTCTCGGTTTTGCTTCTGTCTGAGGGCCAGAGGAAGGTTTGAGGTCTAAGATCGCCGGACAGCCGAGGCCGCCGGCGGCCTCTTAAGGTCTCAGACTTCCGGAGATCCGAGACCGTTGAAGGTGCGACCCACACCGTTGGAGATCTTCAGCCAGCGGTCGTCTGAGGGGCTCGGCGGTCATCCGCCATTCAACTTCTGAGACCAGAGAGGCTTGAAGACTTTTGGACGCCCGAGGCCGCCGCCGGTCCGAAGCTGTTGGAGGTCCGAGATCGTCGGAGTGCCGAAAACCGTTTGAGATCGTCAGCTATCGGTCACGTGTGACCCTCGAGGCTCATTTGCCCTCGACGACCGTCACGAGACCGTCGACGGTTAAAAGAGACTCTTTTGGGAGTTTATTGCCAGTCTGAAACTGTGCGCGGTCCCTGAGACCGCGGGAGATTGGAGACAGGGAGGGGTCTGAGCTCGTCGCACATCCAAGGCCGTTGAAGGTCCAAGTCCGAACGTCTCGGAATAGGTCGGAGAAGGCCCGGGACGCATCCGGGGGCCCTTTTCGTGTCTGTCGCTGCTGAAGGTCACTTGAAGAGGGAAGTGTTAGGACGGGGGTCAGAGGAGGCGGGCTGAGCGCCGATCAGGAAGTTGAAGAGCCGCTCGCTCGAGTGTCTGTCGGTGAGTCAGAAGAAGAAGAACAAGATGAAGACGTGGTCGTTCCCTCTCCTCCTGCTGTCGGTCGTCTCTGCCCAAGGTAAGAAACCCGAGCCGGTCGGCGCTCGTGCGCATTTGTCGCGGAACGCCAAAGTCGGACGTGAGGAGATGTCGATGCTATTTGGTGGAAAGAAGACGCCCCGAGCCAAAAGGTCGCAAATGTTTCGCGTTCCCTCGTAAGACGGGCTTTTGGCGTACGCGGCCTTTGCTACGCAGCCCCGCGCTCGTTCGCGTCGGCAGAAACGAAACGATCGTTCGAGGATTGCGAACAACTCACGTTCGGAGACAAACGTGAGTTGCACGACGCCCACTCCGCTGATTGACGGCATGTGGGCGGAGCAAGCGCCGGCCGGGTGTGACGTTAGCACGCGAGGGTTCGCTCTCCAAAATATTTGTCGAGTGTGAATGGAATGTTTCACGTTTGCCAATTGAGCCCCTTTTGAGCGTTTTTCCTGATCCCGATGAGGACGGCGGCTTTTCTTCCTCTTTTGTTTCGTTCCCTCCAAACCGCTGACAGACGTTAAAGTCGCCGCTTTCGCTTCCTGTTTTGCTTCCCATCTTGCGAAACGCGAGCGTCATGTCAACAAAAATCTCTTCTTTGTTCCCGAATTGTCCGTCCCCCAAGAATAAACGTGCCCGCGCTTCAACGACGCCACTCAGATTGATGAGGGGGGGGGGGCGTGTTTGAATTCAGGCTACGCGGCCTTCCCGCGTGGCGTTGGCGTGTTTGCCGACGGCCGCGCTGACGTGAGCCGGCAGCAGCCCCGGCCGGGCGCGCCCCGGCGCTCATTTGACCGAGAGTGAAATGGCGCCCAAAAAAGTTTTTTTTGTCCCCCCCCCAGACGCCTCTTGGCCAACCATTCGACTGAACTCGCAGCCCGTGCAGAACCAGTCCGAGGCGACTCTGACGGCAGGCTCGCCTTTCAGCCTCAGCTGCCGCGGCAACGCGTCGTTGCGCTGGTCCAGCACGGCGTTCCGCTCGCCGTCGTTGTCGCGCGGCGGCGAGCTGAAGGTCTGGCACGCCCGACCGAGACACACGGGGACGTATCGCTGCGCGTACGCCGACCGCAGCCTCGAACGCCTTCACGCCTCGGTGCACGTCTACGTCCGAGGTGAGCCCCTCGGCCGCCCCTTCCCGTTGTCGCTCATCGCCGAGATCTTTTTGACCGACCCTCCCATCAGATCCGTCGTCGCCCTCCGACGTCTTCGTCACGCCTCACTTCACGCCCGACGTCAGGGAGGGCGACGACTTCCTGTTCCGCTGTCTGCTCACCGACCCGTCGGTCACCAACCTAACCCTCCGAGTGAAGGAGGAGGGGCCCGGGGGGGGGCGGGAGCGGGAGCGGGACCTGCCCCCGGGCATGAAGGTGAGCGCGGATCCCCGCGCGGGAGTCCTCATTCGCAAAGTGGACAGGAAGTTCAACGGACGCTACGTCTGCGCCGCCTGGAACAGCAACAACACGCGCGTGACGTCCAACACGCTGCACCTCATCGTCACGCCGAGTAAGAAGCCCGTCGAACGCTCGCCGTTCTCTCTCTCCCCTCCACATTGACTTGTCTGTCTCTCATTCGTCGATCGCTCATCTGTCTTTGTCTCACTTGTCCGTCTGTCTTTCGCCTGTCCGACTGCCGTCCCATCAGGTCATCCACCGTCTCGCTCTCTCTCTCTCGCGTTGTCTCTCACGGCCGCGGCCGCGTTTGCGCGTGTGTTTAGGACAGCGTCATCCTCCCGAGGTGTCACTGAATCAGAGTGAGTTTTTCCGCGTGGTGGGAGAAACCTTTGCGGTGACGTGCGTGACGAGTAACCCCTCCCTCATCTACGGCGTCTCCTGGACATCCCCCAGCAGAGTCGAGGTGAGACCCGCCCTTCGATGCGCTTTCGCGGCCTTGGGACATTTTGACGCCAGGTGTCCCGCCGGCCCCCCCCCCCCCGCAGGGCGCAATCACGACACAGTCCCGTCACTACGTCGGCAACCGCTTTTACATCAACAACACGCTGACCCTCGACGCCGTCGGTCGACAGCAGAGCGGACGCTACACGTGTACGGCGAGCAACGAGGCCGGCAACGCCACGGCGACGGCCAGGCTCCGCGTCTTAGGTGAGCGGGCGGCGGGAGCGGGAGGGAGTCGCGTACGGGCCGGACGCGAGTCACCTGACCTTCGACCTTGGGGCGGCAAACGAGCTATCGCTGCAACATCAAGCGCACATCCTGAATTTGGAGAGTTCAGTCATGTGACTGCCCCCCCCTGCCCCCCCCACTCAGTCTACTCATGCAATCCTTGTCCATCACGTGTAACACGCGTTCCCGCCGACAGGCGCTCCCTTCCTGACCGCCTTCCTGGAGGTGCGCACGATCGCCCCGAGCGGCGCGGAGCCGTTCGGACGACCGCGTGGCAACGCGAGCGACGACCCGGTGACGAGCGAGCGGGAAGTGCTCGCTAACTTGAGCGCGGACGCGACGGCGGCGCGGCGGCTCAACGGCAGCCGCACGCTGGACGTGCTGGAAGGCGGCGACGTCACGTTGACCGTCACGGTGGAAGCGTACCCGCCGCTCACCGGCCTCGAATGGAGCTCGCCGACGCTCGCGAACGGCAGCGCGGCGCACACGCTGAGCTACGCGGCCGACGGCTACAGGTCGGCATCGCTCTCCACGTTTTGGCCCTCCGTCCACTCCCGGCGTACTCGGCCGCCCCCGCGCTGGCGTATTTTCTCTTTCCCGTCCTGTCCGATTTGGTCCTCGTTGCGTCCCTTTGTTGTCACAGGGGTGCGGCTTCTGTCCCGTCCCGCCCTCTTGACTTCCGATGACGACAAAAGTTTGCATTGGCAGGTCCCGAGCCAGCCTGCGGCTGCGTCGCGTGCGTGACGAGGAGAAAGGTCTCTACGCTCTCCGCTACGTTAACGCCGTCGTGAGCGGCTCCTTCAACTTTGACCTGCGCGTTCTTCGTAAGAAAGTCCTCATCTTGCCCGTACCCGGTGACCCCATCGATCCGACGGGTTGTTATGTTGGTGTTTTTTTTTTTTTTTTTTTTTTTGGGTTGTGTGCGACGCAGGCGCTCCTCGGGGCGTCATCACAATGGAGAACGACACCCTGACCTGCAGCGGTTCCGGTTTCCCGCCGCCCGCCCTCTTGTGGTCGCAATGCAGCGGTTTGGTGGAAACGTACGTTCGAAGCGGGGCGAGGGGCCGTCCTCCGCCTCCGCCGCATCACTCGAACTTCCCCCTCGCTCAGGTGCGGCGATGTTGCGGCCGACGGCCCCGAGGACGTCGCCGCGCAGGAGGGGGAGGAGCCGAAGAAACACCTGGCCCTCCCGCAGGCGCTGGATGATGACATCACCATCGAGTGCGTGTCCACCAATAGCGTGGGACGCTCGCGAGACGTCTTCTTCCTGCGTAAGTGCGGAAACAAAAGTTTGGCATCTTTTTTTTTTTAGCTTGCTATTGAGCCGACACGTTTTGGGGCGAGTCCTCGGCCTTCCACACGATGGCGTGGGACTCGGCGTTGTCGGCTGATTTTGTTTATGTCGGTCGCATTTGCCGGCTCGTCGAGTTGTTCTTGTTCTTCTTCTTTGGCCACGGAGGCTCCGTCCGCTCATTCCGATCGTCGCGTTGTCGCACTTTCAGCTTCCGCGGGTTCCGGTGGGCGGAGCGTGCCGGCAACGCCCCTGGCGCTGGCCTCGGCGGCTGCGGCCCTATTCCTCCTGATCATTGTCATCCTGGTGTGGAGGATCAGACGGGTCCGTAGGTCGTCCTCCTTTGCTCTTGCTCCTCCTCGCCATCATCATCATCATCATCGTCACCTTTGGCCTCATGGCTTCGCAGCAACCCAAGTACGAGATCCGGTGGAAGATCGTGGAGAGTTGCTCCGGCAACAACTACACCTTTGTGGACCCGAGCCTCCTGCCTTACAACAACCTCAAGTGGGAGTTTCCCCGAGACAAGCTGCGCCTGGGTAACCCCTCTGGCCACTGGCCGGGTCTGACGTTGACCTTTGACCCCCCGCTCACTCTGTCTCTCTCTTTCGCCCCCATTTAGGGGGCGTGTTGGGGTCAGGGGCCTTCGGGAAGGTGGTGGAGGCCACGGCCTACGGCCTCGGCAGCCAGGATGAAACGCGCGTCGCCGTGAAGATGCTCAAACGTAAAGCGCACCCACACAACAACAAGAGATGCTTAAGAAACGCTTGCCCCCGCCTACAGCGGCACTTGACTTGACCCGCGGCGCTCTCCGCTGTTGCGTCCGCAGCGAGCGCTCACTCCGAGGAGCGAGAGGCGCTGATGTGCGAGCTGAAGATTCTCAGCCATCTCGGTTACCACGACAACATCGTCAACCTGCTGGGAGCCTGCACCCAAGGAGGTCACTCCAGCTCAACCCCGAGTCACTTCGCCCGACTCGGCTTCGGTTGCTTGGCGCTCGCTTTGCCCGCGCTTGACCGAAAGCGACCCGTTTGCCTTGACTCGCAGGGCCCGTGCTGATGATCACCGAGTACTGTTTCCACGGCGACCTGCTCCACTTCCTGCGCGTGCACGCGCGCCACTTTGTGGCGGACGTGATGAGTCTGGAGCCGCCCGAGCGCGACGCCAAATACTCCAACGTCAGACTCAGGAGGTTCGCCGGCCTCTTCTACTTCTTCCGTTTCGGATACGTCCACGTGCACGTCACATTGATGGTGTGTGGGTGTGGTGAAGATGCTCAAACGTAAAGCGCACCCACACAACAACAAGAGATGCTTAAGAAACGCTTGCCCCCGCCTACAGCGGCACTTGACTTGACCCGCGGCGCTCTCCGCTGTTGCGTCCGCAGCGAGCGCTCACTCCGAGGAGCGAGAGGCGCTGATGTGCGAGCTGAAGATTCTCAGCCATCTCGGTTACCACGACAACATCGTCAACCTGCTGGGAGCCTGCCCCCAGGGAGGTCACTCCAGCTCAACCCCGAGTCACTTCGCCCGACTCGGCTTCGGTTGCTTGGCGCTCGCTTTGCCCGCGCTTGACCGAAAGCGACCCGTTTGCCTTGACTCGCAGGGCCCGTGCTGATGATCACCGAGTACTGTTTCCACGGCGACCTGCTCAACTTCCTGCGCGTGCACGCGCGCCACTTTGTGGCGGACGTGATGAGTCTGGAGCCGCCCGAGCGCGACGCCAAATACTCCAACGTCAGACTCAGGAGGTTCGCCGGCCTCTTCTACTTCTTCCGTTTCGGATACGTCCACGTGCACGTCACATTGATGGTGTGTGTGTGTGTGTGTGTGTGTGTGTGTGTGTGTGTGTGTGTGTGTGTGTGTGTGCACGTGTGTAATTTTGTTCTGCAGTGACAGCGGGATCTCATGCTGTTCCCAATATCAGGAAATGCAATCAATGCTTTCCCACTCAGGTAACACACACACACACACACACACACACACACACACACACACACACATTTTACATTTGAGTTTCTGTGTGTGTCCTTCAGGTGTCGAGCAAAGTGCATGTTTGTGCGTTAGTGACCTGATGAGGTTTTCATACCATGTGGCTCAGGGTTTGGACTTCCTGTCGACACGAAATGTAACACACACACACACACACACATTGTCCATGCGTATGAGTGTGGTTCAGCAATGTGCGCGTGTGTGCGTCAGTGTATCCACAGAGACGTGGCGGCGAGGAACGTGTTGCTGACCGACCGCCATGTTGCCAAAATCTGCGACTTTGGTTTGGCGCGAGACATCCGCAACGACGACAGCTACATCGTGCAAGGAAACGTCAGTAAACGACTACCAGGCGCCTACGCAGCTAGCACGCAACAATTACACTATTATAATTTTTTTTGGTGTCGCGGCTTCTTTTACTTTGACGCTCAGCTTCCTGCGCGGTTTTATTTTGGCAGGCGCGTCTGCCGGTGAAGTGGATGTCCCCCGAGAGCATTTTCCAGTGCGTGTACACGGTGCAGAGCGACGTTTGGTCTTACGGCGTCCTGCTGTGGGAAATCTTCTCCCTCGGTAACCTCGACGGCACTCGCTCCTCGACCATCTCTGACCTCACGCGACCCCTGACCTCCGTCTGTCCCCTTCAGGGAAGAGTCCTTACCCCAACATCGCCGTGGATACCAAATTCTACAAGATGATCAAAGACGGCTGCCACATGGATCGGCCCGACTTTGCCCCGCCGCAAATGTGAGCGCAACACCCCCCCCCCCCCCCCCCCCCGCCCACGCGGGGCATTGCTGTCAATCAACTTGATTGACCGGTCTCCTTTTCAGCTACCGGCTGATGACATCGTGCTGGAGTTTGGAGCCGACCGAGCGGCCGACGTTCAAGATGATTGGTCGGCTGATGGAAAGGCTCCTCCCCTGTGCCAATAAGGCGGGTCAGAGTGAGCAGGTAAGGCCCGGTCGCGCGCCGCCATGCGATTCAACCAGTCTGAATGTTCAATTGCTTTCTGTTTGGCGCTCAAGCCGACGTACAAAAACATCGACGAGCGAGGGGAAGATGAAGAGACCGAAGAAGTGGACGGTGACGATCCCTTGAAGGGGGAGGAGCAAGGTGACTGTCACTCATTGCCTCTTTCATCCTCCCGCTCCTGTTTTTAATCTGACTTTGAAGTGCTTCATGAAACAGTGTCACTGAGTGTCTTTCCTGCTTCGTGACCGCCGAGGGGCTCTTTAATCCTTCCTGGAAGTTGAAAGTGTGTCTTGATTGAAAGGCTTCCTGTGTTTTGACCGCATGTGTCTTTACGGCTTCAGAGGGGGCCGCTGAAGACGAAGAGTCGATAAAGATGACGAAGCTGACGAAGAACATCTACCAGCTGTCCTGATGCTCTCGCCCAATCAGCTCTGATGAACCTTTCTGTCCTTGTCATCGATGACCACACGCTTTACAGCAGTCGGCGCTACGCCGATAAAAAAATATATATATTGTGAAGGGCCGCAGAATGTTTTTTTTTTTTTTTTTTTGCGAACTGAACCCAATCACAGGACTGCTAAAAACAATAAGTGAATTCTGAAGAGCACCGTTCAAGGACCAACACAGTTAGCATAGCATTGGTGGTGTTATGCTCTTATTTTGAAAGTCAAAGTGAACCACCTGTCTTACTTGGCATCAAGCGCAGCAATCACGCCCATTCAGGTGCGACCAATCATGGCTCGTGGCTGTTGGCGGATGACGCGAACTAGCTTTGGCAGTGGCGTACGCAGCCGCATCCGCTCACGAAAAAAAAAACGCACTTCCCATTGAGCAAATGTTCACAAATGCCACACGTGGAGTCAGCGTTACCTCGCTGTATGTTTTAAGCGACCACGTTTTGAAAATGTCTTTTCACAGCATCACCTGCCGGTCCCATTTTAGAGTCGCGCTTTCGCTCGGGGACGCCGAGCTCGACCGGGCGTCACGCCGTCTGCATGAAAAGCAAAAGGCGGAGAAAATCATTTATTTGCCTGTGAGCATTGTCATCTTCGCTATTCGCGTATGTCGCTGCTGTCGAATTCCCATCGCATCCGTGCTCATTTCCTTGAGCCACTCTACGGTGTATAGCATGACTTGTTAGCATTAAGCTAGCCGACGTTTGTTGTTGTTGCGCACGCTTTGGCGTTTGAATACACGATCTCTGTTTTTTTCTGCCTCAATTTCACAGTAAATTTCATCTGGGAGTGACCCAAAAAAAAAACCTCGTTGCCTCTTCTTTTCCACGTGAGGCTAAAAAAAAAAAAAAAAATCGCTTGTGGCACAGTCTTTGACGGACGCAATTGGAGCTTTATCGCTTGACGCCTGTTTGCTCACGCTGTCCTCTTGGACTTTTCGGGCGCATTAATAACAATCACGTCGAAATAATGTGACATTTTTACTGCCGCTGGACTTTCTTTGACGCGCGCGCGCAGGGTGGGACGGCGAAAAACAAACAAACAAAGTCATTGATTAGTGTGATTCGCGTGAGGGCTCCTTATCAAGATTTTGCGCTCAATGATAAAAAAGCCCGCAAATCTTCCCTCGCGCTCCAAACGTTCGTGAGGAGAGAAGCCGAAGCCCAAGGTAAGTCATTCGTTGGCACGTTCAAGTATTCAGAAACGTCCACGTCTTGACTGGCGTGCGCTCCAATCGCTCTTTGACTTGTCCCCTCCGCTATTGCCTTGATCTTTTCACTCGTTGACGTCGTCCTTGTTCACTTGTTTGCAGATGGATTTGTTCATTTGCGCGCTCGTTTATCGGCTCGTCCTCCTCGATTTGTTCACGACTTGACGCGGTTCTCAGATCTTCCATTTGTGTGCGCCGTGACGTCATCCTTCCGTGCTCGTTTGTTGACTCGGTTTACCCGTCGCCTCCCGCGTGAGTTCATTCGCGAAAACATTTGAGGCGCACGTTCACGTGTTCACTTCTCGACTCGTTCCGCTTCCTGCTCCCCTTGTTCACCTCGCAGATTTTCCAACCCGTGCCGTCGGTTGCGTCGAATTCACGTCTCCTTCACTCGCCGGCAGGTGCATTCGCGCATTCGTTTGCTCGTGCTCTCTTTGTTCAGCCACCGGCCTGTCGAGCGGCCGCGGACGCCGCGATTCGGAAAGCGCAGGTGACTCGCCGACCAAGTCTCAATGCGATGCATCGAGGTCATGTTTCAGTCAATCGACGGATCCGTCCTCCGATTGGGTGTGTCAGGTTGCGGGCGTGGTCCAGGATGCGAGGGCGCGGCGCCTGTTCTTCCTTCAACTGCCTGCTGGCGGCGCTGTGCGTGCTTCTGCTGCTGTGCTGCGCCGCGCTGACGGCGCTGATGTGGGCGGAAGCGCCGCCGCCGGGTGAGCCCCTCCGTCCGTCCTCGCGCCACCGAAGTTTGACTTGGCCGCCGTCTTGTGGCATCTCGGTGTCAGGGAACGAGGTCCAAGTGGGTTGAGGCCTTGCATTTTCTCAGACGTGTCCCGGTTTGAATTTGGCCCCCAAATGAGTGCTTTGCTGCCATCTTGTGGCATCTGTGGGCAGTGATTGATTGATTTTTTTGTTTTTGGACGACTAACGTGAATGAATGGCGCGTGTGTCAGACGCGGAGGGGGCGGGGCTGCGCGGCGAGATGGCCATCACGCACGGGGCCGAGTTCAGCCAGGATCTGCGCAACGGCAGCAGCGCGGCCTTCAAGGCGCTGGCCTTTGACGTCCAGCGGCTGGTGAGCGGGGGGGCGAGCGGGCGGTCCTCGACATCCGGCCGCCGGGCTGACTCGTGATTGGTCGACAGGTGCGCGAGGCCTTCAGGCGCGGCGGGCTCAGCCGGCGCTTCGTCACGTGCGACATCGTCGCATTCACGTGAGGAAGTATCCAACGCGATTCGGTTGACGATATTTATCATGAACATTGATCGTTTCCATCACTGATAACTGGTCACTGACCACAACTGAAAATTGATCATAGATATTGATTACTCAACACCCTTATCAAATATTGCACTCACCTATTATTGGTTAGCTGAACACTCTTCTATTGAACACATTGATTATTGACAATGGACATGATTGGAAGCACGGATTATTGACTCCGGAGCATACTGATTATTAATCGTTCACTCTTAGTTCTTGATAATTGAACACACTGATTACTGGACACAGGGATCCATGATCATGATGCATTGATTAGCAACAAGATTGATTGATTGATCATTCATAATTGAACACGCATATTGATCATGGAGCACATTTACTCTCAACCTATGATAATCGGTTGTTAAACAAAGTGGTTATTGATTTGTAATTTGTGTTGATTGATAGTTAAGAATTGCTTCTTGATCACACATTGCTGAGTGATTGTTGATTTTTGATAATTGCGCGTCTGCTTTGGTTGACGAACCATTGATTATTGAGCGCACTCATTGATTGTTCAACGCTGAGTATCGGTCACAGAAAACATTGACTGTCGACCGTGAATAATTGTTGTGAGTTGGTGGGGGGATGGGGGGGGGGGCACTGATCATTGATTATTCATAATTGCTCACACAGTCGGGGCAGTGTGCTGGTGACCTTTGACCTGTGGTTCACGGGGAGGGTGGAGAGGCAGGAGGCGGAGCAGCAGATGAAGGCGGGCCTGGAGGAGAGCCGAGGATTGGTGGTGGACAGAGACAGCATCCGCATCACGGGTGAGTTAGCGGCCGATGTGAGCTTGAAGTTGACTGGCCTCATGGCGCCTTTCCACAGAGAAGGAGCAGCAGGAGGAGGCCACCGCCACCACCACCGCCGCCTGCACGCCAAGCGCTACGCCCGTCACAAGTGAGGAAGACGTTTTCTTGTCTCGGTTGCAACCGCCTCGCGCTTCTCAGGCTCAGAGTTGGAATCGTTTTCGCGGCGGTGTTTTTCTCGGGCACCCGTGTGTGTTACCTGCGATGAAAACCCAAGAAATTGTCCACGGGGGCCATTGGCATTTGCCAGCATGGGCCCATTGGCCGGCGACCGGTCCATTTTTTTCTCCATATGTGCCCCGACATCGACTGGTAACCAGTTCACGGTCGATCACTGCTGTCCGTGCGCCCCGAATGAGAAGAAGCGGTCTCAAAAATGGACGGCCAGACGCCCGCTGTCTCATGCGCGCCTCATTTCCTGTGTGCGCCCAGTCACGTGTCCTCCTTACCACGCTTCCTGCGACCGCTCGTCCACGTGCGTCCACGCCGAGCGCCTGTGCGACGGCATCGACGACTGCGCCGACGCTTCCGACGAAGACGCCGCCCGCTGCGGTCGGTGCCTTACCTTCCGCTTCGCTTGCCCGGGAGTCGCTTGTTTGTTGCCGTGACAACGCAACCCTCCTGTTTCCGCAGCAACGACCTGTGACGGACAGTTCGTGCTGCGCGGCCCATCGGGATGGTTCGCCTCATCCGCAAAAGGCGGCTTCTGTCGCTGGATCATCAGGTTCCAAAAGCAGACTTTGGAGATTTACCACGAGGTTAGCGGCCAATCATTGCTGAAGCTTAACCGTCCATGTTTTTTGTTGTCGCCTTCAGGGTCCAGAGTGGCTTTTCTGTTCAAGTCAACTTCCACGAGTTTGAAAGTCGAGAGAATGTCGACATTGTGAGACTTTACGAAGGAGTTGGTGCTGACAAGACGATGGCAGGTCAGGAGAGCCCACAGCAG
>NW_017805988.1:234559-245726 GCF_001891065.2 Hippocampus comes
ACAGCAGAGCCTGGTCATATCCTAGATCAGGGCTTGGGTCAGGTCCTCGATCAGATCCTGATCAGATCCTAGATCGGGTCCTGTATCAGATCCAGATCAAGGTCCCAATCAACTCAGGTTTTAGGTCAGGGGTTGCCAAGTCTGGTCCCCGAGAGTCCCGATCTAGCCTGTTTTAAATGTCTCTATCAGATCCAGATCAAAGTCCCAATCAACTCATGTTTTAGGTCAGGGGTAGCCAAGTCTGGTCCCCGAGAGTCCCGATCTAGCCTGTTTTAAATGTCGCCCTCTTCCAACACACCTGATTGAAATAGCGGAATCGTTGTCAGGCTTCTCAGAGCTTGTTGATGAGCGGATCACTTGAATCGGGTGTGTCGGGAACAGGGAGACTTCTAAAACAGGCTGGATAGGTGCTCTCAAGTACCAGACTTTGATGTAGAGGCTTTAAAAACTCGCGTATCACAAATGAGGTATTCAGCCTTTTAGGGAGGATGAGAGGGAAAACATTCCGATCCTGATGCCAGTGAAAATGCAGAGACTGTCATCCTTTTTGATAAATGACGTGTGGAGTGATTAGTTCAAGCACCTGAAGGGAGAGTCACACGGCACTACTGAACGGGAATCCTGCCATGTATTTGGTTGGCAAGTCATGAATTAAAAAGCAAGAACCGGGAGATAATGACGTGCCACTGAAGAAAAACCCTGCCTCAAAGGATACGGAGCGTCCAAATGTTGCTGTTGCTGCGGGTGTTTGAGTGACCTCACTCGACTTTGAAGGCCAACGCTTCCCTCAACATTCCAACAGTCACTTCAGCGCCTGGAAGGATGTTCTCCAATCTTGTCATCCAAGTGTTGGGACAACAGAGATCAGCCTTCACCTGAATGTTTGTGCGTGCTGTTTCCATGGTGCTGATAGGACGCCAACAATGCTGCAATCTTTGATTAGGGCACCACGCTTGTTGCTCTCTTCATCTCGTCCTCCTTGCTGTCTACTTTTCCAAGTCAGACACGATGATTCAGTACCACTTATAATCACCCGCATCATGTTTCAGATCAAGTCCGATACCAAGTTCTGCAGTCGGTATTGAATTGGATGTAGGATCACTTCCTTAATGAACTCAATCAAGTCTCGGCTCTGGTTCCAAACATCATGTCCGATCAAGTCCGATACCAAGTTCTGGAGTCGGTATTGAATTGGATGTAGGATCACTTCGTTAATGAACTCAATCAAGTCTCGGCTCTGGTTCCAAAGCTGATCCTGGAAGAAATCTTGCAACGTGTCTTAGATCAGGTCACGGGAAAGGTCTTGGATTCGGCTCCATATCAAGATCGGTATCAGGTTTTACATCAGGGCTTGAATCAGGTCCTGGATTTTTTTTACCTTGAAACAGGTCGAGGATCAGGTTCTGGTCCTTGAACAGCTCTTTTATCAAGTCTAATTCAAGTGTCGGGTTGAGATCTTAGCATTGTGTTAGCATAGCTGCTAATCACGCATGTTTGCTGGCCTCTGACTCAGCTCGCACAGCCAATGTGTCTTCGCTTTTGGTAAAAAACACAAACTAATGAGGAGATTTTGACAAGTGTCCATTTGAAACTCAATCGTGTGTGTGCGTGTGTGTGTGAAGGTATCACATGTTTGGAGAAGATGTCTACCGTCTTCAAGTGTTGCTGCTCGGTGCGTCTCCAGGCGATGTCGGCACAGTGGTGTTCCACAGGGACGGTAACTACGGCGACAACTGGAATTACGGACAAGTGCTCCTCAGCTCCGCCACTGACTCACATGTGAGTCCAGGTCTGCGGCGCAAACTGATTCCAAGCAGGTTACCTACCGACTGATCTCATACGACCTTCTATCCGATTTCAAGCCGTTTTGAACCAGACAAAATTGAAATGGATTTAAAGCGGGCGCTTTAAAAAAGATTGATTGACTGATTTCAATCTCATGTCACTGCTTTGAAATGAGTCTCCTCTCGATGTTGAACTGCTTTAAATCTGTTTGAGAGCTTGAGGAGGTTTCGACTTGATTCCAGACATGATCACATTGAGACTTGAAACTTGCTTGAATTCCAACTGGATTAAACCTCGTTGATTAGGATGACTTCAAATATTTCTTTGACCCGTATTTCGGACTGATTTGCCAAAGACTTGAAAGGGCTTCAAGTATGATTCCAGGCTGTTGGAAAACCATCGATTTCCAATGGATTTCAGTCTTCCTCAGACACGGTTTTCACTCCAAAGCCGATTTCAAGCGGCCCGAATCCCGATCCGCGCCTGGTTTCGGACCGACGCCAGTCTGCTGTGCGCAGGTCGTGTTCGAAGCGCTGAAGCGAGGCGGGATGAGGAATGACATCGCGTTGGATGACATCACGTTGACGTCCCAGCCCTGCGGCCCCGCCCCGCCCGAACCCACCTTAGTGCCCACTCCGACCGCGGCGCCCACCATACCGGGTGAGCTCGGCGCTCCCGGGCCAGAATCGGACCGCGACAACGCCTGAACTGAAACCTGACCGTGCCCTCTCTTGCCTGCTTGGCCAGCTGACTGCGGCGGTCCTTTCGACGTGTGGGAGCCAAACTCCACCTTCAGCTCGCCAAATTACCCGCACTCCTACGGGAACAGAGCTCGCTGTGAGAGCCGCCGAGGGAATGGCTCCCTATGATGGGAGGAGCCTAATCCAGGCCTACAATTCACGGGCGAAAGGGAGATCGGATCGCCCATTATCCTTTGCTCCCGCAGGTGTGTGGACGCTCCGCGCTATGCCGGGTCGAAACATCCAAGTCCACTTCCTGGACTTGGATGTGGAAGAAAACTACGACATCGTGGAAGTGCGCGACGGGGCGGGGCCCAACTCCACTTTACTGGGTGAGCCGCGTGTCATATCATCATTGCGGGGGGTGGGGGGGGGGGTCACGGTGTACGAGGAGCGAGGTCTTCGGGCCTCGGAGTTTTCCTCCCAAAACCCACAGAACACGTTAGCCTCATAGAACACCGAGCGATTGTCCATGAGCGTGAATGCTTGTCTGTCCATATGCGCCCCGGGAGTGACTGGCAGTCCAGGGCGTACCGCGCTCCTCGCCCGAAGCCGGCCGCCTCGGGCCATCCCAATGATGAGAGGCAGAGGGACGCACGGCTCATTTCGGAATCTGTCTTGTCGACTCGCCTCTCACAGCCGTTCTGACCGGCAGCGGCGGCCCCGCCCATGACTTGTTTTCAACGAGCGATCGGGTGACGGTCTGGTTCTTCACGGACAGCTCGGGTAGCGGACGGGGCTTCAAAGCCAACTTCACCTCCGGGGTCGGCTTAGGGTCTCCAGGTGAGGTCTGCTGAACTCAACCGACAGCCGCCATCAGGTTGACGGCTCTTCGCTCTTTGTGTTCTTTTGTTCCCAAACCAGAGCCGTGCCCTGCCGACCAGTTCCAGTGCGGAACGGGCGGTTGCGTCCATGTGAAGCGTCAGTGCGATGCAAGGGTTGACTGCGGCGACGCTTCAGATGAAGCGAACTGTGGTGAGCCTTGCGCGCAAGGCCATTTGGTCACGTTGAGCCTACCAAGTACTTAGCGCGGACGTGCGTGCTCAGTTGTGTTGCAGGCCAACACTTCCAGCCGTCTGCAGTTTCAGGTCGCCTCCTCTTGGTTTACCGTGTGCGCCGACACCTGGACCCCGCGCCTGTCTCGCTTCACCTGCCGGTACTTGGGACACAGGTAGACTCCTTCAGTACCTGGGATACATACGGGTTGGCACCTTGTAAGACCTGAGCAGTCAGTGGCCGGGGCGCAAGTTGACTCTCTCGTTACCAAAGAGACACAAATGGGATACGGGTAGACTCCTCCCAAGACGCGTCGGACCGCTCGGTTCCTGCGAAACACGCGGACAACTTGAAAAAGGTCAGCTCCTGGGATACAGGTAGACTGCTTCAGAAGCGTGGAAAGAGCTAGACTGTTTGTTGGAACGACCTGACCTGCCAATTGTCCATTTGTATGAGCTTACCATCCAGAGTGTCCCGTGGATACCGACCACTGCACTTCTGCGTCTTGGATGTGGGTAGAGTAGGCGTAGTAGGGGGGATACAGATCAAGTCCCGCATACTTCAGTCACTGGGAGGCAGGTAGAACAAGTGGCAAACCTGCCCGATCGCTACCTGGGATACAGGTAGACCGACCCTAGGTCCCGACCCTTTCGGTCACGAGGATACGGCTTACAGGTCCAACACTTCGTGGACCGGACAAGTTAACTACTTTTAGGACCGGGCCAGTCGATCGCTGCAAGACAGCTAAACATCTCGTCAGACCCGGCCGGCCCCACGCGGCCTGGCCAACGGCGAGACCGACTGCGGGGCCCGATTTGTCTGTACAAATGCCACAAATTGTTGACTCGGGGGGGGTCTTGTCGCTCATTGTCATTGTCCAGGTCTGGGGTGGTGACTCTGATGCCCGCCGTGCCGGGAGATTCACCTTTCACCAGTGTCAAAGTCACCAGTAATGGAAGTCTGGAAACAAGCGTGAGGTCACTGAGCGCAAACACTTGGCGGAGTTTCTCTTTGGAGAACGCGCGAAGGGTCGACGCGATGCTCAACGGAGGGCTGCGGCCGCTGTTTGTTTCTTTTTCAGTGACGGTTGTCCTGGCCACCGCGTGGTTTCCCTCCGGTGTAACAACCGGCGTGAGTATCTGCACTCTTCGTGTCTCAGTGATGAAGTCACCGCCTTACACGAGTTGCCTTCATCTTTCAGCGTGCGGCCTTCGATTAGCCGCCAATGACACCGTTGACCAATCGGCAGCCAGAGACGGTAAGAGCAGGAAACCGCAGTGAACCGTTCGCAAATTCACCGATGACGTATTTGGCTTTATTTTTTCTGGAGAACCGAATAAGCTTTTCGCTTGGGGGTATTTTTTATGAGTGTAACTAGTTGTGGTTCCCTTGGTTCACTGTATTTGCCTCAAGATTGAGCTTTTGCTTATTTTTTTTCCCCTCCCAAATCAGGGAAGGTCAGAGTGGTGGGCGGGTCGGACGCCGCCAAAGGGGCGTGGCCCTGGATGGCGTCGCTCTATTGGAACGGTCGGCACGTGTGCGGCGCTGCGCTGCTCGGTCGGCGTTGGCTGCTGACCGCCGCCCACTGTGTCTACGGGTGAGACGGCCCGGCCGACGATGGAGACCTTTGGCCGTTTGACAAGGTTGATGACACGCCGCGTCTTTGACAGGAAGGACCGCCCCCTGAGCCGCTGGTCGGCCAAGTTGGGTCTCAGGGCTCAGAGTCACGCCGGTGACGCGCACTCGTTCCAAATTGATGCCGTGCTGGTCAACCCGCACTACAACAGACTCACCAAACAGGCTGACGTGGCCATGATGCGTCTCGGCGCGCCCGCCAACTTCACCGGTATTACGGCACACACGTACACTTATCGACTTCCTGTTGCCGTGATCGTCGCGAGGAAGTCAAACTTTGTTTGACTTCGTATTCCTGATCCTGCGACAACACTGCGAACATTGACTTCCTGTTCCTGTGATTGTCGTAAGGAAGTAGAATTCCTACGACGTAGCTTGTCGACTTTCAGTCGTGAGCAAGTTGACGTCGGTTTCCTGTGATAGTTGTGGAGAAGTGGACCGAGCTGTTCATCGAAATGAACGGATCTCATGCACGCTCTCAACGTGTGTGTGTGTGTGTGTGTGTGTGTGTGTGTGTGTGTGTGTGTGCGTGTGCGCGCACATCAGATTTGATCCAGCCAGTGTGTCTACCTGAAAATGGTGTGTGTGTGCGTGTGTGTGTGTGTGTGTGCGTGTGCACGTGTGCGCACATCAGATTTGATCCAGCCAGTGTGTCTACCTGAAAATGGCCAAGAGTTCACAGCTGGAAGGAAATGTTGGATTGCTGGATGGGGACGACAGGCCGAGGACGGTCAGTCAACTGTCCATCTCTCCACCTGTTTCCCTCCCTGTTCATCTGCATGTGTGCGTGTGTGTGCGTGCAGGTTCTCTTCCAGACATTCTGCAGGAGGCCAAGATCCCCCTGGTGGACCGGGTCTCGTGCCAACATGCCTTGGCGGAGTACAGCATCACGTCCAGCATGCTGTGCGCAGGGTTTCCGGAAGGCGGAGTCGACTCCTGTCAGGTGATCAGCGTGGGGGTCCTTGGGTCGGATGTCCGCAAGGGAGTTGAAAGTTCACCGCGTGACTTTTTCACACAGGGCGACTCTGGCGGCCCACTCATGTGTGAGGAGGAGGAGGGACGCTGGACCCTGGCCGGTCAGTTTCTCGTCAGCGCTCGCGTTCCACAACGCGCACTCGGCAAACCGCTTCTCGTGTGATCGGTCGCCGACAGGTGTCACGTCCTTCGGGATCGGTTGCGGTCGGCCCGGGCGGCCGGGCGTCTACGCCAGAGTCTCGGCCTTCGTCGCCTGGATCGCCGAAACGCGGCGCTCCTCGTCATTGCCGTGATCATCCACCTCCTCTTCCTCCCTTTCTTCTCGTCCTTTCTCCTCCTCCTCTACGTCGAGGTCCTCCTCGTTCCTTTTCTTCCTCTTCTTCTATTTTCTCTTCCTTCCTTCCTTCCTTCCTTCCTTCCGCATTTTCCTCTCGCCCCTTGACTTCCTGTCCTTCCTCTTCCTCTTGATCTTCCATTTCCTCCTGCTCCTCGTCCTCCTCCCGCTCCCCGCGGAGGCCGTGACGACCGATGACATCCCCCGACTTTCGGCCGCTCTGATTGGCTGCAGTGCAGAATCCATGTGCACAAAGTTATTTTATCACGTGACGGTTTTCTTTTCTCGCCGACTTGGACTGTGTCGCTGGAGCAACACACACACACACACACAGAACAGTGTGTGGGTGGAGTCAAGAGTCGGGTGGACTTGTCTCTTGCGTGAGTACGCGCGCACGCCCGCCCGCACGCACAGTGAGAGTCAGTCGCGGGGACATGAAGGCATGAAGAGGATATGAGCGCATGAAGAGGCCAACGCGTGAAGACATGAAGACATGGACTTGCTAGTGTGCGCGGTGTTCATTGCATTTGTGCGCGTCTCTGCCGTCAGCAGCCGCAGCGCAGGTAACCGCAACTCTTCCAAGTTGTCCGTCGAAAATTTGCCATCGATTGAACGGGACTCCCGCATTGGACGTGTCATCCGAGTAGAAATGATTGGCTGAATCGTGGCGGATCTGATACAAGATAACATGACGTAGAGTAGAAAGACTCTGGGCTGACGTCATTCATTCATCCGCAGTGCAAGCATGTTCAATGGATTTGGATGATTGTGTCATAGAAAGTTTGGTCAAGCTGTAAAAATGTGTGATGGGGTGCGCATGTGTGTTCAATCTTCCTCTCACTTTAGCCTGCTTGAAGTTAAAGTCTGACAAGATGCCAGAGGACATTTTGTTATCATTTTTGGGGTTTTGTTTTTGGTGCGGTGGGGAGGAGCCGTACTGCACACTTTTGCGGGAGCTAGCTTGAGGTTTCCTTGCAAACCTTAAAGACGACGAGAGATGAGATGGAATTATAGGACAGTATCCTCACGCGTGGAGTGGCGAGACGGAAGGCATCTTGCCCAGGATTTGGTGAAATCACAATTCTCATTTTGCTGCGTCGCTTAAGTTTCGACGCAACAACCCGAGACTCCAGAAATAAAAAAAAGTGGCGCCGTCGATCTTCTCTAATAAGAATCGCCGTCGCGTTCCAACAAGTTTCCATGCCGCAAATCATGCGCTGGAAGGCCCTGCCTGTGACAGCTGGAAAAGTGATCCATGGGGTGATTGATTGTGTTTTGTCATCGGGATGGATCGCGTTGCTTGCTCATTTTTAAAAAGTCACCATTGGTTATTTATGTGCTGGATTAGGTTTCTCATTAAAAACCAAAAGATCATAGACGAATGAGGTGCGGGATTGTGTTTCTCGTTTTTAAGGTCGTGACCGATCGGTGAGGTAACGGGATGTTTTTGTCATTCGTAAAAAAAACTTCACGATGGGTCAATTTGGCGAAGGATTGCCTTTCGCATTCTCAAAAGTCGTCATCGCTCAGTCGGGTGAAGGATTGTCTTTGTCCTTTTTGAAAAAATGATCAGTCAGTGAGGTGATGGATTGCCTTTCTCAGATTCGCTCCATGAAGTTTTGTCCAAGTTCAGCGTGGTTCGTCCCATCCGAACCGACTCGCGTGGCCGTTTCCTGTCGGCGGCGGTCTCCCCCCACTCGCCGCACCGTGGCAAACGGCACGCCCCCTGGAGCGAGACGTCGTGGACGTCCGAGTCGGAGGTCTTCTACAACGTGACGGTGTTTGGACGGGAGCTGCACCTGCGGCTGCGTCCAAACCGCCGCCTGGTGGCCCCTCGCGCCACCGTGGACTGGTGGGAGGAGTCGGGACTTCGGCGCTCGGAGCCAATCGGAGACGCCGGTTGCTTCTATGCGGGGGGCGTGTCCGACATGGAGGACGCGGCCGTCGCCCTGAGCAACTGCGACGGACTGGTGGGTGGAGCCTCTCACAAACGCCGCCGGTCGTGCTAACCGCGCGCTCGTTAGCAAACGTATTCCCATCGCTGACGTTCTGTTACTCAACCGTGAGCGAGTTAGTGCTCAAATACCGGGTGAGGGCTTGTGAGAAGTACACGCTTATGTTACTGACACATTTCTACCTGTGCGTACAAAGTCGACAAGAAAACTATCAAGTATAAGGTCGGGTACGATTGTCAGATGGCGTACTATTGAGTAGTATGGTGAAAAGTTCAGCTTCGTGTCACGGAGTGTTAAGTAGTATGAAGTGAAGTCGGAGAGTCGAACGTACGGAAATAAAAAGGGTAAAATGCAGTTAGTTTGTGGTACAGAAGAAAAAGAACGAAGATTGCCGTGTCGTACAAAGTCCAAAGTAGTCGTGTATTGTGAAGAGGCAAAGTCGGAGATGGTATCGCATGACGTTTTCAGTGAATGGGACCGATCGTTTTTTGTTGTTGTCGTTTGTTCCTCGTCAGTCTGTTGATGTCGGACACAAACTTAGCGAGCCGCTGTAAAAAACTGCGCTGAGTAAAACACCTTAGCGTGAGATCGTCAGACATGGTCCAACTGGACAGTGACGGACAGAAGAAGGAAATGCTCTTCCGCTCCATGGCGGAAGGTTCAATGTAGCCGTGACCGCACCCGTTCCCATTCGGACAAGAGAATAATCATCGCGGGTCCGAGCGCCCGGGCCCAGATGACACACCAAGTACGTCTGTGAGAAAATTGAGACGAGATCATCGGTGCTTCGGTCGGCGGTGGCCTTCGTTGCACGCTATTGTGCGCGTTCCTCGGCTGGGAAACGAGGGAGTCAAAATGTCAGATCGCTGTAAGATGTGTGGAACGAGAGAGGAGAGGAGAGAGGGCGCGGGCTGTAAAAAACAGCAGCCACGTGCACACGGGCCGCGCTGGCTGTGCGCCGCTGAGGCTTTTTCAACGTCTGACTGCTCCGAACGCAGCCGTGATGGGATCCAGATGTCGTGGAAAGATGAGACTTGTTGAAAGGAATGAGCTGCGCAAACACTCGCACGGGAAGGACTTCTCTCTTCACACGGACTCACGCCCCCTCTTATTTTGAAAGGCGACTGATTGGCAAGCTTCCCGTTGGTCCCGACGCCAGGACCATCCTCTTCCGTTCCGTTGCGTTCTGTTGAGTTGGCCACCAACCGCAATGGCT
The DNA here is from genome assembly GCF_001891065.2 of Hippocampus comes. Classification (NCBI taxonomy): domain Eukaryota; kingdom Metazoa; phylum Chordata; class Actinopteri; order Syngnathiformes; family Syngnathidae; genus Hippocampus; species Hippocampus comes. The sequence continues at coordinate 244,196 of NW_017805988.1, forward strand.
CATCCGCCGCAGCTGCTCTCGATTCTTTCTCGACCCTCGGCGGATCCGCAGTAAATCTTGCGGACACCACCGGCAGACACAGAGTGGCTCTTTGTTCGGCTTTTTGTAGATGGCGAGTCGATATTTGTTCGATCCTCCACAAACACATCGACGGGAGACTTTCGGGAAAGGCTCCGTAGAGCGTCAGCGGGTCCGCGGTAGCATTTATGGAGATGACAGGTTGGTCCTCAGTTGACCTTCTGGAGCTCTTCAGTCACTGATCTTGGTCAGTGGATATTCGGTCGATTTTCGGTGAACCATCAGTAGATCTTTAGGAGAGCTTCAGTAAAACGCCGGTCGCTAACCGATACGATCCCGTCAATGCCCTTTCCCAGCGAAAATGTAGACAGTCAGTCAGTCGTCAATAGGTCTACATTAAATGGCCTTCGACCTGGTAGATTCCCGGTAGAAGACTAAGGTCGTGTACATGTGGGCAGGCTGGGATGATCCGAACGGCTGAGGAGGACTTTTTCATTGAGCCCCTGCGTCGCTCGGGGCTGGGAGGCCAAGGTGAAGATGAAGATGACGAAGGTGGACGACCACACATTGTTTACCCATCGTCCGCCATCATCAAGTCCAGACAACGGGCGGTCAACAAAACCGCTGACTTTCTGCGAGGTGGGAAGAATTCTTTTTCCTCGACGTCCGGTCGCACGATGACTGATCTGTTGGGACTCACCCGAGATTTTGACTGTCTCTTCAGAGCCTCTCTCGGGTTCCTCGGATCCGCTGACGTCCGAGTCCGCCTCGGGCCGGCGGCGGCGCTACATTGAAGAGGCGGATATGTTCAACATCGAGGTAAGTAAAGGAAGTCGCGTGTTCCCCTTCGCGGCCAGTCACGGCGCTCATCGCCCTGCCTCCGCAGGTCCTGCTCGCCGTGGATTATTCCGTACTTCTTTTCTACGGACAAGAACACGTCCAGAAATATCTGCTCACCTTTATGAACATCGTAAGTGGACGCGCCACAGGTGGGACTAAGTCACGTGTGCGCGAGTCATAAGAATGTCCCCTGTCCTAACCTTCAACTTTCGAGAAAGTCGCAGCCGTCGCGACAAAACGGAGTGCTTGATCCAAAAACATTTCTTCCAAAAACCAATCTTGAAAGTGCTTCAACGGGGAAGACCCGTCAAGTCGCGTAGTTCAAGTCACAGTCAAGTCCAGTCTCATGAAGACAAAGTCGAGTGGAGCTTATGATGAGTTGATGTTATCGAGTTTCAAGTCCCAATAATTAGCGACTTAAATCTGACTGGAGTCAAGTCATGCGATCGGAATGCCCGGCCTCTGATTCTTGAAGAAAGTGAAGAGCGAACGGTCGAGAGGAACATGGAGAATTTGCAGCAGATCCTTCAAGGTTGGGACTGATGTGTTGCAGGTTAACGAGATCTATCAGGATCAGTCCCTGGGCGCCAACATCAACGTTGTTCTGGTGCGAATCATCATGCTGTCTCCGTCCAAGGTAGCCCAACCCCCAACCCCCCCGACCCCCCGGTCC
>NW_017805988.1:246002-257908 GCF_001891065.2 Hippocampus comes
CCCCCCGCCAAGAATATCACAAGAGTCATCAATAACTGTGAAACTCGCGGGATTTTCCATCCAGTCCCAGGAGCTGATCTCAGTGGGCAATGCCCAGAAAAGCTTGGAGAATGTCTGCGGCTGGTCTTACATCCAGCAGAGGGAGCAAAGCCCCAACCAGCAGCATGACCACCTGGTCTACTTGAGCAGACGCGAGTTTGGACCCTCCGGCATGCTGGGTACCGATGCTCGCTCCAGACTACCGTGCAAATATGACTTCACGAAAGTGCTAATCTGACCCGGTGCTAACGCTAAGGCTAATACGACCGCCGCGACTTGGCCTACGGCTCACATGGGCGAACGCCAGTACGGCCGATGCCGACGTCGCCATTTCTACGATCGCTGCCGCTAAAACCGTCTGGAGCCCTGAAAGCGTAACGCGCCACTCATCGTAACACTCCGTGCAGGCTACGCTCCTGTCACAGGAATGTGTAAGATGCACCAGAGCTGCGTTCTGGTCTTCGAGGACGGCTTCTCGTCAGCCTTCGTGGCAGCGCACGAAATCGGACACGTGTGAGGCACACAAACACGCAAACAAGACGCCGCCGCCGCCGCCGCTTTGCCCTGGCTAGCGTGAGCATTCGCCGCGTGTCCCCGCTCAGGTTGGGAATGGAGCACGACGGAGAGGTCAACGAGTGCGACGATGACGTGTCCCTGGGCAGCATCATGTCGCCGCAAGTGGAGGCCACGTTCTACCGCTACCACTGGTCCAGGTGCAGCTGGAGCGAGCTGCACAAGTACCTGCCGTAAGCCCGCGCCACCTTTCCACAACACTTCCTCCGCCCCTTCCTGCACACCCCCTGCCCGCTGTCTATCCCTTCCCGTGGCGTGCCTGTGCATTTCTTGTCCCCTTCCCAAGCAATTTCTGTCCATTCTCTCGATTTGTCCCCATCCGCTTCCTTTCCCCTTGGTCGCCACCTCCTGCGCCATCCCCGTGTCACGAGCGTTTGCCTTTCCCCGGCCAGCACATACGACTGTCTCCGAGATGACCCGTTCAGCCCCGACTGGCCAATTCCGCCCCTTTTGCCAGGCTTTGAGTACTCCATGGAGCAGCAGTGCAGCTTTGACTTCGGTCCAGGATACGGAACTTGTAACGCCGTAAGTCTTTACGTTTGCCTTTTTCCCTTTGGGCTCCTTTGCGTCTTCTGGCCCTGTTGCGGGCACCGTCGCTGTTTTGTTGTGGTTGTGGAGGCGGCGTTCTCGCTCCCGTCCGCGTTTGTTTCTTGATTTGGAGCACCTGAGCCGGTCTCTTTATGAGGAAGGCGTTGATGCCCGCTGCTCTATTTGATGTTCTTGTCAGTATCCCAACTCGCAGCCTTGCCAGCAGCTGTGGTGCAGCGACAACAACCATCCTTTGTTCTGCAGATCCAAGAAAGGTCCGCCTCTGGACGGGACGCCGTGCGGACCCGGCATGGTGAGCGCCGCCGCCGCCGCCGCCGCCGCGTTCACCGGTGCTCTGAATGACAGCAATCCCCGCGGCGCACGTCTCCATCTTCCTTAGCACTGCTTCAAAGGATTCTGCATCACGCTGACAGCCAACCTCCTGAGACAGGATGGCGGCTGGAGCTCGTGGAGCGCCTACACCGACTGCTCCAGGACCTGCGGGGGCGGCGTCCGGATCCGCTCCAGGAACTGCGACAGCCCACCGTGAGCGAGCGACGCGTTGGCGCCCAGATTCAAAGGCTGAGCTGAGAACGAGTCAACGTTTTCCATACACGGCCAGAGATCCCAATCAGAGAGGCTTTCTCTTGCTCTGTCCAGGCCGGCCAACGGGGGGCGCACCTGCTTTGGAAACAGTTTCGAGTTCCAACTGTGCAACCAACAACACCGGTGTCCCCCCATGACTGACTTCAGGTGAGTGAGTAAGACGCCAAACCCCGACGTGGAATGGAATGATATGAGGTGAGGTGAGGGTCTTGATTTGATGACTGTCGACCCATGTCAGTGTCTTTCCAGGGTATTCACAACCGAGCTGTTTTGGTTGTTAAACCAAAAAAAAAAAAAAACGACCAGAACCATTCTGCTTGACTTAGGAAATCAAAAACCCAGAACTGTCCAGTTGCGATCAAGTCAATGACCGAAGACGACTTGGTCCGACCAAATGACCGGAATGAATTGCAATGATGATGCGGATTGACTTTGTGAGCCGAAGTCGATGGCTTGAAGTGATTCTGCTGATTTGGAATGTCGTGGAGTGACTTGAGTTGGCCTTCCCGAATGCCCGGAATGACTTGACGTCTGGATTGACTTGGGATGACTTGTTGAATCAGGACTGACCTGCAGTAACTTGGAATGACGCGTGAGAAGTGGATGCGTTGGATTGAGCTGACGACTGCTCTGACTCGATGACTCGGAGCGACTGGGAATAAACTGCAAGACGCTGCGATGACGTGTCAATGACCTGGAATGACGTGGAACAATTTAGCCATGACTTTGAAGAACTGGATGAACTGGAACGAGCGCTCTGACTTGCGGACTCGGAATCATTTGGAATACTGGCTTGGAAGAAGTCAAGGAATCGGAATGACGGCAATGGCTTTGATGACTGGATTGACTCGGGAGGACTCTGAAGTGACTTGCGACGCCTTGGCATGACTGCGAACGACCTGGAATGACTTTCCATGTGGTGTCTTTCAGGGCGGAGCAGTGTAGCGTCTGGGATGACGTTTTGGAGCACGAGGGAAAAAAACATCGCTGGCTGCCTGTCGAACACGCCGACCGTAATTACACACACATGCAGACGCGCAGTCAGTCGCACGAGCGCACAATATGATGGATGAGCCCGCCCCCCCTCCCGCCCGCCCGGGTGCACGCGTGCATGCGCGCACACATGTTCAAGTCATCAGGCAGTGAGCTGGGAATGTCCTTTTGCTTGCAAGTCTTCTCTTTCGATGTGGAAGCTCAGACAGGACTTGACCCGCCCGCGCTCATTCGCCAGATGCGTCGACACGCCTCACTCATCGAGACTCACCGAATCTCCCGCGGCGCGTCTCGCTCGATGCTCGATGCCTCATCGTCCGCCTCGGCAAGACGGGATGTCTCAAGTCGCTTTGGCTCACTCATTCGGTCGTACCCGCCCTGTCACGCTCGCCGTTTCCGTCCGAGTCTCACTCACTTCCTGCGCGGCACGTCTCATCCGCCGGGCCTCGCTGCCTCACTCGGCCCGCCCGTCTTTTGCTGTCCGACGCCTCCGGCTCTCATCGACTCTCTGGCTCGTAATATCTCGCCGCCGCAATGTCTCGCTCCCCGCGTACGGCCGCGGGTGACGGCGGCTGTGTTCCATCAGCGGACGAGCGATGCAATCTGTTCTGTCGCTCCAACGAGACGGGGGCCCTGGTTTTCATGAAGAGAGCGGTGCACGACGGGACGCTGTGCTCTTACGACGACGCCTACAGCGTGTGCGTGCGAGGAGAGTGTGAGGTGTGATCTCGCTCGTCTCATCACCGTCATCGTCGCGCGTCTTGATCATTTCGGCATCGTTCGGACGTGGGTCCGCTCTCTCTGCTTGTCCCCTTTCCTGCTCGTCTCCCGGCTTCCTTGTGGAATTGCCTCCGTGGCTCGGCTCTCCCTCGCCTCCTCGCAGCACGTGGGCTGCGACGGCGAGATCGCGTCGGACCGCCAGGAAGACCGATGCGGGGTGTGCGGCGGCGATCACTCCCGCTGTCGCGTGGTCAAAGGAAACTTCACTCGCAGTGCCAACAAAACAGGTGACTTGAGGATCACAGGCGAACTTTTGGAGCACAGAATTTTGTTTCTGCATGTAAAAAAATAAATAAAAATCCGAAAAAGAGACGCCATGTTGAAGCTCACGTTCAAATAAAGTAGGAGTGATGTGCTCCCTCTTCCGAGTACCGGTCAAGAGGCGGCGTTCTGGACCAACTGGAGACACTTAATGGAGGATCGTCTGACTCCAAAGAAAAGCGCGTAACAGTAATCCGGCCGCGATGCGACGAATAATACGGAATGCCGGCTGTGCCCCAGGTTACCTGAAGATCCTGGAGATTCCTCGAGGGGCGCGACGCCTCCTGGTGCAGGAGTTCAGGAGGACCCCACACGTCCTCGGTAGGCAGGGGCGGGGCGCTACCGTATCCCGAGCCGACCCGCCTATCTCGCCACCCGGATCACCCCGAGTTTCTCGGTTGTCTAGCGGTAATGAACCAGGAGAGCGGTCGCCTCTTCCTGAACGACGAGGACGCGACGCCGACGTCCCGCGCCCTGGTGGAGATGGGCGTGGCCTGGCAGTACACCCACAACGAGGTGCAGGAGGTGTTGCAGGCCGAGGGGCCGCTCAAGTACGCCGTGGTCCTCATGGTGAGCGGGCGCCCTTCCTTCCGTCCGCTCACGTTATGCCTTGTGCGACTTGAGAAGCGTGACGCTCTCTCCGTCAGCTCCGCTCCCACGGCGACGCCAAGGTGACGGTATCCTACAAGTACGTGATCCAGGACCACCTGCGCTCTTCGCTGGAGTCCAACCTGGTGCAGGAGGATGCCATCTTTTATGAGTGGGCGCTCAAGCAGTGGTCCGCGTGCTCCAAGTCGTGCGGCGGAGGTACGGCGCCACCCGGTTGCCGTCGAAAGGGAACGCCGGCTGACTCCGCCTCTTCTGGTCGACAGGGAAACAGTACACCCGCTTTGGATGCCGACGGAAGGCTGACGGGGTGATGGTTCAGAGAACATTCTGCTCCAACATCAGCAAACCGAGAGCCATCACGCGCAGCTGCAACCTTGACGTCTGCAGCCCGCCACGGTAACGTCAGACGCTCGTCACGTTCACGCTCCAATGCGGCCGCGGGAACGGTCCACCGGTCGTCGCGGTAACGGTCAAATTGTTGCCACAGCAACATCAGACACTCGCCACGGCGACACTAATGACGGTCACCTGCTACGCTTGTCACGGTGCGGCGCAACACTCAGCTGGTCGTCAGACGGTCACACCCAACACCGCGGTATCATCGTATGCTTGTCACGGTGTCGCGCGGCACTCAGCCGGTCGCCACGTAGCATCAGACAGTCGTCACGGTAACACTCGACTGGTCTTCAGGGTGACCGTGCGAGCGCCCGTCATCAGAGTAACACTCGGTGAGCCCTGTTGTGTACACACTGCGCACTTCCTGCTCCCAACCGATCAGTTGGATGACCGGCGGCTGGGAGGCCTGCAGCGCCTCCTGTGGACAAAGCGGGTGGCAGCGTCGCTGGGTGGGCTGCCAGCTGGTCTCCGTTGGCGGGCGGCGGCTCTCCGTCAACAGCGAATTGTGCCAGGACCGCCGTCCGGACGCCAAGCGGCCCTGCAACCGCTTCCTGTGCCCGGCGGTGTGGCGGGCCGGGCCCTGGACGCCGGTAAGGGGCCGCGGGGAGGCGGGGCGTTGAGGGCGAGGGGCCGGCTGTGACGCGGCTTCTGTGTCGTCGCAGTGTTCCGTCACCTGTGGCAACGGCACGCAGGAAAGGCAGGTGGCCTGCGTCCGCCCCGAAGGCTCTTCGGGGAACTGCAGCTTGGTCCCGCCCGTCTCCAGCCGCGCGTGCCGAGCGCCACCGTGTGGCGGTAAGCCTGCATCGCCAAGTGGTAGCTTGACATCAAAGTTTCATTTGTTCCGTGACCGGAGGTGGGTGGGAATGCTCTGCCATTTACTTTGTTTCCTCTATCCGAATAACTTTTTGGAAAAAGTGGGGCTACTTCAGTAAGCATTTCCACTGGATACTTTTCGACGCAAGTACCAACTTGGAGGACTGCTCTACTTTATTTGAATATCTTTTTGGAAAAAGTTGGACGACTTCAGTCGCATTCCCACTGGCTACTTTTCGACGCAAGTACCAACTTGGAGGACTGCTTTTTACTTTCACATTGAGTCATCATTTCAAAAGTAGCGGGTTTTACATTCAATCTTGTTTGACGTTTGTTTTTGCAACAGATGTTGAAATTTCAAGTGTAATTTGGATTCTTACAAAAAAAAATCTGTCAGAAAATGTCGTCCAAAGTCAAAAGGCAGAGGCATACCTCCTTATACACCGAAACCCGATTGTACGCCAATTTTTCCCGTGCAGGCGACCCGAAGAACTTCATGGTCCGCTGGCTGTCCAGATCCAACACGGACGTCCCGCTGGCGAAGACCGCCCCAAGTACCGCAAACTCCTTCCGCTTGGCCTTGCTCTTCCGGGCGCACGACGCTGTCGTGACAGCTGACGTTGTTGTTTCTGCAGGGCAGCGTTGCCGCGGCGACCGCTCAGCGTTTTGCCGCATGGAATCTCTCAGTGGCAACTGCGCCAACGCCGGCTACAGACAAATGTGCTGCAAGTCCTGCAGCAACTTCAGGTGACCCACAACCGCCTTCATACCTGTTCATGTGTCGCTTCATCCATAAATGTGGCCGATCAATCAATCAAGAACGGTCAAGGCACATATGAGTACAATGACTCGCTTTGTCCGCAGTTCAAACGCTCCTATTAAAAAGGAAACTCAGTGCTTTACCTTTCTTCATCGAATGATATAAAAATGACACGCAGAGGTGTTCATTCGTCTTCAAAGAACTGTTTATTTACGTGTTGTTCACTCTTGATAAATGCATTCAGGAGTCTTCATGTGTTTTGTTCGTCCATGCTGAGAAGGCTCTTATTGTTGTTGTTTTTTAGCGTGTCCACCACAGGAATGCCACAGTCGAGCCCCTCCCCCAGCAGCAGTGCTTGGACCACGACTCCGCCCCCCGGCACCACCGACTTTATTTACGTGGATTACGACGACGACGATGAGCAGCATTTGGCCTCCCAGAACGCCGCCGAACTCATCGCTCCGACGCCCGTGCCGCCATCTTTCCTGGCGGAGCCCACGCCCACTGTTACTCTGGCATCCTCTGTTGCCACGGTAACTCCCACCGGCCAAACGGCGCCGACTGCCTCACTTAGGACGGCTGTCATCACCCCCAGCGGGAGGAGCCCCGCCGCGGGCCAACGTACGTCTGCCTTTCCACCAACATCTCCGAATACGGCGAAGGATTCGGGGGGCGAGGTTTCCTACGGCATCGTGGGACTGGACACCGATGGGACGAGGGGCCCGCAGAGCCATTTTGTGCCCCAGGTGCCCCCGGTCCGGGAGCGGACGCAAAACAAACGCATCCAGCAGCTTCTGAACGAGAAGCTGCGGAGGCCTGGACGCCGCCGAAAACATGGCGCCTTATAGGACGCGTTGTTTGTGTTTGGGTTCCTTTTAGGCTGGAGAATGGCCCACTTTCGGTGGGCTTGTTTGTGTGAGTTCAATAAAGCAAAGTCTGAAATATCCAGTCTCAAGTCGATCGAGGACACTTTATTTTCAAATGGAAGCATTCGATTCGGTTCACCTTAGCTGGGGATATGATTTGAGTCGATATGCTATGGCTCAGTTCGAGAGTTTCTGATGGAATGCGCTTCTTGTCATTCTACAATGTGAATGTTAAAAAAAAATTTAAAAAAGTCATTTTGTCTCTTGTCTGACAGTGATGTGCGCATCTCCAAGAGACAGCTGGATATGTATGTATCTTGCAAGATGGGATGGGATGCAAATCAAAGACAGTGCAAGTGGAATGATTGAACTCAATTTGATTTTGCGCTCACATCTCTTAAATCCAAACTGATTTGGGATTCAAATTGGATTTTCTTACACACCTATGACAGGCCATTTGTACTTTATCGGAATGCCTAATTTGGCCCACAACTATGCTTGTCAGGCAACAGATTTGGACGAGGCACGTCATAATTCCGGTTCCAGATATCTACTTCAGTATTTCGCCAAGATCTCTTAGTCCTGGTCGAAATCACATTGTAACTAGATTAAATCAGAAGTTGAAGAGAGAGGCAATTCTGTCGTGGATATCCGTAACTCACAACACGGCTGATGAAATCGTGGCTACCTGTCATGACAACATAGACGCGAACAGCAAAAGTGACGCCTTGCAGAAGCAGATCACCGAAATGCTGTTGAGGAATGAAGCTCTTTCGAATGTCACTTTAGGGCAAAACTCAGTTCCATATCTCCGCAACACATTACAGTTAGGTTGTTAACCGAGTTTCCAATTCTTCCCTGCAGAACCCAGTCCTGGCTGCCTCTTCTGACTCAATCCGGGTTAGATTCTCGCCTGCCAGGTTAAAAACTGGGCTCACTGCTTGGAATAGTTCGCAAGATGGCGGCCGCCGTAGTCCGAGGTCTGGGCTCCGCTTTGGCCAAAAATCTCCGTGAAATCCGAATCCACGTCTGCCAAACGTCCGCCGCCAGCAAGGGTACCAGGTGAGCGCCCAAATGTCTCAGTTCGAGAGTTTCTGATGGAATGCGCTTCTTGTCATTCTACAATGTGAATGTTTAAAAAAAAAAGTCATTTTGTCTGTGTCTGTCTGGCAGTGATGTGCGCATCTCCAAGAGACAGCTGGATATGTATCTTGCAAGATGGGATGGGATGCAAATTAAAGACAGTGCAAGTGGAATGATTGAACTCAATTTCATTTTGTGCTCACATCTCTTACATCCAAACTGATTTGGGATTCAAATTGGATTTTCTTACACACCTATGACAGGCCATTTGTACCTTCTCTGAACACTTAATTTGGCCCACGAATGCTTGTCAGGCAACAGATAAGCTCCTGCGCGTTCTTCGGGTCTAACCCAGTCCTGGCTGGCTCTTCTGACTCAATCCGGGCTAGATTCTCGCCTGCCAGGTTAAAAACTGGGCTTACTGTCTTGAATTCATCGCAAGATGGCGGCCGCCGTAGTCCGAGGTCTGGGCTCCGCTTTGGCCAAAAATCTCCGTGAAATCCGAATCCACGTCTGCCAAACGTCCGCCGCCAGCAAGGGTACCAGGTGAGCGCCCAAATGTTCCTCCGGGGACGTTAGAACGGAGACAGAAGAGTCAAAGGTCCGCTGTTATCGCCGACCTGCTAGCATTTAGCAGCGAGCCGCTGCAGCTCAAGGCTAACGTCAAAGTCGACGCAACCCTCACTAATTTGACCCGTTGAAGAGGACGAGAGCAAACGTTATTATCCCGCCCGAAAATGTGATGATTTTTTTTCCGAATATACTTCTACATGAAAGTCTTGAGAAAATGTCATTCTTTTGTACAGGTGCTTCAAATGCCTTGGTCGATTGAAATCCGTTTGAGATTTACCAGTCAGCGTGTGTGTCTGTGTGCGTTGGAGCATGGACAATTGAGGGAATCGCTATACTGAAACCGGTCATGCCAAGTGCAAGCTTAAAACAGTCCCCAGAAGGGTCTGCGCTTCCACCACAGTTGCCCGGAGTCCGGCTAAAACTTGGACCTGTTGGTCTTTGAAAAGGTCAAGGGAGGGAATCGCCAATCGTTAAACAATAAGACTGATCAAACATGCTGCATAGAGGTGATAGATGTTTTTGATTGAAAATATAAAAATGAAACCGTGACGGAAGGGGGTACCCTCCATTTTGCCTTGATTTGATGACTTCAACTTGCTGGTGTCCCAGTGGCCCTTGTTCATCCCATCCTGCGAACTCGGGGCCCTCTGGCTCCTTATCGTAAGCCAACACTTTCAACCTTGGGTCTTAAACTGGACAGAGATTGGAAAATTGGACCGGGAGCTGGCTCAAGTCAAGCCTCTCCTTTCTCAAAAGCACTTGGAGATACAGTCCTTCATCATGCCTTCGTCACGTCGCGGCCGCATGACTGCAATGCACTTGACTTTGGTTTCAGACGATCCTCCAGTTAGTCCAGAAACGCCACCGCTCGCCTCTTGACTGGTACTCGTACTCCTACTCTGGCATCCGTCCACCGGCTCATTTTTTTAATTCTTTTGAAGAGGCTCCGATTTATTTTTCCAATCTTGAAATGACCTGGCCCCACCTCGCCTCTCGGAGCTTCCCTGCCCGATGCCCCAGGTCTGCGGACATTATCAGAGGTATCGAGAACTAAGCGGAGGCTCAGAGGGGGTGGGGCCTTTTCCCTCGCCGCTCCCTCTCTTTGGAATGACCTCCCGCGGATGTTAGGCAAGCCCCCTCGCTGCCCAACTTGAAAACTCCCCTTAAAACTCATGTTTAGTCTTTGGCTTTTGACTCGGCATGAGACTTGGGTCTGACGGTTTTTGTGCTTTTTACTGTCGTCGTCGTTAAATTATTGTTTGTTGTCGTAGGAACGAATTTTGCTCCATGTCCAGCACTTTGGATACAGCGCTAGTTGTTTTCAAGTGCTCTCGAAATGCAGTTGAGTCGAGTCTTGGTGTTTGAGCGACATCCTCTTTGCTTTTCAGAGACTTTGTGGAGCAGCACTACGTGGACCTGAAGCGAGCCAACGCAGACTTCCCCATCCTGGTCCGAGAATGTTCCGGAGTGGAGGCCCGGCTGTGGGCCCGTTACGGTGAGTGGCAGCAAGGCATCATGGGAGACAAAATGTGTATGACAACACAGGTAGCTTTAAAGCAGCGCTCTCAAACTCTGGTCCTCGACGGCCTCTTTCTTGCAGTAATGTCCACCTCAACCCCCCCCCCCCCCCCCACCCTTATTTTTTTGGACAAAAATCCAATCGTTTTTGTCCATCTCAAGGGGTGGCCATTTTGCCACTTTTTGTCAACTGAAAATGACCTCACAGTTGCTCAGGGGCGCAAGCAACGACCACCACGCTCCCCTGTTGCACGAAATAGTGCATTGACGCTGTCCGTGTTGTGGTGTGTGTCTACCGACAGATTTGGGGAAGGAGCGCAGCGTCTCCCTGGACAACATGTCCGTTGATCAGGTGGCCCAAAGTCTGCACACGCTGGTTCAGGCCAAGCCATGACACACCTGCGCAAACCGTGAAAACACGCCTTGTCATGTATCGATGTGAATAAGAAAAAAAAAACAAAAAACAAGTGAAGCTTTTTGGTTGTTAATGTCAAAAAAAAAGGAATTAAAGATGGTCCATTTAGTCGGACTGAGTGGATGAAAGCAGCCGCACTGACTCATGTCGCGCCAGCTGGTCCTGTGGAACCTGCAGCAGTGACGTTGGTGTCCTGAGGGGGGCAGCAGAGCGTCGTAGCGCGCCTTGCGTTTTTCCACGTCAAGCCTCTGCTCAGGACTGAGCGATTGACTTGCCAAAACTCATTTTTGCCCATGAAACGTCTTGACTGAGTCATCTTTCCAAATTGGCCACTCGGATTGTTGCTAAGCCACATTTCAGGCTATTATGGACAAATTTCAGAGTTAGTATTTAAAAGTCATCGGACGAACCACATTTGATTTCATACGTTGTTTGCTGTAAGCACTCGTGAAAATCGTTCACAAATAAATATTTGGTCTCGTGCTTACCTCCTGTAGATCCTAAACACGCTGATTCTATTCAACCACCCAGATAAGGCACTCGAGAACAGATTACTTCTACTTCTTGTTTTTTGGGGAGTGTTTAATGCATTTCTCAAGTATGTCCGTGCATCTTTCAACTGATACTTTTCGACACCGTGCAGTCGTCTGCGGACAGCCTCATACAACTCACAGACACCGTCTAAACTGCTGGCAACAAACCTCAGTACGCCGATTGGGCTCAGTCACTGTTTTGTGTGGCCACCAGAATTTTACCAAAAGAATTCACTGCCAAACGATTTCGTCATTTTTATTTCCACACAAATCTACAATCACACAACTTTGATATCAAACTTCCTGTCATGCTTTTATACTTGCGGAAAAGAACGCTGAGGAGGTCACAACAGAGGAATGACGTCACGAGTACGCAGTATTTCAAGGCAAAATAAATAACATGTCTGTTGGGGGTGAGTCGTGGGGGGGGCAGCCATCTTAGGTCACCATGTACTCCTGCCGCTTGTTGAGTCGAACCTGGCACAGCGACACGGCGCCCACCGCCACGTAGACGGCGGCCGCGCTGAAGCAGTTGATGCCCACTTGGCTGTGGGGACCGC
>NW_017805988.1:258538-268034 GCF_001891065.2 Hippocampus comes
GTCATAATTCACAAAATGGTGCATTTGCTTGACAAAACGCTCAACCTCCCTCAAAATTGTAACCTAAATATCCCTTTAGTGGATGCGAGCAAAATCATCACCGATCAAAACGATGTTTTTGACGCCGAAGTGTTTCTCGATATGTGCTGTCATTTTGTTACTTCCTGTTTTGAAAAGTCACGTGAAGCTATTTTGTTCCATCACGTGATCTGTGAGCCACTCATCCTCGTTTGTTGCCCTTTCGCGTCAATTTCACGAGGAAGGGAACAAACGTCGGGATTGTTTCTGGTGATTCTGTTCCGTTTGGGCTCCGTCTCACGTTCGACACTCCGCAGTTGAACGAACGTCGGCCGACACATTTATCGCCACAATACGACTCGGAAGAAGGAGAATGTTGCAGGCAGCAAATCAAAACCTCTTGTTCTCTTACCAACATGATGACGCCCCAAATGCTGATGACCATACCGCACGCGGCCATTTTGGGCCCGCAGAAGAGCAACGACGGCATTCTTCGCGCTCAGCAGTCACACGCCGCCACCACCACCCCGACGACGAGTGTTCCTTTTTTTTTTTTTTTTTTTTTTAACTGAAGCCCCCGCCGCAAGAGGAAGCACGACTGCCGGGCCCTGACAAACCGACGCGGACTTCGTGTCAGCTGATCTCCGCGACCTCGGCCAAAATCGGCAAAGCTCGGCCAGCACCGACTTCTTCCTCTTCCTTGTTGGTGGCGCATTACCGCCACCTACTGGTCGGAAGCGTGGATCAGTCAAAGAGCATCCTGCTGGCCGACTCGTTGGTTCTCATTCGGTTCATTCCGTCCCTCGTCTTTATAAAGATTTAGACTAGAAATGAAGGGTTTTAGTCCTCATTCCTTGAGTCCAGGCGCCCAATGGGCAAGGCAGTCCTAATTCCGATCTCATAAATGTTCTGCGTGCCCTGCGATTGGGTGGCAACCAGTTCAGGGTGAAGCCCACCTCGTCCTCTACCCAAAGTCATTTGGCGTGGGCTACAGCACGCCCGCGACCCCCTTGAGGAAAAGCAGTGTTCAGGTCATGAGGGAAGGAAATTGGAGGATTTTGGAAGTCAGCTTCGACCAAGTGACTTTTTTTCTTCTTTTTGAAAATGATTTTCGAACACGCAGGAATCGCGTTTGTGTTCGCTGTAGCATTCAATGACTTCATAAATGCAACACGCTCGTTTAATATAATCAACCGCCGCTATTTGTGTATAATAATATGAAATACTTTGTTGTTGTTGCTTTTATTATTGTGATGATTAAATCAACATTGAATCAGTATTAATTGGGTCACCGGAGTGGGGTCACAGTACTACTGAGGACGACGATCGATAGGGGGCGACAACACTCTTCTATTCTCTGCTTACACGTTCATGTTCAGAACGTGCAGAACCTCAACATCCACGGTCCGAACCGCTTATACTCGCATACATATCGTACGCACTTCATCCTATCTGATTAAAAACGGGACATATTAAATATATGAATCCTCCTTTTTGACACGCTAGTCCAAGTCCAGCACTCACTTGTATTTCTACTGACGTACACGTCAAGCATATGGTGCATTTGCTTGACAAAACGCTCAATCTCCCTCAAAATTGTAACCTAAATATCCCTTTAGTGGATGCGAGCAAAATCATCACCGATCAAAATGATGTTTTTGACGCCGAAGCGTTTATCGATTTGTGCTGTCCTTTTGTAACTTCCTGTTCTGAAAAGTCACGTGAAGCTATTTTGTTCCATCACGTGATCTGTGAGCCACTCATCCTCGTTTGTTGCCCTTTCGCGACAATTTCACGAGGAAGGGAACAAACGTCGCGATTGTTTCTGGTGATTCTGTTCCGCTTGGGCTCCGTCTCAAGTTCGACACTCCGCAGTTGAACGAACGTCGGCCGTCACATTTATCGCCACATTATGACTCGGAAGAAGGAGAATGTTGCAGGCAGCAAATCAAAACATCTTGTTTTCTTACCAACATGATGACTCCCCAAATGCTGATGACCATACCGCACGCGGCCATTTTGGGCCCGCAGAAGAGCAACGACGGCATTCTTCGCGCTCAGCAGTCACACGCCGCCACCACCACCCCGACGACGAGTGTTCCTTTTTTTTTTTTAATGTGGCTCTTTAACGAGAACTGAACCCCCCGCCGCAAGAGGAAGCACGACTACCGGGCCCTGACAAACCGACGCGGGCTTCGTGTCAGCTGATCTCCGCGACCTCGGCCAAAATCGGCAAAGCTCGGCCAGCACCGACTTCTTCCTCTTCCTTGTTGGTGGCGCATTACCGCCACCTACCGGTCGGAAGCGTGGATCAGTTAAAGAGCGTCCTGCTGGCCGACTCGTTGGTTCTCATTCGGTTCTTTCCTTCCCTCGTCTTTATAAAGATTTTGACTAGAAATTAAGGGTTTTAGTACTCATTCCTTGAGTCCAGGCGCCCAATGGGCAAGGCAGTCCTAATTCCGATCTCATAAATGTTCTGCGTGCCCTGCGATTGGGTGGCAACCAGTTCAGGGTGAAGCCCACCTCGTCCTCTACCCAAAGTCATTTGGCGTGGGCTACAGCACGCCCGCGACCCCCTTGAGGAAAAGCAGTGTTCAGGTCATGAGGGAAGGAAATTGGAGGATTTTGGAAGTCAGCTTCGACCAAGTGACTTTTTTTCTTCTTTTTGAAAATGATTTTCGAACACGCAGGAATCGCGTTTGTGTTCGCTGTAGCATTCAATGACTTCATAAATGCAACACGCTCGTTTAATATAATCAACCGCCGCTATTTGTGTATAATAATATGAAATACTTTGTTGTTGTTGCTTTTATTATTGTGATGATTAAATCAACATTGAATCAGTATTAATTGGGTCACCGGAGTGGGGTCACAGTACTACTGAGGACGACGATCGATAGGGGGCGACAACACTCTTCTATTCTCTGCTTACTCGTTCATGTTCAGAACGTGCAGAACCTCAACATCCACGGTCCGAACCGCTTATACTCGCATACATATCGTACGCACTTCATCCTATCTGATTAAAAACGGGACATATTAAATATATGAATCCTCCTTTCGGTCGGAAGCGTGGATCAGTTAAAGAGCGTCCTGCTGGCCGACTCGTTGGTTCTCATTCGGTTCTTTCCTTCCCTCGTCTTTATAAAGATTTTGACTAGAAATTAAGGGTTTTAGTACTCATTCCTTGAGTCCAGGCGCCCAATGGGCAAGGCAGTCCTAATTCCGATCTCATAAATGTTCTGCGTGCCCTGCGATTGGGTGGCAACCAGTTCAGGGTGAAGCCCACCTCGTCCTCTACCCAAAGTCATTTGGCGTGGGCTACAGCACGCCCGCGACCCCCTTGAGGAAAAGCAGTGTTCAGGTCATGAGGGAAGGAAATTGGAGGATTTTGGAAGTCAGCTTCGACCAAGTGACTTTTTTTCTTCTTTTTGAAAATGATTTTCGAACACGCAGGAATCGCGTTTGTGTTCGCTGTAGCATTCAATGACTTCATAAATGCAACACGCTCGTTTAATATAATCAACCGCCGCTATTTGTGTATAATAATATGAAATACTTTGTTGTTGTTGCTTTTATTATTGTGATGATTAAATCAACATTGAATCAGTATTAATTGGGTCACCGGAGTGGGGTCACAGTACTACTGAGGACGACGATCGATAGGGGGCGACAACACTCTTCTATTCTCTGCTTACACGTTCATGTTCAGAACGTGCAGAACCTCAACATCCACGGTCCGAACCGCTTATACTCGCATACATATCGTACGCACTTCATCCTATCTGATTAAAAACGGGACATATTAAATATATGAATCCTCCTTTTTGACACGCTAGTCCAAGTCCAGCACTCACTTGTATTTCTACTGACGTACACGTCAAGCATATCGCTGACCGACATCTTCTACTTTTAGACTTACATACGTGCTCGATACAATTGACTCTTCCTGCTTACACCCAAATGACATGATGCTGACTTCCTGCTGAGGTGACCTCTGAACCCTCATGCGGGAACTCACACCCCCTCCCCCGCCCCCTCCACAGCCAATATGAGCTTCATCATCGCCATAAAATTGTGACTGTTTATTGTGTGTGTGCGTTGGGCTCTAATGATTAACTTTTACAAGCGCGTGGGAGTGGCCGCGGAGCGGAGGACGTTTTGTTTGTGCTCACTGTCTTTTTCTCATTAAATTCATGCTTCGTTTTCTTTTTTGGGGAAGGGGGGGGGCACTTTGGGCGGCTCGGTAACCACGGTAACAAAGATGCCAGCATGTCACGTGCACGTAGCCTCACTTTCAGAGCCTAACTTAAGAAAAAAAAGAGAGACTTACCTGGATCTGTGGTTGTGATTAATAATGATCATATTCCTAACGACTTTGTGGTAAATGTGTCATAAACATGATTTCATAAGTGTGTGTATGAATATGTCCTGAATGTGAGGGTGTATGTCAGAAATGCATATAAATATTTGCATGATATGTTTAAATGGCTTATTAATATTGAATATTGATATTATTATATATTTCGGAAATATGGTAGAATATTTCGTTTTTGTATCAAGAGGTAAAAATGCATACACGTTCTAAATGGACTGTATCTAATTACGTACACAATGATGGAAATGTGGATGAAGATATCACGAATGTATTTGAAGACAAAATAAATGGGTATGACTGTGTGTCAAATGTCGGGACAAATGCATCCGAAATGTGCACCTGTTGTCCTGGAAATGTGTAGAAAGATATCTTCAAGTATTTGGACGGTGATGACCAAGTCCCAAGTATTTCTTTCTTCAACTCTATGTCATGAAGTGCACGTCAAGAGAACATGGTTATTATTCTTGAATGACGATTTCCTTCTCTTTGTGTTTGTCGTGACAGGCTCCACAGCAGCGGCGACCAATCGCATTTGCCTCTCGCTGGCGCCCAATATGAGTTGCCGTCTGTCACCGGGGCGGATGACGAGTCAATCAGGGGCGAGATATCACCGGGGCAAAGGTCTCTCACGCACGCACACACGCACACACACGCGCACACGCACACACACACACACACACAGCCGCCATCTTTGATCGACAAAACGACCAATTAGGCGTCAAGGCCACGAGGACAGGAGCCAGGCGGCCATTTTGTCTCAATGGTCTTGAAATCTGCTGTGTCTGTGTGCATACTTGTGTGAGTGTGTGTGAGCATATATGGGCCTCAGCGTATGTGTCTTCTTGAGAATATTTGCATGTGTGTGTGTGTGTGTGTGTGCACGTACATACGTGTGTGCATGGACGTGTCAACATATGTATGCGTGCGTGAGAGACAGAGAGCAAAGGTCAGGCAAGTAAACATCGGTATGTCTCTGGAGTGAAAAAAAAAAAGTTTATTGTCCTCATCCTCGATCCAACTTTATGGTGGGCAGGTAAAGCTCCGCCCAATTTGTCAGCAGGTTAGCCGGTGCAAGGACAACATCCTATCCAAACGCCACCCACCGCAAGCCTCGATTCAACCTTCATGCTGCCACTATTGTCAGATTTCAAACACACTAACAAGGCTGCAAATCATACGCATGCATAAACACACACACACACACACACGCGCGCACGCGCGACCATACGAACCTGACTTGAAACTAAATATCTCTGTTACTACACACACACACACACACACACCAGTGATAGTGAGGTTTAATGATATGAGAGGCAAAATAGAGCAAAGGACAAAGGTCTTACGCACACGCTCACACATGCACGTACACACAAATACACACACATGCACGTACACAGAGTAATGCAGTGTCTGTTGAGGTGTGGCATCCAAAGGGCAAACACAATGAAGGATCCTGCTATCAGTGTGCATGTGTGTGTGCGTGTGTGTGTGTGTGTGTGTGTGTGTGTGTGTGTGTGTGTGTGTGTGGAGTAATGCAGTGTCTGTTGAGGTGTGGCATCCAAAGGGCAAACACAATGAAGGATGCTGCTATCAGTGTGTGTGTGTGTGTGTGTGCGTGTGTGTGTGTGTGCGTGTGTGTGCGTGCGTATGACATGAAATAACTTTCCGTGAATGGAAAAACAAAGAGAAGAAAAAACAGTCTTTGTTAGTTTTACTTTTGATAGATACGAGCTGAAGAAAATCAAAATGTCTGTCGTCACTTTGAATAACGGCGACCTTTCACGGGGTCGGCGCCAACCAAGGGACGAATCAGGAAAGGTCGATGATGAAATGAAAACACAGGCTAACTTGCTGCATGGGAGCGAGGCCTTTTGAATAATATACAAGTGCTTCCAAAACATCCAAATGCTAATACCGCTAACAGCGAGCCTCTCGGTTAATATATTAGCATGCTAATATATTTACTTGACCGCATAGTGCTGTCATTGTTGCAAAGTTTCACAGCATCAGCCAATTTTGCCACCCTCTTGTCCCATTAGCATACAGCTTCAGCACACGAATGTCTCAACTCATTAAAGTTCATCAACCTCGAAGTCCCACACTTGTATTGCATGCTAACAGAGCTAACTGATAGTCGAATTACATGGGAAATGTACATGCGAATGTGGCTAAATGCTAGCTGAAAAGTATCAGCATGATAATGTCGCTTCCTGCTAGTCTTACATCAGAATGTCATCATCAGCCTGCTAATGCGGCTAAATACGAGCCCTGTTGTATGATGCCGTCACTATGCTTATGTACGTAACCTTGCATATTGAGTCTTGTGGTTGAGTGGTATTTGCGTGCTAATGTTGCTAACCGCTTGTCCCACTGTTAAAAATACATGCTAACGAAGCGTCGCACGGCATCGGCATGCTAATCCTTCAACTCGCCGAAGTTGAGTTCAGATGTCATCAACTTCCCGTCCCACAGTCACATAGCATCAATGCGCTAATGTAGCTACATGCTCGTCCAGCATCAGGATGTCATTAGCGCGGTGACGTAGCTAAATGCTTGCCCCACCGCTAATTAACATCAGCATGCTAACTATTGTTTTTGTTTCAGGGGTCCCGTCGTCGAAATTCCTTCGTGGTCATCGCTCGTGCGCGTCATCGCCACGGTGACGTTGCTATGGTGGGGGGTGAGGGGTGGGGGCAGGGAGCCGACGGGGGAGATTCGGAAGGAGAAGCGCGGGAAGCGGGTTTAAAACTCTTCTTTGATGCTGATGGGCAGCGAGGACGGCGACACCAGGCCGGACGGCGACACCAGGCCGCTGCTGCTGCTGGTCACCATGGCGACGCTGCCGGACGACGAGGCGGGCTGCTGCTGCTGTTGCTTCTTCTTGCTGATCTTGCGTTCTTTGGCACGCCGGTTCTGGAACCAGATCTTCACCTGGAGGCCACCGATACAAACGGGTAATTCAAAACACCTGCTCCCCAAACACGGCCGAGAGCTCGTTCACGCTCACGCGTCACGTGACGGCGGGGAGGCCAAATGACGAATGTGGGCCTTTTGGCTTTTGCTGCCGGCGGTTTTGACGCGTTTGGCCTCACCTGTCGCTCCGAAAGGCTGAGGGCGCCGGCCAGCTCCGCCTTCCTGCGGATCGTGATGTACTTGCTGTAGTGGAACTCCTTCTCCAGTTCCAGACGCTGGTGGTCCGTGTAGACCACCCGGTACTTGTCCTTTGTCCGCGTCTTCCCGTCTGCATGCGCAGACTTCCGGTTAGCGTTTGGCACGCGGGAGATTCACGCCCGCCCGGCTATTACCCGTTTAGTACTCAGGGACTCATTCCTCGTGGACGTTGTCTCATCATTTTGAGATGTCAACCGGCTTTCCAATTCAGCAATTCACCGGCAGTCTTCAATCGTGAAGCCGCTTGCCTCTTAGCTTTTAGTGTTGAGCACCCGGGAAGTCGGTCCTGTCAACCTCCTCTTAGCTATTCGCGCGAGCACTTATAGGAAGTCAACCCGCGTCCATTTCCTGCTGAGCGATGATGGAATCAAGTGTGCAACCTTCAGCAGCGAGCACTGCGGAATTCCCGCCTGTCAATTTGGCAATGAAATCGACTTGCTGTTAGCTCTCAGACGAGCCGGCGCGCCGTCCATCTGCTAACAACGCGGTAACGCGTCGTTAGCGCGCCGTGATTGACAATTAACTCTAAACACACACACAGCGACTCTCGCCAGCTCAAAATCGACAGATGTCTTGTTAAAAAGTCACATGAAAACAAACACAATCAACGACTCGCCCGCCTTCACGTGCCCCCTTTGTAGACCACAGCTAGCACGCGCGCGCGCGCGCACATACAGGACACGCATCATGAAAAACAAAACATTAGCTTCGGTCAAGGATAAAAACGAAAACTTCTTCGACTTCTTATTTCTATCGCCATTCGGATATTGTTGATTAGCCCATTTCATTACAAATTTTTCCCAGACATTGAAAAGTTAAAATCAGGTGTCATTGGGAGCCCTTTTAAGTAATCGGTAATAAAAAAATTTAGAGCCCTGTAAATGAAACCATTGTGACCGCTGCGATTAAACGGGTGAAGCTGATGATGGTGACGGCTCGCCGTCTGGTTGCGTAACTCATCGCGCGCAAGAATAACCGTTATCGTCGTGAACAATGAAGGTTTTCTTTGTTTTTTTCCAAAGAGATGCTTCATCCTTTCTTCGTGATGACAATCATCTTCATTCCAAAAAGATTCCATCGATATGAACAGGAATGGTGATAATGCGGCTGGACAATCGAGAATTTTCATCGACTTTTTCAAAATAATTGATTTCTTTATTACCTTTGACCTGTCAAAGCTTGCGCAATGTGGATTGAACCACGCGTTGTCACGTATCGCTTTGACATTGTGGGGAAACAAAAATCCCCCTGTTGTTGAACCGACCTCTTCATTGATAAATAGGACTAAATATCTGACTATTTTTCAGAGCATGTTATTGTTAACATATGATGATGATGAAAGACTGAAAAAAAGCAAGGGCCGAATTTAAAAACTCATCGAGAAAAGTTGACGTGCATCTCTTGTAAAAAAATTTTACAAGAGATGCAATCAGCAACATAGCGTCATTTCGGACGCTATGTTGCCGATTCGAGAGGAAGGGACGCAGATCTCAACTGAATAATCATCGTTATCGTAACATTTCAGACAAAAATGACAATGTCGACTGATTTTTGTCATGGCTCTCATTTTTATGCTCATTAGGCTGACTAGAGTTCGGATTGTTCTGACGTGTTGGACGGAGCACTTTCAATACGAGTGATATTTATCAAATAAGTCAATATAATAGCAAATGGCATTCGGACGCCAACTATCCTGCCACGAACAATAATGACGATGGTGCATTTGTGGGGCTCTTCCTTACTGGGGTTGGCGAGCGGCGTGGACGCGCGTCGAATCCACTCATAGGCGCTCCTCCTCTGCGGCGACTCGGCCGAGCCTTGCCCGGCGGGTGCATTGAGGGAGGCGGTCAGAAGCGGTGGCGGCGGCAGCGGGGGCGGCGGCGGCTGCCCGGTGAATTCCGAAGGACCGAAGCCCAGGTTGGGGCCCCC
>NW_017805988.1:268067-273198 GCF_001891065.2 Hippocampus comes
GGTAAACCGGGCTCCAGCCGCCGCCGCCCCCGCCGCCCGCGCTCTGCTGGGCCTGGTGCGGGTCCGCCGCGAGGCCGTGGGGCGGGTGGTGGTGGTGGTGGTGGTGGTGGTAGCTCGCAAAGTCCGAGTACTGGGCCGGTCCGGGCACCGGGAAGTTCGGCGGGTTGAGGCCGAGG
This sequence comes from Hippocampus comes, assembly GCF_001891065.2. Classification (NCBI taxonomy): domain Eukaryota; kingdom Metazoa; phylum Chordata; class Actinopteri; order Syngnathiformes; family Syngnathidae; genus Hippocampus; species Hippocampus comes. The sequence goes on from NW_017805988.1 coordinate 268,244, forward strand.
CCCGGGTGTCTGCTGACGGGGTTCTGGTGGTACATGGGGGGGTCCTTGTCCAGCTGCAGGTAGCTCACGTACATGTTAGCTGGAGGGGGCTACTTTATTGCTCTCACCTGCTCCCCCGGCCAGCAACCCCCCCCACCACACACACACACACACACACCTTCAGCATCGACACAAGCCCCTGAAAACAATTGATCTGATTTCACTCAAAGAATTTTATTTTGACGCCCGTCCTGCTTTTTTTGCAACATGCAGGCAGGCGCTACCAAAGAGAACTTCATCAGTCGGCTACTCGGTGCACGTCTGGAATCACCTGCTGCAACGTAGTTGAATTTGTGGAATGTTTTTGCCACGCAAAGTTCTTTTCAAAAGTTTCATGCATGATTTTATCATTTCATGACATTTGACGTGAACACTTTTGTAGAAGCGATTTTATGAATTAGAGGCTGGGTAATTTATCGTTGTATCATTCATTTCCGTCGTGCAAATTCAAACAAGACGATTTATTTTTCATTTGAGATCAATAATGTCGCCTAGAATTCTCATTCATCCTCTCATTTTTGGAAACTATTCATCAACTTCCACCCTCCAACACGCTTTAACTCTTTTGGAAATTAAAAGCTTCTTGTGTTTTTTTTCCCTTTTACTTTTTTTTCAGTTAATCTGTAAAATTGAATTTGCCTCCTCAAGTTAATTGAGAAGAAGCGAGCGCTAAACTGACAAAATTCTGACTGAGCAAGCTAACAATTGGTGGCAGCTCACATTTTCGAGGTCACACTTGATGTCTTGATGTGAGAATTTCACTCAACGGAAGAAAAAAAAAAACAATCGGCATGTTTCTCAACAGATCGCGGTTGTCCTTTTGGAGCGTGTGAAATTTTGCAGCGGAGGAGAGCGCTTGTCGACGATTTATGGATTTACGAGTTTACCTTTTTATTGTTTTACACTCATGACTTTTCTTTGTCTGAGGCCCTAAAGGACACTTCATTAGGTATACACACTTTTCACCTTCGCGCGTGTGTATGTAAAGTGTGTGTGCGTGTGTGTGTGTGTGTGTGTGTGTGTGTGTGTGTGTGTGTGTGTGTGTGTGTGTGTGTGTGTGTGTGTGTGTGTGTGTGTGTGTGTTTAAAACACCTCATTAATCTCATGTGTTTGTGGTGCAATTCATTTGTTGTACTTCAAAGGAAAGTAATCACATTAAGAACCGGTTATTTCTTTTTTCATTCGAAAGCAAACAAACACATCAACAAAAAAATGCATTATTGATTAAGTTTTACACACACACACACACACACACACATCACACACACACACGCACACACACATATATATATATATATATGTGTGTGTGCGTGTGTGTGTGTGATATGTGTGTGTGTGTGTGCGTGTGTGTGTGTGTGTGTGTGCATGTATCTATATTTGTGAATTTTAATAATTTCATTTAAAAAAAATATCCAATTCACATACTTTTCTGTGAATGCTTATACAAGTAAATTATGAATAAGGTTCTCTGAGGTTAAGACATTTTAGAAAGTTGAGTTCATCAGGGAAAACAAATATAAACATTTTCAAACATACAGTAATTGTAGAAAAAAAATAACTTTAATTCAATAATTACAAAAAAAAGAAAAAAATAGGCATTTGGACTTTAAAAAAATATATTATTATTATTATAGATGGGTATGGTTCCAGAATTCTGATGAGATAATTGCACTTTTGTTGTTTACAACAAATGCAAAGATAAATGTAATTTCAGTTATCAAAATCAAAATTTCATCAATATGTATAAATATGTGTGTGTGTGTGTGTGTGTGTGTGTGTGTGTGTGTGTGTGTGTGTGTGTGTGTGTGTGTGTGTGTGTGTGTGCGTGTGTGTGTGTGTGTAAATTAGTAATAATAAAAATGAGCTTTTAGTGCTATCATTATTTGAATGAGTAATTTAAAAATGTTTTGTGCTGGTGAAAGCATGAATATATTCCTGAAAAAAATAACAAGCACATGTATGCGTGTAGTCTGGTGTGTGCATCGTGCTGAGCGTCCATCTTGTGTCACCTGTCGCTTCTTGACATTAACCAGGACAACATGGCCACCGTCTTTTACGATCTCGCTTTTCTTTCCTTCTCTCTTTCTTTCTTTTCGTCTTTTACGACCTCCTTGACACACTTTGACACTCAGTTCTCTGGCTTTGACCCTTCCACTGATGCTAGCCTCCTAACCTAGCATAGTTTAGCTCCGAGTTTAGTTTACGATAAAGACTTCGGAAAAAAATGACATTACTTGACGTGATGCGATGCTGCCCTCGTGTGGTCAAAGATAAAATGACGCTGAGGCGAAAGCAGGGGAGCAGGCACCAACACGGCAATCGCGTGAAGAGATGAAACCAATCACAGCAGCGGAGAGAGATGATGTCATAAAAAAAAGAACATCTTTCTTTACATCACAACTCCAGTTCATGAATTTTGCGCACACGTGAGGCAATCATTTATTAACATGCGATTTTTAGCTGTAGGCAGCTTCCGGTTGGATTATTCATAAATTCTGCTCTCATTCTCATGAGGGTCTTTTCAGGTTCGAGCCACATCCTGGTCAGGATCTGGTCTGGTATTGGTTTGGTTATAGTCACGTTAATGCTCAGGTTTTGGTCGGGTTCAAATCTGATTCTATTCAAGGTCTGGGTCTCGTGAGGTCCTGGTCAAATTTGGTCCGGTTTACAGTAGTTTTGATCTGATACTGGTCGGGTTCTCGTCGGGTTGCAGTCATGAACCAGGATTTAGTCGGGTTCTATCCAGGTTCTGTGTCTAGTCAGGTTGTGGTTTCGGTTAGGTTCCAATCACGTTCTGGTCAGGTTCTGGTCTTGTTTGGGCCAAGTAGGGTGCAGTCATGAACTAGGTTGTGGTCAGGTTCTGGTGTGTTTTAACGGATTTCCGGTTCGGTGACTTGCGTGTTCCGGTTGCGCCTGTCACAGGTTCACGCTTCCTTCGCTTTTTGAGAACGTCTGTTGTCGTTTGGCCCCCTCGTGTGGTCACTTGTGTGCTGCAACTCTCCACCCGCTCAACAGCACGTCTGTCCTGATACGTTTCCACCATCCATCCATCGATGGATTGATTGAGCTCTCGATGAAGTTGTTTGCCTTCGGTCACAGTTTCCCTCGGAAGAAAGACCGTGTTGAAGGAAACCGCTCTGGACGTAAAATGTTGCCTGAGAAATTCTAACCGGTGGCAACCGCGTCGTCATGGAGAGCCCATCGTGGCGATGTCGTCATGGCGACTGTTGACTTTGCTTTTCAGTGTGAGCTGGGTCAGCATGTTGTTGACACGCACGATCGTGGTTTTTTTTTTTCCCTCTCTCTCTTTCTTGACCTGACTTTCCAGTGAGATCATCACATCTTCTGTGAGCTTCTTTACTTTATTTAAGCAAATAGCAAAGATCTTCCAAATATGTATAAGCAATACAATAAACCAGAGATTAGCACCACTGGAAAAATTCCTTATTCCCTAATGTACCGTGTGTGTGTGTGTGTGTGTGTGTGTGTGTGTGTGTGTGTGTGTGTGGGAGGACCAGGATTTGTGCCAAATATCGGTAGTAGAAGAAGACATGAAGGTGATCAGAGGAAGCGAGTCAATATTTGCGGCAGTTCACCACATCAAGCCGCCTCATTTGTTGTGTTTGTTCTACTAAAAGCGCATACACACGCACTGGCAGCGGGCTTGGCCGGGCGCTATAAAAGTCCGGTAGGTGGCATGTTCGTCCTCACAGCTCGCAGCTCCTCTTCACTCTTCATCGTCATATTCATACTCATTGGACCCTGTAGGTAAGCCCCGCCTCCTCGCACTCTTGATTGCCAGCCGCGTCATCCTGACGTCTTTTGCTTTCAGCTCCCCCGTGATGGCGTCGTCGTGGCTTCAGGTGTTGACCGTGCTGGTCCTGGCGACGGGGTCCCAGCCCGCTGCCGCCGACCCGCAGCACCTGTGCGGCTCTGATCTGCTGGACGCCCTCATTCTGGTGTGCGGAGACCGCGGCTTCATCTTCAACCCCAAGAGGGAGGCGCACCACCTGCTGGGTGAGACCCCGCCCCGTGGCCTTGGTGTCATCACGGCAACAGGGATGTTGATGATGTCAGACACCCATACACGCGCAACACCAACGTATATGCACACACATGGTATTTATACGTTCATGCTATTTGTGACACGATGACATTGTGGCCTATGTGATGTCATCATGACGGCGCTTCTTTGTGCGTGCGGCCAGGTTTCCTCCCACCAAAGGTTGGCGTGGCGACGGGCGGCGACAGGGCGGCGGCGCCGGAGCTGGGCTTCCAGGACCACATGGAGGTGCTGATGAAGCGAGGCATCATGGAGCAGTGCTGCCACAAGCCGTGCAACATCTTTGACCTGGAGAACTACTGCGACCGACCACTAGCCTAGCCCAGCCTCGCCAAGCTTGGCGGATTGGCAACCAGAGCAGTGGTGCCACAATAAATGAGATTATTCTTCATACAAAATAGACATTTCTGAATTGATGCAGAAGTTTGTTGGTGTTGTTTGGCCGTTTGATTGTTTTTCACAAAGTGCTGCCTTGAGTTGACCAGATTTTTTGCTTTTGTCTTGAAAGCACAAACTTGGGATACGAGTGTAATCAACTCACTTTTCAAATTGAGCTCACTTCATCCAAAAAGAGGCTTCAAGGTGTTTATTGACACTCACAGCTGAACTTTATTGTAAAACTTCACATAAAAGAAAGACACTTACACTTTATGTAACTAAATTTCTCTCTCATTCTCATCTCTCTCTAATTGCATTTTTAGGTACACGTTGACTCGAATCCGTGTCATAACATATTTTTTTTTATAATTTCACACACACACACACACATACGAACACACACACACACACACACACACACACACACACACACACACACACACACACACACACACACACACGCGCGCGCCCGCCC
>NW_017805988.1:273704-274708 GCF_001891065.2 Hippocampus comes
TGGACCGGGCGGGTCCTGGCGACGGGGTCCCAGCCCGCTGCCGCCGACCCGCAGCACCTGTGCGGCTCTGATCTGCTGGACGCCCTCATTCTGGTGTGCGGAGACCGCGGCTTCATCTTCAACCCCAAGAGGGAGGCGCACCACCTGCTGGGTGAGACCCCGCCCCGTGGCCTTGGTGTCATCACGGCAACAGGGATGTTGATGATGTCAGACACCCATACACGCGCAACACCAACGTATATGCACACACATGGTATTTATACGTTCATGCTATTTGTGACACGATGACATTGTGGCCTATGTGATGTCATCATGACGGCGCTTCTTTGTGCGTGCGGCCAGGTTTCCTCCCACCAAAGGTTGGCGTGGCGACGGGCGGCGACAGGGCGGCGGCGCCGGAGCTGGGCTTCCAGGACCACATGGAGGTGCTGATGAAGCGAGGCATCATGGAGCAGTGCTGCCACAAGCCGTGCAACATCTTTGACCTGGAGAACTACTGCGACCGACCACTAGCCTAGCCCAGCCTCGCCAAGCTTGGCGGATTGGCAACCAGAGCAGTGGTGCCACAATAAATGAGATTATTCTTCATACAAAATAGACATTTCTGAATTGATGCAGAAGTTTGTTGGTGTTGTTTGGCCGTTTGATTGTTTTTCACAAAGTGCTGCCTTGAGTTGACCAGATTTTTTGCTTTTGTCTTGAAAGCACAAACTTGGGATACGAGTGTAATCAACTCACTTTTCAAATTGAGCTCACTTCATCCAAAAAGAGGCTTCAAGGTGTTTATTGACACTCACAGCTGAACTTTATTGTAAAACTTCACATAAAAGAAAGACACTTACACTTTATGTAACTAAATTTCTCTCTCATTCTCATCTCTCTCTAATTGCATTTTTAGGTACACGTTGACTCGAATCCGTGTCATAACATATTTTTTTTTATAATTTCACACACACACACACACATACGAACACACACACACACACACACAACCACACCCACCC
>NW_017805988.1:274775-288310 GCF_001891065.2 Hippocampus comes
ACACACACACACACACACACACACACACACACACACACACACACACACACACACACACATGCGCGCGCTCGCGCACCCTATTGTATTGATTTGCTGACAATACTACCAATACCAGTTATTGCACTGATTATTGATTGACACATTTTGAATGTGTTATTTATATAGCGTATTACATTAAAAATTGAGTAAATACGATCATGATATATTTATTGTGATTGTTATTTTTTTCTTCAGTTGTGAACGTCAAAACAACAGCTTCGTGTGTCAGGCAAAGCAGTAAGCATTCCGGATCAATAGGGGGCGTCGTTGTACTAACCCGGTTCGCCACCGCTGCTTTTATGCGTGAAGAGAAAGACGCAAGAGCAGAAAGTAGCTCTTGTTTCCGTTACGCTAGTGAACCGCAACTGCCAGTATCGTCGCTGAAAGCGAACAAATCCGACACACAGCAATTTTTCGCGGTGGAGAAGGTTGACAACTCGACGCCGCCAACATGCCCGAGAGTAAGTCGCCTCGTTAGCACGCTAGCCCTCGGGCGAGCTCCGTGACCACCGCGAGGCTAGCGCGAGCATCAGCTAACATGCTAATCAGCCGCTTTCTTGCTCAGTGGCGACGGCAGACCAGTTGGAATTTGGCATGGATCTGCTGCATGTACTCCGTTTCTGGTCGCCATGTGGCGTTTGCTTAACTAAAGACGTATTTGGAACAGACTTTGTCTCAGCGACAGATACGTTTGTGTGTTTGCCAACAGATTAATCGCAAAAGGGCTGTTGTTGAGGTTTTGGAGTTGAATGTCCACGAAAGAAGGACACGTTACTCTTGTATGGATTGTTTCATGGAAGTTGTGCATGAATGGTGTTGAAATGCAAATGGCCGAACGCATGTGCTTCTGAAGGGTGCTTTTAAGACGCGCAATCCCGAGTAGACGTGCGTGACCCAAGTGTGGTCCTGATGTTTGGGTGCCGGGGTTTGACGCTAACCGTGCGCGTGTGTACGTGTTGCAGCGGAGAGTTATTCCAACCCTCTGGCTCCTGAGGGTCACGACGCCGATGACAGATCAGCTGCTCAGTAAGTATTTACAGACTCACGTCTGTGTACTCTGATCTGTGTTTGTGTCTGTCTGTCAGTGTACGTGGTTATGTTCCTTGACAAAAGTGTGTGTCGGTTCACAGGTCAAAGTTGACCAATGATGACTTCAGGAAGCTGCTGATGACACCACGGGCCACACCTTCATCGGCCCCGCCCTCCAAGTCCAGACATCATGAGTGCGTCTTTGCCACTGTTGGACTGAAACAACATAACTGAGCAACAAGGGTTCATTGGAACCATTTTGTTGCCGCAGTCCTATTTTTAAATGTTAAAATACAACGACAGCAACATAACATGACGGCAGCTTTACAGCAACGTGACTGCAACAATGTGACCTCATGACGACAGGAACATAACATTGCTACGATGACGTAACATTGCAAGAACGTGACTACAACAGTTTGATTGCAACAGCATTACATTATGACAACATGACTCCATCAATGTGACTTCAACAGCATAACATTCTGACATGGTCGCTGCCAGAACATACGTAACATGACAACTACATGAGTCCGATGGTGTAGTGTTGCAACAGCGTGACTGCAACCATGTCACTACAAAGTAGCAACGTAACTGCCAACAATAGCACACCGTGTTTGTTTGTTTGTTTGTTTCTCAGAATGCCAAGGGACTACAATGAAGATGAAGATCCTGCAGCGAGAAGGAGGAAAAAAAAGAGGTGCGATCGCTTCTTCAAACATTGATTATTTTGATGTGATGACTGACCGGGGGTTGAATTTGTGCGGGCGTTAGCTACTACGCTAAGCTACGGCAACAGGAGATGGAGCGCGAGCGTGAACTGGCCGAGAAATACCGCGACCGGGCCCGCGAGCGGCGGGACGGCGTCAACAAAGACTACGAGGAAACGGAACTCATCAGCACCACCGCCAACTACAGAGCCGTCGGACCTTCCGCCGAAGCGTGAGTGCGATACGCGCCGTCTGTAACGACGGCGTGGCTCCAGCTAATATGCTAATGCTACGCAGGGACAAGTCTGCGGCAGAGAAAAGGCGTCAGCTGATCCAGGAGTCCAAGTTCTTGGGTGGTGACATGGAGCACACTCACTTGGTGAAAGGTCTCGACTTTGCTCTGCTCCAGAAGGTGAGCCGCACACACGCACGCACGCACGCGCGCACACACAAACACGGTTGATTTTTGTGTGTCAGGTGAGAGCCGAGATCAACAGCAAAGAGAAAGAAGAAGAAGACATGATGGAGAAAGTCCAGAAGGAAGCCAAGTAGGACCTCACGCCTCTGACCGTCCTCATCGTCACTGACCTTCACCTCACCTCACCCTTGCCATCATTGTGTGTGTGTGTGTGTGTGTGTGTGTACGTGTGCGCTTCTGACAGGAAAGATGTGGGACCAGAGGAAAAGATTGAGTTCAAGACTCGTCTCGGTGAGTTCAGTGTCGTCACAAAGTGCTCAGTCGCGATGGAGCGCTGTTGAAAAAAATACACGCGGATATGAACGCACCTGATGTATAAACACGGAACGCGGTTACGGACCAACACCATTACGCAAGTCTCACACACACACGCACACCCTTATAGACAGTACCTGAATGTCTTTGTGAGACATTTTGTTTCAGCGCTTGGCGACCACTTATTTGAACGCAATCTGCGAAGTTACGCTTGGGCAGACGGTATGACAAGACCACCAGGCATATATGCTTCATCATCTGCAAAGAATGACTTCTCGTCGTGCGACTGTGTAATATTGCCCCCCGGTGGCCAATTTGCGCACACGTCACGACTCGACGTTTCGCCGATTGTTGAATTCTTTCCCTTTCGTTTCACCGTGTCGTCGCTCTGGTCGAGTGCGATCTCACCGAGGAAGACCTCATGTGTCGAGCAGGTCGCAACATCTACCGCATGGTGTTCCGCTCGGGCGCGCTGGAGCGCAACGAGCTCTTCCTGCCGGGCCGCATGGCGTACGTGGTGGACCTCGACGACGAGTTCACCGACACCGACATCCCCACCACCCTCATTCGCAGCAAAGCCGACTGTCCCAGCATGGAGGCACGTGCGCGCGGGCGCTCGCGCGCGGCACCGGCGAGCGCTCGCCTCCAACTTGCTTGTTTGTGTGCGCAACAGGCGCAGACCACGCTGAGCACCAACGACATCGTCATCTCCAAGCTGACGCAGATTCTCTCCTACCTCCGCCAAGGAACTCGACACAAGAAGATCAAGAAGAAGGACAAAGGTGGTCGTTTTCGTCCCGTCCGTGACCTGAAGCGCTTTATCCTCCCGAGGGTCGCCGATCGCGGCTTACTCGGGGCGGCATGCGTGCGGGGGACACCCCCGAACTTGTTGAAACGGTCTTACGTGCGCGTGTGACGTCTTTCAGGTAAAGCGGATGAAAAAAGAGCTCCGGAAGCTGATATCGGGTCGGTACCGAAACACCCCCGTTGTCACGTCCCCGTTCGTCGCGTTTCCTCGCGCCCGAGCTCGGTGTCGCTGACGAGTTGTTTGCGCGCGCAGCATCTTCGACGACATCGGCGACTACGTGCCGTCGGCGGCCTCCTTGTCCAAACCTCCCAAAGACAAAGAGAGGCGGCGAGACCGCGACAGGGATGACGAGAAGAAGCGAAGACACGCCTACTTTGACAAAGAACAACAGGTCCGCGCGCACACACGTGAACACACACTCCATCCGATGCCGCTGGACTGAAAACCAAACTTTTCTGCCTCGGGTGTGCGCGCGTAGGCTGCGGAGGAGGCGGACGCAGGTATGTGACGCGGAAACGGCAACTGCGATGAAACTCGCTGCGTGCGTTTTAACGTGCGCGCGTGCGGCAGGTCCAGGATCGGTGCGAGATCAGCTGAAGTTGATCAACGAAAAGTTTGCGGGTGCCGCGGGCAGCCAGTGGCAGGGCCAGGATGCATATCCTTCTGTAGTCACATGATGCGGGGCACCCGGGTGCGTCGGCGCCGCTGTGCCGTTGTGCGTCCTTAATGCCCGTCACGCCGCCTCAGAGGAGAGACGCTCAGGAACATCTGGGAGATTTCTTTGGAGGGTCCAACTCTTACGCCGAGTGTTACCCCGCCACGTAAGACGCACACGACAAAACGTACACGACACAACAACGGGTCACCTCACGAAACACGCAGACACACAAAAGGGGCGCACCCGCTCACTCGTGTATGAACATGAGGACGATTCAATCATACGCACGCTAGCATGAACACACGCGATAGTAAAACTCACTCAGGCTTTACTCGTGCACGCAAACTTTGAACGTGACACTTGGGCGCGCGCACACACACACACTCTGATCTTGTTGCGCGTGCGTGCGTAGGATGGACGACCTGGCCGTGGACAGCGACGAGGAGGCGGACTACAGCAAGATGGACCAAGTAAGTCCCGTCCCACGCGCAGCCGCCACCGCCGCCCCCGCCCGAGGCGCCGTCACGTGACGGCGCGCGCTGCCGTTCCAGGGCAACAAGAAGGGGCCGCTGGGCCGCTGGGACTTTGACACTCAGGAGGAATACTCCGACTACATGAACAACAAGGAGGCGCTGCCCAAGTACGTGCGCGCCAGCTCACGCGTTCCGTTTCATTTGGAGAAACCGTTCCGCTTTGAGAATAAAGGGACGGGGGATTTATCGTGCTTATCGTAACCGAGTTGGAAGCAAAATGGTCAGATTGATCAATCGTTAGCTGCAGCCCTTATTTGATTACGTCTTGGCGCTGCCACAATGAAACGGCTTAGCGAACCGTGTGCGTTTACCGTCCCCGAATAATAACTCGATTCGTAGCCACGAAAAACAAAGTCGGGACACCGGTGACGTTTTGCTTGGCCGCTTTTATTGGTCGTCGCTTCAGCCCACTTGAATTTGTTTGACGGGCCAAAGTGGCGCATGGACGGCCGCAACGGAGCAGTTGTTTAGAAGGCTGTGAGAGCCACCAGCAGATCGGCATGCCCGCTGACCTCCTGCTGCCCCCCCCTCACACACACACACAGGGCGGCATTCCAGTACGGCATCAAGATGTCGGAAGGCCGCAAGACGCGGCGCTTCAAGGAGACCAACGAGAAGGCCGAGCTGGACCGCCAGTGGAAGAAGATCAGCGCGGTGAGAAAAGCAAGCCGCCTCTTCCTGCTCCTCAGCTGTCTTGTCACTCTGACGATGTCATCTTCGTGCGCCGCTTTGCTTTCAGATCATCGAGAAGAGGAAGAAGATGGAGGCCGATGGGTGAGTCTTGGCTTGTGTCGGGAATCCTTCCTTAGCCACTCGATTGGGCTCCACGGAGCGCGTCGGGTGTTTTGTGAGCCCAGGACAGGTTGTCCCCGACGTTGGGGCCTCCACGGGGGTGGGGATCCTGAGTGGAATTCTTGCTCAGCTATGCCGTCACTACACAGTCAAACTTGCAGCAGTGCCGTTTGTGTGGTTCTGCCAGAGCGGGGATTTGGATGATTGATTTCAGCCCTCCTGTCAAGTCATCCGGCCCATTTTATGAAGCCGTGCAATATCGAGTCACTCGTTCGCTTTTTTTGGCAGATCCGCTTTATCAACATCTCTTTCTAGCGTTCCTCTGCACTCGGACCACCTTTTAGACACTAAATGCAGACTCTTGACTCCTTTTCTTTTCTTTCCCACAGGGTGGATGTGAAACGACCCAAATACTGAACTTTGTCCTTGCTTGTCATTGAGCAACCAAATTAGGAGGAGCCTTCTTGGTTTTATTCTCACACACGCACACACGAGCCATTTCATCTGATTAAAAAGAAAGAAACCTGGCATGACATCGTGGGCCTCTGTTCTTTGGGTTCACGGGTCGAACCGGTCACTGTCATCGCCCCCCCCCCCCCCCAACAACCTTGTGGCTCACGTGACCTCCGTGCGTTCGTAATGATCACATACGCTCGTGAACGTGACTAAAAATAATCCTTAAAAAAATGGAATTGAACAAATAAAAGTTTGGTGGGAGATTCTACGTGTCCGAATTGCACGTCACTCGCGCGCCGTCGGGGACGAGCGCGGGGCGGGCGGTGTTCGCGAGGCCGTGCCAAGATGGCTGCCGAGGATCTTCCGTCCGAGTTCGACGTCGTCCTCGTGGGCACGGGTAAACCTTCCGAAACACACACACCTGACTACCATTTTCGCCAAAGCGGCGTGGCGCACGAACAATACGCTGTTGTTGGTTTCGAGGTGGCGATGGATGAGGGCAGAAAGGGATAACGAGCACTTAGATTAGCTTGCGGCTAACAGTCCGTCCATTTTCAATGGTCGCGGCTAGCAAACAACAACCTCGCCAATGAACGAGACTTGGAGCTGAGGATTTGCCGCAATTTTTGGTTGCGTTCCAATCTTACCGTTTGAGTCGAACGAATATTTTGTAATGTTTCCCCACTTTTGTTTAAACGGCAGCTGACATGCTGCTTTCCCGTCATGACGTCACGATGCTTTCGCAGGGTCCGATTCCGAGTCTCCCGGCGAATTCCGCCGGAACATTCGAGCAATGACAACACCGAAAGAGGACATTTGAAGTTCTGCTCAGGAGACGCCCATGTTTATAGGTCAGGTGACATGTTAAGTAGCTGAAAGATTTGTTTCGAGGCTCCCACGGGACTTCCTGGATCTGAGCGTCGGCAGCGGAACACGTTGCACCCAAAACGATGCTTTGGCAACAAAAAGCGGCGTCTCAATCGTCGTCCGCGAGCGGTTTGTTCTGCTGCTCTTCTCGCCAATGACGTGCCGCTCGAGTCGACGTTTTAGGGCAAGTTTGAAACGTCGCAGTCATTCCGACACGTCGGCTTGGAGAAGCCCTCGAAAAGTTGCCCCGTACGAGCTCATCGATTTCGGTTTCTAACAGAAACTTGGACCGCGCCTGCCGTGAGCAGCAGACAAACGCAAACGGGCCAAACCGGTCGATGAGTGGAGCAAGCGCTCGCTCCTGCTTTGATTCTCCCATTCTTGATGATTGAAGGTCTGACCGAGTCGGTGGTGGCGGCTGCTTGCGCTCGAGTGGGGCAAAGAGTTCTTCACCTGGACACGTGAGTTCACCGAAGCTTCTCGGCCTTTTCGCACACGCCGAGAGGGAGAGGAGGACCTGAGTGCGTTTCGCCCCTTCAGGAGGACTTACTACGCATCCAAGTGGGCCAGCTTCACTTTGAACGCTTTGCTGACGTGGATCGACGAGCGTCAGGTCACTCCTCGCGGAGTCCTTGTTGATTGCTTGCCGGCGAGGAAAAGTTTTCCTCGCACGGTGTGTTTTTATTGATTGATTTGTTTTTTTACTCCTTTAGGAGCAGGCGCTCGAGTCGCCAAGCGATGAGGTCCAGGATTGGTCCGGTCTGTTGCAAGATGGCGAGGAGCCAATCTGTCTGTCAAACGCCGACTCCGCCTCCATCAGGAACGTGCAGGTGTTCTGTTTTGCCAGGTCTGCTTTTCTATGATTGGACGATTCCCTTTTCGTCTCCTTTGGTGTTGCTGAAATGAACGCGACTGATTTGGTTGACGCTTGTCCCCAGTGAGGAAGAGGAAGATGAGGAGAAGGAGCTTCAACGCCCCATAGAAGAAGAAGAAGAAAAAGAAGAAGATTCATGCGCAGGTTACTTTTAGGCTCCGCCGCCGCGGTGGCGAGACGTGAAGTGGTGAGATGTGAAGTTTCAACGTGTCTTTGTCAGAGTCGAAGGAGCAGCAGGAGGAAAAAGATGAAGACTCGTGCGCAGGTTCATTGTGAGAGCAACATGAAAGGGGCTTTCGTCCGCTCGTGCTTTTGGGCTCAGTGTGCTTTTTCCTCACGTTCGCCATCACAGAGTCAGCGGGGCAAACGGCCGACGCGCAGCCACGCCAGCGCCAACAACAAGAAGAGGTGCGCCGTTCAGCGCTAACGGGCCGCCGTCCGCCCACGTGACACGCGGCCGCTTTGATCCCCTCGCAGGCCGGCGATGCGGAAAAGGCGGGGCCTGAGCCGCCGCGCCCCCTGGAGGCGGCCGGCGGGAAGAAGATGACCTTTGCCCACTTGCTCAAAGAAGGCCGAAGGTTCAACATCGACCTGGTCTCCAAGGTGACACCCACCCCCCACCCCCCGCCCCCCACGCTACTTTCAAAACCTCATTTGAAACTCGAGCCCTATTTTGAACTTGCAAATCCCAGCGTGAAAGCTCAACCCGAGTTTAGAGCCCCACTTGGAAAGCCAAGTCCTATTTTAAAAGCCTCCATATCATTTCCTCAGCCCGGGTGAAAACCCCAATCCTAGTTTGAAACCCCGACCCGAGTTGGGAGCTCTCTTTCGACGCTCCAGCCCCGTTTCAAAAGCCGAAGCCAAGCTGGAAAACCTCGAGCCCAGTCTCCAGTACTCCTTCATTGATGCCATCGTAGCTTCCTCCAGCAAAATCTCCACTCGTGGCTCTTCTGTCCCGGGACTCGGTCGTCCGTCGCCATCCCCACTTGGATCGGTCTTGAATGCGTCTTTTTTCTTTTCGCAGTTGATGTACGCCCGCGGCTCATTGGTGGACCTGCTCATCAAATCCAACGTCAGTCGCTACGCCGAGTTCAAGAACGTCACCAGGGTCCTCACCTATCGCCACGGCAACGTGGAGCAGGTGACGGCGCCGTCGTCCGGCGGGTCGGGCGCTCGGGACGGCGCTCGACGAAGCTCATTCACACGAACGCGGCGGCGGCGCTCTCGTCGCTCAGGTGCCGTGCAGCCGGGCCGACGTCTTTGCCAGCCGCCGGCTGTCGATGGTGGAAAAGAGGAAGCTGATGCGTTTCCTGGCTTCCTGCGTGGAGGAAAAGGAGGAGGAGGAGCTCGAGGGTGAGCTAGCTGAAGCGCCGCCGCCATACCGGATGCGGCGACGTGTGGGAAGGGGAGGGAAAGGCTCAGTGCGCCACAGCTGTCGTGGGCCCAATCCGTGGCCGTCGTTGACAAAACGACAAAGTCGAGCCTTTCTCGCTCGCTCGGTTTTTTTGGGGCTCACGGTCCTCTCCTAGCAGACGGTGGTCAAACGTATTTGGAGTTCCTGCGTGACCAGCAGCTGGGCGACAACTTGCAGCACTTCCTGCTGCACTCCATCGCCATGGTGACGGAGGACACGCCCACTCGGGACGGCCTGGCCTCCACGCGTCACTTCCTGCGTTGCCTGGGTTGCTACGGCAACACGCCCTTCCTCTTCCCCGTCTACGGCCTGGGCGAGATCCCGCAGTGCTTCTGCCGGTGAGGTGGCGAACGTTTAACCGGGGGGGCGCCGGGGGGTTCGGCGGCGGCCGTGTGACCGTTTGGTTGAGCTTTCAGGATGTGCGCCGTGTTTGGGGGCGTGTACTGCCTGAGGCATCCCGTCAGCTGCCTGTTGCTGGACAAGACCGCCAACAGGTAACCACGCCCCCCACTCGTCTGTAAATAATGAATGCCTCCGAGTCGGCACACTCCATTTGCCGTGCAGTTTTTTTTTTTTTTTTTTTTTTCCTTCTCGCGTCCGCTCACGAGACTCGACCCGCCGCCAGGTGCACCGCGCTGATTGACGGCCGTGGCCAGCGAATCGCGAGCAGCCACTTTGTGCTGGAAGAGGGCTTCCTCCCCACGCAACTGAAGAGCGCGGCCGCCCCTTCCAGGTTTGACCCCTTGATCGTTTTTGTTTTTAAGTGGCAAGATGAATTTCTTTGCAGCGGCAAAAGCGCTTGTCCGCTTCTCTGCGTTTCTCACACTTGCCAAACGTTTTGCAGACGAGCACTCATGTCCGCGTTTCAAGGAATGTCCCGGTCATTTGCTTTGTCTCGAAGTGAAATCCATCGAAATAGGAAATTTTTGATTTTTGCGAGGCTGCTTCTATGTGAAGACCTTACCTCGTCTCTCCTCTTGCAGGTCCATCTCCAGAGGCGTTTTGATCACCAACCGTTCCATTCTGCCTGGCGACCAGCATCAGGTCATGCGGCCACACTTTAAAATGATTTTTTTTTTTTACCGCGGTGAGAATGAAGTGCACTAACGTGGCGTTGTGCGTGTGTGCATGAAGGTCTCTGTGGTAACCATCCCCTCGTTGGAGGTGGGGCTTCCTGCCGTGAGGATGGTGGAGCTGTCGCCGTCCACCATGACGTGCGCCCCGGGAACATGTGAGCAACCCATTTAGGGCTTCATGCTTGCAAAAAAACAACCAAAAAAAAACCCCAAAACGCAACACCTTTTTGCCTTGCCACCTCAGATTTGGTCCACCTCACCTGTCAATCACAACTGGGGTCCGCCTACGAGGACTTGTGGCCCGTCGTGACTCGAATGTTCAACACGGCACAGTCATGTGACCAAGACTCGCGGCCCGACGTCCTGTGGTGTTTCTACTTCAACATGGACGACGGGGGTGCCGGCGCGGAGTCGGACGGCGACCGCTTGCCGTCCAATGTTTACGTCTGCTCCGGACCGGACGCCGAGCTGGGTCACGAGCGTGCCATCAAGCAGGTACGTGGAGCTCTTTATTATTATTGAGACTTTTTTTTTTGAAGTTTTGCTGCACTCCTTTCACATTCTCTTTGTAAATTTGCTCAATCTGAGTCTGTTTACTCCAAAGAACCCCTCGTTTACACTCATTATGGGACATTTTTAGTACGCACGTGGACAAAACCAGAAACGTACGGACTAAGGCATTTGTGTTCAGGCTGAGGCCATCTTCCGCAAGATCGTCCCCGACCAGGACTTCTGTCCTCCCGCGCCCAACCCCGAAGACATCCTCTACGACGCAGACGATCCCGAAGACCCCGCCAACACGATGGACAAGCGGGACAAAGATGAAGAGCCCGCCGAGCTCCAAGAGCAGCAGCTTCAGGTTGAAGAGTGACCCAAAATTGAAGACATCAAAGAAAAAAAACCCACAAACTAACATGTACGGCATCGGCCGGATCCCCCGCCGTGCATCACGGGGCTGAACGCTTGCTTTCTTTTCTATTTATGTTCAGCTAAAAGGAATTAAAAGCTTCCGCCAACCAACCAGTTTGCGACACTTCACGCTTGTTGTGGTCAAAGACGTTTATTGTACGGAATACGTGAAGGTTGGGTTGCCTTTACAGTCTGCGTCCGCGACATCCTCCTTTCTGTGCGTAAAGTCTGATGGGATGGGGGTCACGTCCTCTAAAAGCACAAAACGGCACACGCATCAGGAAAGGGAGGCGGCGCGCGCGACTGACCGGTTGCCGCCGGTGGCCCTGAGCTTGATGTGCAGCGCGGTGATGCCGAGCTCCTTGCAGCGCTGCGCCACGTCCTGCGCCGCCAACATGGCGGCGTACGGGGACGACTCGTCTCTGTCCCACCCTCGGCCACCTGAGGTCCCAAACTGATCACCTGCTCCTCCTTCTTCTCCTTGCCTTTGCGCGGCGCCATCTCGTCGAGCCACGTGCACGTTCAAAAGAACATTGTGACACATCTGCTTTGGCCAAAAGAAAAACCAAACCCTTGCCCATGAAGCAAAAGCTTTCCCAAGTAGGCACATTGACAGTGATAATTTTACAGTTGGAGGCATGTGAGTCCCAGGGACTCGCTGATCAGAAAAGTATGAGTCCCATTATGCAGATAATGTAACGAGATGGCTGCATGTATAGTGAAGCGTTTTAACCCGAAAAAAACGACCATGTATAGTAAGGCGTTTTTGACCCGAAAAAAACGACCATGGATAGAAAGGCGTTTTTAGCCGAAAAAAAACGACCATTTATAGTAAGGCAATTCTAGCTGAAAAAAAACGACCATTGTATAATAAGGCGTTTTTGACCCAAAAAAAACGACCATGTATAGTAAGGCGTTTTTAGCTGAAAAAAACGACCATGTATAATAAGGCGTTTTTGACCCAAAAAAAACGACCATGTATAGTAAGGCGTTTTTAGCTGAAAAAAACGACCATGTATAATAAGGCGTTTTTGACCCAAAAAAAACGACCATGTATAGTAAGGCGTTTTTAGCTGAAAAAAACGACCATGTATAATAAGGCGTTTTTGACCCAAAAAAAACGACCATGTATAGTAAGGCGTTTTTAGCTGAAAAAAACGACCATGTATAATAAGGCGTTTTTGACCCAAAAAAAACGACCATGTATAGTAAGGCGTTTTTAGCTGAAAAAAACGACCATGTATAATAAGGCGTTTTTGACCCAAAAAAAACGACCATGTATAGTAAGGCGTTTTTAGCTGAAAAAAACGACCATGTATAATAAGGCGTTTTTGACCCAAAAAAAACGACCATGTATAGTAAGGCGTTTTTAGCTGAAAAAAACGACCATGTATAATAAGGCGTTTTTGACCCAAAAAAAACGACCATGTATAGTAAGGCGTTTTTAGCTGAAAAAAACGACCATGTATAATAAGGCGTTTTTGACCCAAAAAAAACGACCATGTATAGTAAGGCGTTTTTAGCTGAAAAAAACGACCATGTATAATAAGGCGTTTTTGACCCAAAAAAAACGACCATGTATAGTAAGGCGTTTTTAGCTGAAAAAAACGACCATGTATAATAAGGCGTTTTTGACCCAAAAAAAACGACCATGTATAGTAAGGCGTTTTTAGCTGAAAAAAACGACCATGTATAATAAGGCGTTTTTGACCCAAAAAAAACGACCATGTATAGTAAGGCGTTTTTAGCTGAAAAAAACGACCATGTATAATAAGGCGTTTTTGACCCAAAAAAAACGACCATGTATAGTAAGGCGTTTTTAGCTGAAAAAAACGACCATGTATAATAAGGCGTTTTTGACCCAAAAAAAACGACCATGTATAGTAAGGCGTTTTTAGCTGAAAAAAACGACCATGTATAATAAGGCGTTTTTGACCCAAAAAAAACGACCATGTATAGTAAGGCGTTTTTAGCTGAAAAAAACGACCATGTATAATAAGGCGTTTTTGACCCAAAAAAAACGACCATGTATAGTAAGGCGTTTTTAGCCGAAAAAAACGACCATGTATAGTAAGGCGTTTTTAGCCGAAAAAAAAACGATCATGTATACTAAGGCATTTTTCTCCGAAAAAATAACGACCACGTATACAAAGGCGTTTTTAGCCGAAAAAAACGACCATGTATAGTAAGGCGTTTTTAGCCGAATGTAGGATCCGGTTGAAGGTATTTACTGTTCAATATGATGACAATCACCTTTCGTGTATCTTGACCCCCACTACTTTTAGGGCCCCTTTTTGAGGAACTGTTATCTCAAGCATCTGTGTTCCTGCCATCGATTCAAAGCCCAGACCGAAGACAATAGGGGGGAGTGGTGGTCTCGTCTCACCTCACCACTCCCAACTTTTTCCAGCCACACGCGTCAGATGACATGTTAATTTCTTTGTGTCCGTGATTTGAATGGAGGTGTAACTGCCCGCCTTCATTTTCATATTGTCTCTAAATATTCTCATGACTGGATTTTTTGTACGCTTACTGACAAAATCTGAAAGTCTTGTATTGTGTTGTGATAAACTGCAGAAAACACGTGTTGTGTATTTCTTCCACCATGTATAGTAAGGCTTTTTGGCACGAAAAAAA
>NW_017805989.1:0-5051 GCF_001891065.2 Hippocampus comes
GCTTCTGGTTTTACCCAACACTCACAGACTCGCTTCGGTGTTGCTCATATAGTTCCCCAAAAACAGAAAAGAAAATGTTTTCTTTCCATCTCATGCCTTCATGTTTAGCCTTAGGGTTGGACATTCTGGGTTCAACCAAATCCGGCGTGTACCCCGGTTCTAGCCACCAAACTAAGCCGGCGCGATAGACTTCGGGAACAGGATAAACAGAGAGATAGCTGTCCTGATCCCGGGAAGGTCTCGTTAGCCCATCACCCATTCCGCTGGTCGCACAATAGCTTCCAGCTGCTCTGGTGAAGATGCAACCTTGGGTCACGCAGGAATCAAGGGATCAGCAGAAGTGAAATGTCAAGACGCTACACGAGCGAGCAGATGTCGCACTTGCGACTCAATCGCTCGTGATCCCTAAAGTGTATTTTACTGACAAGTGACGAATGCTAGCACATGTTCCTCGCTGGTTCTTTGTTGTCAAGTCAAGATTCAAGACGACTGCCATGAGACGTTGCCACAAGGTTTCGCTAGCTGGTGCTTTGAGAACCTCCTCTTTGTTGTCCTGAACTCCATCCTGTCCGACCACAAACAAACCGAGTGATATTTTTAGCCTGTTTGTCCCAAGGTCCTTGGCATAATCGATTAAAAACAAAACAAAACGGAAAGATGAGCGGGAAGAAAGATGAGCCGTCATCCCGACGCCTTTGTGTCAGACGGCGTCCGGCGTGTCGCTGTAATCTATGAGCGCATTTGAGGTCTGTGACGTGAAGGGACATTTATCACTTTGCCCCAAACCCCCCCCACTGCCACTTCCTACTCGATCTTGTGGCAGGGCAGTCCTAGCGGAAGAATTTCAATGCTATGCATCACGATGGATGCGGTCTCTCACCGTCAATTCGTCATGTCTGCTTTGCGTTTTGGACTCGCAAACGGTGTGTCATTGCCAAATGTTTCACGCTGTCAAAAGGGCACAGGAGTGATAACGGGTTGAAACAATAACGCCGAGGATTCCGTTGTGTTCTACTGTTTGAGAGATTGAATGGAGCAGGACGAGGTGGAAATGACCTTGCGATGAAGGGACGAGCCCCTTTTGTTCTTCACAAATCTTAATACCTCGTCGGTTGTCTTACGGCAGACAGCGTGTCCTTTTGATTTCACGTCTGTTTTTTCTTTTTTTTTTTTTTTTTTTTTAGCAAGTGAAAGCCATAGAGAGATTCATGCGGCGTTTGGAATTCCATCTCAGCAAGGTGTTTTTGAATGATTCAACTCCTAACTATATCTTATACAGGTTATGGTTATTTCCATTCAGTGTGTGTGAAACCGTGTTGTCTTGTAGGTGGAGGAGCTATACGATGCTTACTGCATACAGCGGCGGCTCCGAGATGGAGCAAGTAAAATGGTGGCAGCTTTTAACTCTGCCACTGGGAGCAAAGAGGCCAGGGAGAGCTTGAGTGAGGCCAGCAGGGGCTTTAGGGAATGCACGGAGGTGAGTTACTAACCCTAAGTCAGTGTACTGGGTTCAATTTTTGGGGAAATATATTTGCTTGATGTTAACAGTCATGTTGGTTTGCATGCAGCACATGTGCTCGCTTGAGAGCGAACTGGAAAGCCACATGGGAGAATTTCATGTCAAGATGAAGGGTGAGTGACTCATTTTGTGAACTCATCACTTTCACTTCCTTCTCTTCATAGCAATATTTTTTCATTCATTTTGTAGGTCTTGCTGGTTTTGCACGGCTGTGTGCGGGTGACCAATATGAGGTAAAAAGAAAAAAAAAATCAACAATAAAACACACTCAATGCATGCATTCATTTTTGAAAAGTCTTAATTTGGTTACTTCCTGAAATTCTGGTATTTTTTTGGACTATAAGTCACTCCGGATTATAAATTTCCCCAGTCAAAAACTGCGTCCTGAAGAAGGAAAAAAAACAATATGTCACTCTGGACTGTAAGTCGCATTGGGGGGAAAATTTATTTTACAAAAATTGAGACCAAAAACAGTAGAGTCGAGATCAGACCCCAAAATCCCAGTTACCCAATCGTGGGTGTGTTTGGAAATACACTCCAAGCACGCACTGCTTCACTCCAACAGTTCAGAAACACATGGCGATGTTCAAATGTGCCGTTTGGTTATTCAGATGGCCCAAAAAGAGTTCTGGAGCCCAGTGGGTCAGGCAGAATAGACAGAAACAGTTCAAATTCAAGAGCTGGTTTAGAACACGGGTGTCAAATTCAAGGCCTGGGGGCCAGAGCTGGCCTGACACATCATGCAATCAGAGATGGGATTTGTGTGTGTATGCGTGCAAAATATAGTAATTGAAATTGACATCCAAAATGAGTCTGGTACGTTGTATTACAAAACGTTTTACTTTTATATAAAAAAAAAAAAAATCATTATCCAGCCATCCATTTTCTGTAGCCCTTGGTTTCTAGGGTCGTCAGTGAGCTGTAGCCAATCCCGTCCAACTTTGGGCAAGAGGCTGCCTACAGCAAATCACAGGGCAGATCTTGACATTGATGTCCTCATGATCAGAATCTTGCCTTTTCACCTTTTTGGCTGGCAAAATATGAGTGTTCTATTGCTTTATAGTGAGTGTATGTTGGTGTCCATTTAGCCTCTAAATCACTCCAACAATCAATATTTTGAGGTTTATATCAAGGTCTTTGTATTGAATGTGAGAGGTGCTGTGAATGAAAAGGGCGAACTATTCCCTCATTTGCCAGGTGCTCATGCGCTACGGGCGTCAACGCTGGAGGCTTCGAGGACGCGTGGAAGTCAGCAGCAAACAGATGTGGGACAGCGAAGACTACATTTTCCTGCCTCTCGTCGCTGAACTTTTGTCAATCAAGGTAAGTGCCTAATGGGACGTGTATTAATATTTACGTCCACCAGGGAATTTCTGTTTTCCTTAGTGCAATGTTCCCCATTCAGTTGGCTTTGTACTTCACATGGGATTTTGGTCACCAACCACACATTAGTGACATCATAAACATGATCACTTTTCAGTTGGATGTTAAGATGTTCAAAGGCTTCTAACCCCGTCCTTCCAAAAATTGGGGGAAATGTTATGGTTCTTAAGCGTTTAGAAATATTAGGAAAAAGTAGTATGATCTGTTTCACTCAGTAACATCGCATGCATGCATGCGTGCGAGCGCACACACACACACACACACACACACACACACACACACACACACACACACAAATACCATTCTGATTGCATCACACATTTAGCTTGGGATTTTAAAGACGTATTTGATTTGACAATTTTAACACACACTCACAGAAAAATACTGGTGATGTATCGCTGGCATTGGGTCAAAACCCCCGATGTCCAAATTTGTTCAGTTTCCGATTTTTTTCACAAATTGATACTGTTGCTCAGTCCCCACATGGGTATGTCATCTTTTCAAATTGTTGACCAAACGAAAGTGATGGTATCTTTTGAAGAGAAGGTTTCCGCCTGATGCCAGCGATATGAAGGCTCCGTCACATCAAAAACAAGGAATTTCTCATGGGGCACTGCTATGATTGATGAATCTGTTGGAACGCTCCAGTGATTGGGCCAATTCACAGAAAAGTTGCGGTAACTGGAGGAAATTGCAAGCTTGTGCAAACAGTAATTCACGGTGGTTGGTTTATTTTGCATGAATTGTTGCGATTACCACATCTTCAACTGTTAGCTCTCATTGGGCCAAGTTGTAATGGTTGGATTTTATTTCGGACCTCCTTGTATTTTATGTTATTTTGGATCGAGTTAATTCCATAACCAGCTCAAAGAGGAAAATACAAAATGAAACAGCCTCCCATGGCTGACTTTTATTTTCAGGTGACAGAGCTGAAGAGTCTGGCCAATCACGTGGTGGTGGGTAGCGTGTCCTGCGAAATGCTCGACCTGTTCTGCCCACTCCCCCAGACGCTTGCTGTGGATATTAACGACCTGGGAACAGTTAAGCTGAACTTGGAAGTCACATGGAGGTAATTACACTTGCAATATGCACGCACCCTTTAGTCACTCAACGTAACTCTATATAAAGTCATCATATTTCTTCCAGTCCTTTTGATAAGGATGACCAGACATCGTCCTGCAGTACCGTTTCCAAACGTCTGTTGTCCAATCAGAGCCCTCCAGACACGCCCTCCATGCGGGAACAAGTGTTTTATGTGAGTCAACACGAACTCTCCCATGTCATCATTCTCCATTTAAACCTGTTTCCTCGCCGGCCACTTCATCTGGTGCACCTTATATGATCCATTCAGTGCAGCTTCAAATTTGACTTTGCTGTTGGTCTGTCATTCTAGTTAATGTGGTAGCTAGCTGCTAGCAGTGTTTAGCCACGCTGCTTTGAACAGAGAGGTGCCTAAGACACTGTTGCCCCACTATATTGTGCTTCACTTTGCGCTGTCCCGTTACATCATGGATCTTTTTGATTGTCTATCTTACTTGTCCATCACGGAACTTCCTACTACAAGGTGGAAATCTGTCATGAGAGTCACAGTTGCTGATGCGTCTCCCTGTGTATAAAAATGAAAACACGTTAAAATGTGGAACACTTGCACGGAGCTGACACGCAAGGACTCCAACGCAGACTCGTTTGCCAATGTTGCGCCACACTACGAGGCCCCGCCTCTTAAAGGCAAACATATAACACAGAGATACAACAGTATGTACAGTACAGTATTTTCTTTACAATATATGCTTGCCATTATTTTTCTTTGTGTTGAACTACGTTTACAATGTACATAAAGTGAATTTTAAGGCATTTAAATTAGGTTTTAGTGTGTGGGTAAAATGATGTTATCCCTAATCATTTAAAATAAGGACAAACCTTTCAGTATGATTCAGTGAGGTTTAACGGTACTGTAAACTACAACCAAATTCATCAATATGTTGCATAATTCATAAATGTTAAAAGCATCAGTCAACTAAACATTGTTCGAGTGTTTTCCCAGCTATATTGCGGGTCATCGTGGGCGCCTACACTATACTGTTCGTGTGTGTGTGTGTGTGTGTGTGTGTGTGTGTGTGTGTGTGTGTGTGTGTGTGTGTGTGTGTGT
>NW_017805989.1:11706-53689 GCF_001891065.2 Hippocampus comes
CCCCCCCCCACCACCACCACCACTCACCCCCTTTTAATTATTCCAACGTGTCGCCTGGTTTAATATGCCAAAATCAAGCCAGTAATCCGTTTCTTGACTACTGGCTTTCCTCGCCATTTTAAGGACATTTCTTTATATTATTAGTTGTTTTGTCCCAACACTCAAATTCTTGCACACTTTTGGGGTCGGAGGTGTTGAACATTCTCGATTAATGACGCAGTGCCGTACATCTGTTTGGCCTTCGACTGACGTGTGCGATCTTTTTGTGAAGGTGTCAACTGATTTACATGATGCAGTTCGTTGCAATGAACAATATTATGAGCCTGAGCATGTTGTAATTTTTGGAGGGGAAAAAAAAAAAAAGAAATCAGCTCTCAAAGCCAGTTTCATTTCGTGTGAAATTTGGTTGGCGTGTCCTTCATGAGTGGAGACACACACACATGCCAAAAAACAAAAAAAGTCGTCTCCAGGAGCAATGTTGAAAAGTCACAGGAAGTCGGCCATTTTGATAACAACACTTGAGGCCCTCTCTGGCCCGTCGTCCGGCGTAAATGCTCGTGCAAGATGTTGACGCCTGTACCCGGTGGTGTGGTCGGGTGCCCTCGCAAGGTCGTCTGGCACGCAGACCACGCCCACGTAAACGCTTTGGAATGGTCTGACGTGGCACTGGAGTTGAGTTGGCATTCATCATCCGGTTTCTCTGGGCAACGTAGCAATCATCGGCATGGGATGTGGCTGAAAGTCATCCGAATCTACATCTTTCTGTGACTCTTCCAGTCTCTCTGTATCTCTGTTGCAACCTGCTGATGACACTCAAAGGTCTGGTCATCTTATCCATTGTTAAGGGTCATCTTGATCTCATGATGTCAAAATGTGACTGTTTAAACACCAGCTCGAATTGAATAAGCACTTTTATTCATTTTTGGAGGGGGTTGATTGGGATCAAACGCCTGTACGGAATTTTGCCATTAAACTCCTCGTTTGAGAACAGCAACTTGTGCAAAAGTAACACAAGACGCATTTAATAGTTAGAATGTGCATTCAAAAGCTTAGAGGTCACATTGAGTTCACCTGTAAAGGTTTGAATGCATTTTATACTCGTCCTGAAATTTATATGCCAAACTTTTTTTGTGAGTCGTGTAATTGTAACATTTTTTTTTTCTCACCACATCTGTAATAACTGTTAGAGATTTAGTTTGGGGTGGGTGGGAAGAAGTGGATAATATGCGATTTTAAGTGCAGAAATGTCCGATATTGAGCAGAACACATTTAGGGTTCTCATCGGTGTGTCAAGAAAAGTATCAGGTGAGATAAAAGAAGTAAGTGATACCGGTGCAGCTGCAGTCTTAGCGCATTTGAGCATTTAAAACGGCTCTCTGGTTAGCACGCTGCTTTTCTTCAACAATAAAAGCGCAAAGTAGGTATGACAAGCCTGGATTTATCCTTCCCAAATATTGGATGAAATAAAGTTCCAATAGACAAACAAATTCAGGACTTCACGCAATGAAAGCCAGTCGATTCCAGGAGCGTTTTAGTTGGGGGGGCCCTTTCCCCAAACACAGGAAATCCGACACCCTGTGATAGTCTGGAAACATCTTTTCATTCCCTGAGTGCTTGTGCAGCGAGCGTCCTGACGAGGCCACATCAGACCCCTCCGCAGATTGGGAGTTGCGTTTTGCCGCCCTTCGGCGGAGCTTCACATGGTTTGAATTAACTACACAAACGTTTAAAAAAAAAAATGGATTCGCCCATTCCTGCTATGACACGCTAGGGATCACCAACGTTGACAGATTTGATAAGTACGGTCAACGATGCGTAATTATGAAAAATAGGATGTAAAAATAAGGATCATTTCATTACATTCAGTTGTACCGTTTGAACTTGTACACTTCTGTTAAACACGATCATTCAACCACATCTTCGAAGCGATCAATCATTCACCAACACACTTATTTTTTTAGTGCCCAATAACTAAAGTTAAGTGAGATTCCGTTTTAAAAAGTAGGAGGGTGTTTGGAATCCATTTTACTGTCCCATCTCTCCCCTCGTCAAATCCCACTGAAGGATTGTAATTAACATCTGTTGTCCAATTTTCCAGCCACATAAAAGAGGCATAAAAGGAAGCGGCGATCACGCACAGGAATAGTGTGAAATGAGTGCCGAGCGAATGCCGCGATTGGACGTTCTCCCGCCGACAGTGTCTAATGGCTTTGTCGTGATACATTAGTCCGGAACGTCCCGCGGGAGCCCACCCCAGATCCCCTCGCTGATCCCCGCACAAAACAAATGGCAATTTTTGCGACAGCGGGACACAAAGCTTCATCCTGCCCCCGTCTATTAACCCCTATCACAAAGCGCCCGCAGACTGCAGTCGACATCGAGCAGAGAGGGAATGTAGGGAAAGTTTGGGGCAGGGAGGGAAGCGGTGACAGCCTTTGGAGGGAAAATGATAAGGAGGCGTGCGGAGGAGAGGAGAGCAGTCGCGGTGAAGAATGAACCTGCCGGCGTGGGTGCCAGAAGTTCTCCAAAGGGACATTGCTCATCCCGATCACGATGTGTCACAACAATGCGGGGGAAAAAAAAAATGAGGACATTAACCCAAAGACAAGAATGTGGCAAATAAGGTGAAACTAACAACTTCACGGACAAGAGTCTGACTTGACTTAAAATGAAACGCAGCTGGGTGTTATACAAGGGCAGGCCAGACCCTGATTGGTGTCATCTGGCCCGACCGTGAAGGTGGAATTGTTGGCTTTTTCGTGGTCAAGACCTTTTGAGCTTTGACTCTGAAAAAATGCTCTTCACTTCTGCCCCAACAAGAAGGTTTGAAGACAAGGATTAAGTCAAGTTGCCTTTAAGTCTTTCAAAATGTTGCTGCGGGAATTCTGGGTTGGGTTCTTGAAAACCAAAATCACAGAGTCCGGGATAGGGCCGGAGGTAGGGTTGTTCTTAAGGGTGGAGTTATGGTTTCGGATGGGGTTGAGGTTTAGGAATTAGAGTTGGGCTTAAGGGATGGGGTGATGATGGTGCTTCTGGTTTTACCCAACACTCACAGACTCGCTTTGGTGTTGCTCATATCGTTCCCCAAAGACAGAAAAGAAAATGTTTTCTTTCCATCCCATGCCTTCATGTTTAGCCTTAGGGTCGGACATTCTGGGTTCAAACAAATCCGGCGTATACCCCGGTTCTAGCCACCAAACTAAGCCGGCGCGATAGACTTCGGGAACAGGATAAACAGAGAGATAGCTGTCCTGATCCCGGGAAGGTCTCGTTAGCCCATCACCCATTCCGCTGGTCGCACAATAGCTTCCAGCTGCTCTGGTGAAGATGCAACCTTGGGTCACGCAGGAATCAAGGGATCAGCAGAAGTGAAATGTCAAGACGCTACACGAGCGAGCAGATGTCGCACTTGCGACTCAATCGCTCGTGATCCCTAAAGTGTATTTTACTGACAAGTGACGAATGCTAGCACATGTTCCTCGCTGGTTCTTTGTTGTCAAGTCAAGATTCAAGACGACTGCCATGAGACGTTGCCACAAGGTTTCACTAGCTGGTGCTTTGAGAACCTCCTCTTTGTTGTCCTGAACTCCATCCTGTCCGACCACAAACAAACCGAGTGATATTTTTAGCCTGTTTGTCCCAAGGTCCTTGGCATAATCGATTAAAAACAAAACAAAACGGAAAGATGAGCGGGAAGAAAGATGAGCCGTCATCCCGACGCCTTTGTGTCAGACGGCGTCCGGCGTGTCGCTGTAATCTATGAGCGCATTTGAGGTCTGTGACGTGAAGGGACATTTATCACTTTGCCCCAAACACCCCCCACTGCCACTTCCTACTCGATCTTGTGGCAGGGCAGTCCTAGCGGAAGAATTTCAATGCTATGCATCACGATGGATGCGGTCTCTCACCGTCAATTCGTCATGTCTGCTTTGCGTTTTGGACTCGCAAACGGTGTGTCATTGCCAAATGTTTCACGCTGTCAAAAGGGCACAGGAGTGATAACGGGTTGAAACAATAACGCCGAGGATTCCGTTGTGTTCTACTGTTTGAGAGATTGAATGGAGCAGGACGAGGTGGAAATGACCTTGCGATGAAGGGACGAGCCCCTTTTGTTCTTCACAAATCTTAATACCTCGTCGGTTGTCTTACGGCAGACAGCGTGTCCTTTTGATTTCACGTCTCTTTTTTTTTTTTTTTTTTTCTGAGATTATGACACCTTGAACTGAATGGAAGTAAAGATTTTGTGGCCTCGAGACACTGCCCAGTGGGATTCCGTTCACTTGAGACACCGTCGTTGTTCCCCGCAGGATTTCCGGTGTGTGTCTCCCGATTCAAGTGAATTATCTGCGTTTTTCTGATTGCAGGAAACCGGGAAATGCCAAACCCCTTTTTATAGTGCAACTTCATCCAAATTGCTGCCCGTGAGGCATGACAGCAGACATCTATTCACCTGTGACTTTCTAAACAGGACTCGCTGATGCGTGACATTGCCCGTTAAGTTATCCATTGACGTTAGCACCCTTGTTCGGGAACTGAGACAGTTGGGTTCCGGTTACGGGTTAGCATCGTGTAGGATTAGGGGTTCGGGCTGTGGTCCAATTTGATTTATTATTTAGGGTTCGTGTTCGCCTTTAGTGCTTTGTTGTCAGGTGCAAGAGCTGTTGTCCATCCTGATTGATTCATTTGTCAATCGAGAGCCGCGTCCCAATAGTTTCGTCCACATGTACAGCTTCACAAATGGATACAGGAAGGGAAAAAAAAAGAAACTGTTCCAGGTGAAGGCAGGAGGCTGTGGATTACTGCGGCTCGTGAAAATGCGAGGAAAAAAAAAAATCAAGTTACGAGGCGGCAGGAAAAGCACCGGTAGCGCTTAATTGAAAGTGTAGCGCTCTCGGGAGAGAAAAGGCGGCGTGCCAAACGCAAATCCGCTTGGCACTAAAAGACGGAGCAGTTAGGGAATCTTTAACGGGGCCGCAATCCATTACGGCAAGCCATAAACGTCGGAGGGAATACACACATCATCGCAGAGTGGAATGTTGAGCGCACTCTTCCCCCAGACTCATCCTCCTTTATGCGGCCATAAGACAGACTTTTATGATGACTTTGTAGAAGTTGCTCAAAGTAAAGCGCAGACTCTTTTTATGAGCATTCGAATCGTTTGAATGCTGTTGTTTCATTCCTGATGACATCGACACAGTTTGAAGTCTTCATGTTGTCTGCGATTGGCTGGCGACCAGTTCAGGGTGTCCCCTCGCCTATACTGCCCGAAGAGTGCTGGGATAGGCTCCAGCACGCCCGTGACCATTGTGAGGATCGGCGATTAGAAAATGGAGGGAGGGATGGACATTGGGATGTGATGCCAATAATAAGTTTTTACACACATGACCATGTTTGTGAATTTGATTTTATTTTGCTTTGTTTTTACTCCGCTGTCAATAGCCAAGGTCAGCGTTGCAAATGGAATTCATAAAAACAAACAAACAAACAAAAAAAAGAATATATAAAGTGACTTTTTTAATTACATGAATAAATGGCAAAAAAATAAAAAAGGCAAAATGATAAAATGGAAAGAGCATTTCTTTTTTTTTTTTTTTTTTGCTAAAACAAAATTTTTTGCTAATTTACAAATTCCAATTGGAATATTTGACTCAAAATTCATCTAAACAACCAAAATGGCTGATGTTTCTGTTTAGTGGATAAAAAGGAAAATAAATAAATGAAATGGCAAAAAAAAAAAGCGATCTGGAAATAGTGGATATAAGTAAAATGAAAATGGATAAACGTAAATTAAAGAGAGATACTTGTTCTTATCTTTATGCTCGATGAAAAAAGATGCATTAAAAATACAACAGCTGGGGTTGAGATAATGGGTTTTTTTTGTTTTTTTGGCACTAGTGTTTTCATACTTTGTAGTTTAAAGTCTTTTTCTGCTTGAGGGGAAATGTGAAATTTGGAGGATTTTTTTGGGGTGGAACAGCAAAGTTTCTAGTGGACAATGGAAAAGCATTATTTTAGGTGCTGTATAAAATGGACGGCATGTACCCAAGCCATTTGTCTGCTCCTCGTTAAGATTTAAAATTACATCATGTTTTTTTTTTTTTTATAGCAGCTTTTGTGCCATTCCTGAGGAGGTGACAAGCTAATGTATCAGCTGCGTGCACGAACGAACCGCTGGCTGCTGCAACTATGATGAGCGATGCTTGGGCTTCACGCGCATCCGACTTCAAAATGAAACAAACTGCCATTTTTGCGAATGCTCCGCACGTGTGTGCTTGTGCGTGCGTGGCAGTATTCCCTAATACTTTCCTGGCGAGAATGCCAACGGCTCACAGAGAGCATATTTCAGCTTTTACAGGCACCTGGACATTGTCACGTAAAAGGTTACGCTTTGAAATAACCTGGAGCCAAAGCATTAGCATTGAGTCATGCTACGCTAAATCCCCGCTCGTGCACTCCAAACATTCCACTAGCTGTTTCCCCTCATCCACACGTTGTCTCCGTACTGAAGTTTATCTCCTGCGTTTGTTTCTGGAACGGAGCCACGGTGCGAGGAACGTCGACCGGGATAAGCACAACCTGAACGCTGACAACTTGTTTGTCAGCAGTGTCCCGAAACGTCTCTGACACGTCCCGAAGATGTCGGCCAGGGTCGCTCGTGCTCCGGGTAAGGGTCATTGCCGTTCCGCAATTTTGCTGTGGTGTAAAAAGAATTCAAATTAAATTATTGAGAAAGAAATATTTGTGTATTTATTAAGAAATTAAAAGGGCAGATTTTTAAGTGACCCAAATTAAAAGAAGCATTAAAAAAAAGTAAAAAGAACAAAAATTAATTTAAAAAATTAACTATTAAAATTAAAAACTAAATAAAAAAAAAAGAAAAAAAGAACAATACGATATAATAGTGTCGCCAATAAAAAATACATTTGAAAAATTCAGTAATAAACTCTGCTATGCGCTTTTTTGAGTTGAAGATATAAAATAATAAATTATTCAAAAATAGGAGACTTTTTTTTTTATTTGAGCTTTTGTGGGTTGTTCTTGTATGTTGTTTTATGGAAGAAAAAAAACAGGACAAAAAAAATAAAGGACAACTTTGGAAATGTTTTTTATTTGCATCTTTGAACTGAACAGCGCTCGTCTTTTGTTATCCTCACTGTTGACAGACAAACAATGCTTACGTTCATCAGAATCCAATTGTTCTTATTTGAAAGGTGATTGGAACTGAACCGCTGTTGGTGATCAAATCCATTTAGTGGGCCAGCTCACACAGAACCAAAAAAAAAGAATCCCGAGCTGCTCCATTAATCTCCATGTGTGTGTTGTCATCGCTTTGCGTGCGGTGTATTAGAAATCGCTCTCCGGTGTCGCTCGCCAGCCGAGCTGCTGATGGCTCGGGAATGATAAGTGGATGGGTAAATCCGTGCCAGTAAAAAGACCCCGCGACCTCTGCTGAGCATCCGGTTTCGCGACTTACACTGCACTGTCATGGCACAGGTGGTGCGAGGCGATCCCATGAAAGCGACCTCTGATTCCACCAAAGATATCGCAAGACATTGCCTTAATAATCAGCTTGCAGACATACAGCGTAGCTGGAAAGTTATTTACTGCGCTTCACTTTTTTTTTTTTAATGTTACAGCCTTCTTCCAAAATGGATTCAATTCATTTTTACCGACATAATGACATTTATACATTTTTTTTTTTTTAATCCTGGGAAAAATAGAAAACTAAGAAATCACATTACAATGAAATGCCTCAAGTCGGATGCATGATGCCACAAGCTTGGCCAGTTGAAACTTTCCTTTTTGTTTCACCTTTCTTGCTCCATCGGATTAAATCGGGAGTGGCGACGCACAGCCATTTTCCCATCTTTGCAGAGATCTTCAGGTTCAATGTTTGTCTCATCAGACCACAGAATTGTGCCTCTTATTGTCTGAGAGTCGTCGAGGTGCTTTTGGCCAAACTCCAACTGGACTGCAAAGTGCTTTTTACCAAGAAAGTTGCTTCCATCGAGCCACTCTACACTAAATCCGTGGAAATGCTGCACACTCAGAGCGCTCATTTTCCTGTAGGTCTCCAAATACTTTTGGCAAAAGAGTGGAAGTATATTGC
This sequence comes from Hippocampus comes, assembly GCF_001891065.2. NCBI lineage: Eukaryota > Metazoa > Chordata > Actinopteri > Syngnathiformes > Syngnathidae > Hippocampus > Hippocampus comes. The sequence continues at coordinate 19,817 of NW_017805989.1, forward strand.
AAAGTTTACATTTTGTAAAATTACATTAGTCAATGTTGAGGCTTTTTGTTTGTAGTGCTCGGAGTGACCTTGTTACCATGACGCCGATCTGCTTCTTTTTGTGCTTTGCCCCCCCTCCCCGGCAGATTAAAGACTCTTTTCATCCCATCCGTTTTTTACGGCTGACTTTGTGCTGCGTTCAGCTTCAAAGCGGCACATACACAACTGCTTTTTAAAGTTTTTTTTTCTTCTTTTTTTTTTTTAAATTTGATGACTCAACACAAAACTCAAATAACCACAAGACTTTTATTTTAAATTCAGCCCTTGAAGCTAGTTTCACTTAGCAGTGTGAAATTTGATTGGCTTGTCCATCATGAATTTGAAGCAAAAACCAAAAAGTCTCAAAAGCTGCCCCAAAAAACACTATGGAAACCTGCTGCCATTTTCGGCAATAGGGCTCATGTTTGCGTTGGAAACCAACCTCCAAGTTAGGTTCATAAACCATTCTTCTGATTTTAAGCACAAATGCTGAACAATTGGATGGCACAAAACTTGAAAACTCATCTCGCCAAAACGTGGTTTCTTGGTTACAGGAGTTAAATATTAAGACTCACATGACCCGTCACACTAATTTAAGACTTTTTGGATGTTTGCCTCGTCTCGGTGGTCATGGACGTGACCAGATGCCAACAAATGGCTCCTCTACATGTTGATAAAAGCCAGGCGTAGCGTCACTTTGGCTAAGGGTTGTCCTCCGTGGGCGGAGCCACGCGGGCGGTCTTTGCCAGCATACACTATCACCAACCAAATCTCAGGTTTGAGGCTTCTCAGCCGAGCCAGGCTTTTCCCGGAATGTCTGTCTTTCCATGTGGGAAAAGTTAGGTTCACATGAGTCCGAAGAGGGATTTGTTTTCACCTTCCGTCACGTTGACGCCGTGCCCATTTGTGACGGATCAGAGCGAGCCGTCACGTCTTCGCGGCGCTCGAGCGAGGACGTTCCCAGAAGTAAACACGGATTATTTCTCCCCGACCGTTGGGATGAACCATCCCGGGGGGGCGTCCGTATCACTAACATCTCAAGTTTTTCTTGACACGCTGATCCCAGGTGCGGCCTTTCTGCCGCCCGCTACTCGGGAGTTCTTGCTTGCGCTGTTTACACGGATTGTGCCAGCTGGATCCAGGATTGTGGGCCACTGGATTGTTTGAATTATCGATGGAGGGAAAAAGCTCCTCCGTCTGCACCACTTTTGCCCCGTTGAGGTTGGCTTGCGTTTCACACTGCAAGGGGCGTGGCCATGATACTTATCGAGCAATACAACTGTACAAGGTACTTGATGTACTGGATGGAAAATAAGGTACTGCGTCATATAACATTTGGCTGGAGGCAACATAAAGGTTGTATGAAGTCTGACTGATGCTGAACCATGAATGATAGTCACTCGAGGAATTTCGAATCTAAATTGTTTATTTTCTCATGTCTAGCGCAAGCGAAACATTTGACTTGTTTGTATAGAGCGGATAACCAGACTGACGGATGATTGGAGAACGCACGTATGGGTGAATGCTGTAAGAACGGTACATGACTGGATGACTTGGAGGAAGACAAATGATTGATTAACGTATGGACGATCGTTTTCACACCAGTCGTACCATCGGTCGGCCTTGTGACCTTCCCCTTGCAAGCGGGATGTGTTCTCTCACCTCATCCCGTCTGCCCCTTGTTATCTTAAGTGAATTCCACCGACGCAGAGTTTCTTTTACAAGCCTGTGAAGAATCGCAGCCGGGTCGTAAACAGCCACTCATGCTGATCTTATGAGACGGGCCGGTAAATGACTTATGAATGATGCCCTCGCATCCGGCATAACGGCCGAAGTGACGATGGATCAGTTTTCTCTCTTTACAGTATGAGGTGACAAACATACAATTATTTATACTTACTTGCAAACATGTGTTTGGTTAATGAGCCACTTGCTGCTTCACCACGTAGTTTATGTACCAATGTAGTGTTACGCTGCAAGTTGTGAAGGCCTACCGTACTTCCCAAGGGACCAAAACCCTCACTCTGCTTGAAACCCTAATCCGCATTTGAAACCCTAACTCAGACTTGAAACCATCGCACTTTTTTGAACATGAATTTCCAACCCTTCTTTGAAATGCTTACCCCAATCAACAGTACATTTCAATTGATTTTCAGTGTCATTTAAAATATGTCATCTCTGAATTCCTGCGCAGAATGCCACTTGGGCATCTATTGAAATGGATCTCTCCGGGACCTATCTGGCCTCCCAGGAGGTCCCTAATGGGGAGCTGAGGTCCCTTCCCATCTGTCCTCACAGTTCAGAGGCTAAAGCAGCAGAGAAATGGGACACCAACAGCCTTTGCCAGCGTGCGGGCTCCAGAGAGGTGGACATGCGAGGGTTAAATAGGGGCCAAAGTGGCTTAAAGTTGATGACTGGCCGCTGATTGCACTGCAGCCTCGTCCGCTGTTGGGGAACGTAATGCTGAGCCGCTCTCCCGAGACCTCGGCTTTCCTTAGTGGAGGCTACCGGGACCCCCGGACGGATGACGGCCGAACCCACCAACCCACACACCGCCACCACAGAACTGATTAAAGACCTGACTGCTGCTTTCGGGCCTTCCCCACATTCCCTGGACGTTCCTCACACACAACAGAAACACTTTTGCAATTTCTTCCATAACCTCTAAAACCCATGTTCACCATATTGAGATTGAATATATTTAATTGCTCTAGAAAGTGTGTCCATAGTTTTGAAAAAAAAAAAAAAAAAACATCATTTAGGAATCGAGTTTAAATGATAAAAATACAAAATAAGAGTAATAACGTAAATATGCATGTACATTTCAAATTTTATGCATTTCAAAGAAAGATATATGAATAAGTACAGTAATATAATTGAGCTCATTCACTGACATCGGTAATGCATGACTGCCACCCACAGGACTGGAGTGGAACAGCAACAACATTGTCGTGAGCATTGCTCGCACACTCCAGAGTAATTGACTCCTTGGCCACGTTATCTGAACTCCGGGACACCGCACCCACAATTGGAATGGAAACATGAGCCCGAGCTTGGCTGTTCGCATCTTGAGCACTGTGCGAAATTTACACGCCGAAAAAAACGCAGCCTTGATGGCAGCAAAATGTTCAAATGTTCTCGAGTCATTATAATATGATGACGTTTTGCCGGAATGTGTTCATTTTGCGTATTCACCATCCTGCGAAGCACTTTGCCGCCTGATGGTGATGACTAGCGCAACGGTAATGCCTAGCGGTGTCGCGGGAAGGATAAAGGGGGCGCGGGGAGGAAATAGGATAGGAAGGAATCCTCACGTCTTTGACGTTGTCATCACCTTGTTCTGATTGCATTTCATCGAGTTCGCTATCGAGTTACTGGAGACTCGCCTCCTATTCTTATTATTTCCTCGGGAACTGAAGGACAGCTCAGTCAAGAGGATGTTTCTGTGGACCTTTAGTGGCTTTTATGCGGGCAGAGTCATGGCGTCATGCGTTTCATATCGCCTGCGTAATTACGTGCGTGCAAACCGGCGAATGGCGAGTTGGCGCCATTTATTTCATTTTTTTTAATCATATCTCTTCAGTCACGGCACTCACTCGGCACGCGCGCCGTCACGTAAAGGTGGCGGCCAAAAGCCCCGTTTGTTTCCAGCTAGTGTTCAATTTTCAAGATTGTTTCAAGCAGGGTTTGGGCTTTCAAATCTGGGTTAGGGTTCTAAAATTAGTGTCACACGGGGTTTCTTACCCGAGGTCTAGCTTCAAAAGTAAAGAGTCTTAGCAGCAACCTTTGTGTTTTTAATCGAACAATTATAAAGCTCCTGTTCAGCTGGCTAACTTAGCCAGCTGCCCTGCGTATCCTAGCAACCGGTGCTGTTCACCCCCCCCCCCACATCCCAATAAGGCGGCCATTGACTCGCGTACATCCCAGCATGCCTTGCCTCATCTCGACCTTCCACAATGGCCGCCTGGTGAGATTTTAAAAAAAAGACGCGGAGGCCCAACAGCACGAGTCAGACAACTCGACTGGAGTGTCACTCTGCACTTTTTTTGGAGGGGTGGAGTGGGGTGCTTTCAAAGACGCCGCGTCACGTTTTGTTTTTCTTTTATTTTCCAGTCCAGCGATGCGGGATATTGGGCACACGAAGTTTGCTCATCGTTTCCTCGCTAACATTTACGACGATCACGCCGCCATCTGCGCCCGCCGCCGCCGCCGCCGTTCCCCGCTGCCCGCCCGCCGCCTCGTGACGCTAATGGCGCTTTAAATCAGCCCACCGAGTTCATTACGAGGTGATGTCACCGCAAAGACAACAAGTGAGGTTGCGGAGGTAGGGGGTGGGGGCGGGTTGTCATCCGTGGGGCAGATGCCGTGCGCGTACGACAGTGGCGCCATTTCGTGCACGCGTATCGTAACGGAGGACACGCTGGGATGAAAAACCTCTTTGTGACGTGCAGAGCGATGGCTCACAACTTTTGGAAAGTTGTGGGGGGGGGGGGGAACATCCCTGAATTATTCACGTGGAAAACTCTGAAAACTTCCTGCTTTCTTCAAGCTTGAAGTGTTTGATGATACCTCACGACGTTCTTTTTTTGGCTTCTCGTGCGAGGAATAAAAAATGTGAATGGCTGCCCATAGATTGTGGCCTTCTTGTTCTGATCAGTGGCAACAAAAAGCATGTTGTCTTATCTCCGCTAATTGTCCAGTGTGGCCTCCCAGGGCACCCCCTGCTGTGATGTCACACACAAACGCATCCCTGTTGGTCGTCCTCCGGGCCGACCAGGTGTTCCCATTATGCAGCAGCTTTCACCCGTCACTCCGAAATTCAAGCAGTCAGTCAGTCTTCTGCTCTCATTTTACAGCCTGTAATTACAACCAATCATCTTGGATCAAGTGCATTTGCGTCAAGAAGCCAGCAAACATCTGCCGCAGTTGTGTTAACAGGTAGTCTTCACAAAAACATGACTCTGACGTGTTTTTTTTTTTTTTCCGCCAAAGAAGTCCAACTTGGATGATTGACAGCCGCGGCCCAACTTGCAGCCCGCAAGCCTCTGAATGTGATTAAGTTGTTTACACAGACAGACAGCGAGGGCGGGACTGGGTGGGGGCCAAGTAGAGACACTAGGCGATGGGGAGGGAAAAAAAAAAAAAAACACCGGGACGCTTGGGATGCCTAATTGGTGCACATTCCAGTCATGGCACCTCCTCGTGATGCGGGAATGGAACATTTTGGAACATCCACGAATGTTGTAATGCCCAGAGATGCGAAATCAGCAAATGTCATGAGACTATGATCCGCGGACGTATGCCAGTTGCGGCAATGAGGGGAATGTAATGATAACCTTAGAAAGGGAAACGGGACTGACTGCGCATGAGGAAAAAATAACATGGCTGCTTGTGAAAATTTATGGCAGAAAATAAGGCCGAAACACATCCACCAGATATGCAAAAATGTCCAAAACTTGTGCATCAAATGCCGCAAACGTGTCAATCACTTGCCCAAAACAGTTCCACCACATGGCCAAAAATGCCAAAACATGACCAAAACATTACCATCACTTTTCCAAAGTATGTCCATGACATACAGTGGTACCTCTACTCACAAACGTCTCTTCATACAAAATTTTCAAGTCCTCAACAGTAAAATATTGCCTCTATCCATGAAAAAAATTTCAATTTACGAAAAGTAAAAATACAGTATGGGCTGCAACTCTATTCTTTGTTTTTTACATTGTGCACAACTCTCATTTTTTTGTGCAATAATCTAATTGTAACATGTATTTGTTACATATTTTGATGCATTTTTATACTTTAGGAAACATTTATGCCTGAATTTCGGAGAGGCTTGGAACGGATTAGGTCATTTACATGGAAAACGCGTCTCGACTTACATCGTTTTCGAGTTCAGAAATTTCTTGCAGAACCAATTAATTTCGTAAGTAGAGGTGCCACTGGAAACAAAACTTGTCATCACCTACCCGAAACATTCCCAAAGCACAAATTATTTGTGATCGACGAGCAGCCTCACACGGATGAGCATTATGAATAGAATGGATCAGAGCACGTGATTCTTCATCACAATATAATACTTATTTTCTAATGTAACAAAGAGAAGCTGTGCTGGCGTATCTAATGTCATGTGATGTATGGCGTCATATTGTATAAAGACGGTTTCAATATCAGGAGGCAGCTGTTTGTCGTTGCTTAGACTTAGCAAACAGACTCTTTGTTTCCGCACCATTAGGCTCCATTAGTGGCCCGCAGTCACCGGCACATCGGGAACCTCCGCGGGAGGGGGTGGACTTCACAATGCAAAACTTGTCAAAAGGTCTGGAATCGGAATATAAAATGTTTTACTTGTGAAAGCATAGGAAGCCGTTGTCGAGCACATCCGTCACGCCTGCCAAAATCAAACAAAACATGCCCGCGGCGTGTGGCCGTGAGCTGCAAAGTAGATGTTTTTTTGCTTTGTGTTGCCATTTTCTTTTCGGCGACGAATCAACAGCACGCGCCTTGTTGTTGACGGAAGCCACCGAAGCGAACGCCTCCGACTAATGGAGCCACAATTTGCCATCTGTTGCTGTTGGGACTCGTCTCGAGCAAAATAACACATTCCGGATCTCATTTGACTACTTCCTGATCGAAGTGTCAAAAGGTGTCATGACGATCGTCGCTAATTTCGAACATCAACAACAAAAAAAATCCCATGACATGATGAATCACCCCCGAAAACATTTTCTTCACATAACATTCCAATGTCCAAAACTTTCTTCGCGTTCCCAAAATGTAGCCTTCACATTCCCAATTAGATACCCCAAACCTTTCCATCAAATGGTCAAAATGTGCCCAAAAGATATCCATTACATGCCCGAAAACATTATTTATAAACCTAAAAAGATACCATTGCATGAAACATATGCTTTCCAGTCAAAATACCCCATCCATCACTGACTGAAACAAAGAATGCACAAACCATCCATTAGATGCCCAAAGCATATCCATCTCAATCCCATGACATGCCCAGCACATTCCTATCCAGTGCAAAACAATCTCTTCCAATGCATAAATCATATCCAAATCTTTCCATCAAATACGCCCAAAACATCCCTATAGAATTCACAAAACATATCCTTCAGATGCCCAAAACAAGAATGCGCAAAACAAACCAATCGCATGCCCACAATCACCGCTCGCGCATTTCCATCCCTCGCCACCAACTTGTCCGTTGGATGCCCAAAACATTGACTCAAAGCTTGCGTCGTAAAAGTCTAAGCTAATTACCCTCGCCCTTACTTCACATGCAGGCGTAGTTTGACTGCGCTCTGTAAACACGTGATGAATCCGCAAAGAACATAATCTGTCACCGATGTGCTCGTGGGCCCGGTTTCATGGTCAATTAATTCAGCTTCATAAAACGCAATTTCCTGTGGGTTTAAAGGAAGGATGGCGGAGAAGGAAGGGAGTCAGGATGGGGGTGAGGGGGGGCGGTGGCAGTATCGCTCTAATGGGATCAGCCGCTGCACAGAGTCGCTCTGGATGCTTCAATCCGGCTTGTTAATGTGATTTTTCCAAGTCTGGCCTCTTTGGGAGTCGCCCCAAACAAGCCCCTCTTTTGCCGTGAAGCACCTGCATCGCTTTTCATTTGGGAACAATCCACCGCCCACACTTGACCTTCCCAATTGGGGACAAGTGCTCAAGTATACACGCTAATCAGGTTCCTCAGCTCATTGAAGACTCTGAGAAGTCAATCGCGAGCTGCTGTCTGCTCCGATTAAGGTCTTAGCGATGTCCTCCAAATGTTGTGACAGTCGTTAATTAGCCAGGGACGTCTCATCAGTGGCAAATCCCGCATGGGATCAACTCGCTTTTCAAGCACCTTGACCGCCGACAACCAACTTTGACAGGATCTGAGGGATCTGATTACAAACCTTAACAGTCCAGCGATGCCAAACACTTTTACGCATGCCCAAAACATTGCTGAAATGTGTCGGTCCCAAGCCCAAACATGCCTGTCACGTGTCTATCACATGTCCAAACCGTATCTGTCACTTTTCCAAAAACATTCCCGTCAGATGCCAAAAACATTCCCGAATAATTTCCACCAGATGTCCATTTCGTGGCCAAAACCTACCCATCAAATGAGCAAAGCATGCCCATCAGATGGACAAAACCTTCCCATTAAATGCCCAAAAGGAAACCATCGGATGTCCTAAAAATCCATCCATTGATTCTGTCGGTTTCTGGTGTCCTGCCGCCGACCCCCTACTGACTTTGGGTGAGAGGCGGGCAGCCAATCGCAGAGCAGGGCCTAAATATTCCCATCAAATGGCCAAAAGAGTGCTCTCAGATGCCCATCGCAGAACCCTCCCAAACATGCTTTCTATGTGCCACCACATCTACAGAATCAACTGTGCACACAGGTGGTTTGCTCCAATTCCAAATCAACGACTTGCACCTCCCAAACATCAAAAGCGCATCGCACGAGCGGAAGGTTAAAAAGCGGCGCGGCGACCGGCAGACACATTTTTCAGGAGGGTGGCGCTTGCTGGGTAATCGGATCAGTGCCTCCGTAAGTCCCCCCGCGCCCCCCCTCGGAAGAGTCGATCCTGACTCGTTTGTGCCTTCAAAGAGAAACTTTGGTGACGGCTGCTCAGGAGAAAAAAGAAAGAGGGCGAAAGAGCTCGCTAACTCCATTTTTCTTGGAGACGCTTTAAGAGCACGAGTGAAGCCTGGTGAAGCCTGTTTCATTTGTCAAGGGACCAAATAAACTCCTTTTGACAGTTAGACTCCAGTGAATAGAAGAAAGCAGATTGAATAGCGGCCCACTGCAGTGGCTGATGCCCAACAGCTGACTAGCGGGCGACATCTTATGGGTTATGCGATATAAAACCATTAATTGTAAACCATTTCAAAATCTTTTCCATGATTGATGTGACCTATAATCCGTCAAAAAAAAAGAAACTCTCCCAACTCGACCCTACAGGAGGTCCGTGTGAACCCGCCGCTGGAAGTGCAAACGTCGTAATGCGACCATGGTATATTTCGAGCCAGGAAGCGCGTGCCACGCAGGCCGGGGATCAAACAAACACGGAAGCACCAATGGCCACTCGGCCGCCGTCGGTCACCTAGCGACAGCGGCGAGGCCGTTTATGCGTCGGCCGGGTCGGCCAGCGTTAGCACGTCGTTAAAACGTTCATTTTAAACTGAGGGATGCAGGCGTACGCCCGCCGGTGAGCTCATCGGAAACGGCTCGCGAGGTACCTAATACCGCCAAACGGGGCGGCCATGTTTGACCAGCTGAGAGCGACGAGAGCTCCGTCATGTGAGGGTCTCCAGTTAACGCTTGCCCTCAGAGGTGGACTTAACCCTTTTCCGTGTAGGAATTATAAAAAAAAAACTCCTTCAGGGTTTTGCCCTACCAACACATTTTGCAAGGAGTGTTGACATTAGCTCACTTTATGTCCGCTACGTGCATCACTCACTACAGTGGACAGCGATTCAACTGTAGTAAATGATATGACACTGAAATTAAAAACTACAGCCTTTGAGCAGCAGTTCCATGAAGTGACTGTTGTTCATCTATCTGTGACAGAGGAAAAAATCTTTTAAATAGTTGTCGACTGTAGTGACTGATATTTAGCACTGCCTTATGGAATGTCTTTCACCAGTCAAACATTTGGTCATGCTTTCCTTCAATTTAAAAACCGGATCTAAACTTTTGACTGGTAGTGTATCTTTTGAATATTTGTCCAATGTACTGATGTGCAACAATCACAAGAAAACTTTTTTTGAATAGCTGCTCACTGAAGTGAATGATACTCAAATATGACCAAAAAAAAAAAAACGCAACCATCACAAGAAAACTTCTTTTGAATAGCTGCTCACTGTCGTGAATGATAGTCAAATTTGACAAAAAAAGACTTTTTAAATAGCTGTACTCTGTAGTGTTTGATGCTCAACATTGACATGGAGAAAACATTCTTAATAGATTTCCATTGAGTGACTGAAACATTTTTTACTTTTGTCTGCTGTAGTGACTATTGACTTATTCTCAACTTGAATCGGTTTTCAAAATCTATCCAATGCAGTGATTGATGCGAAACTGTCATGGAAAAAATCTTTGATTGGTTGTCAACTGCAGCGATTGATGTGTTTCTATCACATAAAGAAAACTGCTTTTGAGTAGTTGCACCCTGTAGTGACTGATGCCTTAGTATGAGGTGAAAATATCTCTTGATGAGCTGTCAACATATTGCATTGAATGTTTCATTGTAGTGACTGATGCTCAAATTTGATGAAAGCTGTCCACTGTCGTGAAACTGCAACATGAGAAAACACTTTTTAAATAGCTGTTCACTGTAGTAACTGATGATGCTGACATCTTTCCACTGTGTCATGTCCAGTGCGCACGATCAAGTTTAAAAGTGAGCTATTATTTTAAAAATAGCATCAGCGTGCTGTATGCTTATCACGCGGGCTAAGATTAACACCACTCACCTCCACGGCCTTTGTGCGTGCTACACGCCTCCACAATGTGATCAATTATCGCCATGCCTGCAAGACCACACGCCCGAATGCCGGCACCGCTGACACGGGGCGCGCTCGGGCCGCTCGGCACCTGAGCGTGAGGGGGGCCTCGTAATTAAGAGCTCCATTGTCGCCGGCCGCCGCACTGTTCCCATGCGAGCCGGCCAGAGATCAGGTGACGGCAGGCTGGGACCGGAGCGGAGAGGTGGCCCGGAGCCCGGGAGAGGGTGAGGAGGAGGCGGGAACGGGGGGAGAAGGGGAATGGGTGACCTCTGGGCCGGGCCTCGCTCGCCAGCTGCCGCCTGAAACGCAACACCCAAGCCCGCTTCTGCGCGCTCATCCACCTGTGTCGCTTACCTGACACGGCACCTTGCGGGAAATACAACCGGAGGGGTCAAACGTGCGCCGCCACATCATTTACATTGACGTTCATCAAGATACAGTATTAGCTTTTGAAAAGCTGTCCAAGTGACCGATGTTCAATTTGGATATGCAAAAATACCGTTATGTTTTGTTTTTTATAACTTTCCACTGTAGTGACTGATGCTGTTGTGGTATCGGGTGTCCAAAGCGCTCCTCATCATAACCTTGCCCCCCCCCCCCAGTAAATCCACTTGTAATATGTCGTACCAGCTAGCCAGTTAGCATTTACTTAACCTGTTGTATCTCGTCAGGTGTCCAAGTGGCCTAACGCCCTTTGCATGCTGATGTGACAGCGTGAGAGCCCAGCAGTGAAGTAGGAAAGACAAAGGTCTTCATACACTGTCGAGCTGGGCTTTACTGACTGACTGCTCAACAGTTGAATTTCATTAGCTGGCCAAATATTCCCTAACACATGCAATCACTTCCAGGCATTGTGGTCGAATGTAGCGCGTCATACTGAAATGTCTTTGCGCCCTAACATTCCTTTGTGACAATATGCACGACAAGGTACAACCCATTCTGACTCGAATCCGAAAATTCTGCTTTGAACGGCCAATTCGCATCGCGGTTGGAGCCACCGCTGATTCGCGCATCGCTATTGCGACTGTTATGCATCAAAATTTCATCCGCGCATCTTGCTTGCAATCCAAAAAGACAACACGCACTTGGGTGAAGTCATTGGACAAAAACTGAACATCAATTTAATCAACAAATCTGATTGGTTGGTGCACACAGAACCTTCAGAGCAATCCCTTCCGTCGCCGTGGTGATGAATAATTACTTGTGGAGTGTTTGCATTTGAGTTAATAATTAACGAGCTCCTTTTGGCCCCGTGAGCTACTTTCTATGTGTTTGGAAAAGTTTTGTGTGTGTGTGTGTGTGTGTGTGTGTGTGTATAAAGAGCAGGAGGTAAACATGTCCTACCTGTCATTTATTCATGAGGCACACACACATGCACATGCACACACACACTCGGTGCAGTGAATGGGAACAAGTTGCTGATGTTTTATTTAAGGAGATTTGTTTCACCGGCTAATTTCTTTCTTCTCTCCGCCTGCGCTTTATCAAAGGACAAATGTTTACAACCTTCACTGCGATAAACAACAATGCAGGTTGTTTTCCCCGACACCTTCCGGTCGTGCAAAATTCATTTTTTAAAAAGTTATTACAAGTAGAACCAAAGACTTTGTGGTGCGGGTCTTTTTGCCTTTCAGTATTGATCTGTGGTCATATGGGGCTTTGGTGCCATCTTTGTTGTCCGGGGTCATGGTCATTGATATTTATATGATATTTTGTGGTATATATTGGGTTTTGACCATTTGTGTCGTGCTTTTATCATTTGTATCAGTCGTTAGCATTGTTTTTGGTGTAGGTCATTGATGAAGTCTCTGGAATTCATGTTTTAAAATGTTGTTATTGGTCTTCAGTATTGATCTTGGTTGAAGATTGATGTTGAGTTGACGAATTTGTTCTTTGCCTCTGTGAATATGCTTTCAAGGGGTCGCGGCTAACTGAGGGATCGCGTGCAGACACAGTCACAGGCGTCACATCAAAGGCGACCGAGTTGGTGATAATGGCCGCCTGTTTGTTTGCAATGGGGAAAAAAAAAAGCAGCCTTTTCGCCAGCCATTTCTAAAATAAAATGGCCGCTCTTTGAAGTGTCACTTGTTGCAATTGACAGAACACTCTCCAGACACGTCTTCATGCATCGCAGACCCGGAGTACCTGCTGCCTCTCAGCGAGGCCTTGATTGAGCCTGACGCTCCGCTTAACACGCATTCACGTTGGCCTCACATTTTCCCCGCACGCTGACAAATGCCGAGCGACACGAGACAAACTCCCCACGGGCCCCCGTACTGGAACCTCTGACTCACACGGCGGCGAGACCTTCGCACGCCGTTTGGAGGGAGTTCCCCATAACTGACAGAGTTCTTTCTTTGGGACGTTTGTCACAATATTAGGCACAGCTGCACCACACACGACTACTGGATCAAAACCCCAAAAGGTTTTAATTAATTGGCTGTGTTTGTTATTGTGGTCGAAGCACATTTTGAAGCCTCTCGTGTCACTAAATAAGACATAACTATGAGAAACAGCTGTTAGTGTGATGCCGTGTACACTCACACCGCAAATAACAAACGAGTCGGAGAAGACTGTGATGTGTCGGCCCCCCTAGCTTAAATTTGAGGATATTTTTTGCCTCTGGCATCCGACATAGTTTGACTAAAGGAAGCGCCAGGGTGGGCGCTGTCAAGTGTTTCCTCAAGGGAATATCTCATTTATTTGTTTCTAATTAGGCTTACTTGGCATCAAACCATCACTCTTTACGGTACGAGTGTGCTTGCTATTAGGGTTTGCGGAGACAGGTGGAGGGGGTTCTTCGCCCCCTGGTCGGCTGTTTTGATTAGCGTGGAGCGTGCCTGTCGGAGATATTTGCTCAGGCTCGGCCAGGGCGGGATTACGAGGGAAAACACACTTGCGATCTGCGCCGCGTCGGAGTCTTTCGGCGTGCGTGTGGTCACAACGAAAGGCCCGCATTCCTGGTCTCAGAACCCCCCCCCCTCCCTTCCCCTCCCTCCCTCACGTCATACGAGGGGCTGCTGTTAGGGGGGGCCTTGGTAGCCCACCCGTCTTGTGCACAAAGACCCAGCTCAGTGTTTTGCATGCTTTGAGATGAACGGGAGGGGGGGTTTCGATGGCTTATAGTTAAAGAGGTGGTCCGGGTGAGGGTTAATTGAGCACAGGTGACACTACGCAGGTGCACAACCGTGTGTGTGTGTGTGTGTGTGTGTGTGTGTGTGTGTGTGTGTGTGTGTGTGTGTGTGTGTGTGGTCTGCACTCATGGTTGTGTTTGTTTCTGTTTGTCCTAGAAGAGATGACATCTTTTTTTTTTTTTCTTCCTGCTGGGTGCATGTTTATAGTTATATTAAAGAGCCATTGCCAAAACAAAATCATTGACAATATTTAAAACCAATGACAGAAGGCCAGCTTTCAGGACAATATTAAAAAGACCAATAACCAGGGTGTAAAAAAAAAACCAAATATTAAAAAAAAATAAATAAAAAATCATGTGAAACAACAAACACCAATATAAGAAAAATAATGACGACGATATTTGCAACAACATTTATTCAAACCAGAAACCCTTTTCAACGTTTGCATTTCTTTTGATGCACATCTGTTTTTACAAGTCCACACACAACAAAAGGAGGAACACAAGCGGGCCATTGTGCTCCTCGAGCGGCACACGCGGCCCCCGGAGGCTTTAAAAGTGACATCGAGCGGAGAGGCACGTCCGAGGAAACTGGAGTCCCGCTTCGGGACGAAGGAGCTCGGGTGGCGGCGAGCGTGGAAAGGGGAAAAAAAAAAAAAAAGTGGAAGTGAAAAGGAAGCCTGTGCTGTCAACACACCAGAGTGAAGTGTCCAATGCGAGAGTTATTCAAAATACGTGTGGAATAAATACATTTGCAAAAATACTTTTGAGATTTTGTCGGTAGAAAAATGTTTAGCTTCAAAAGCAGCTTTGTTGCCGTACGTCGGCTTTTAAATACAATATATGGCGTTGAATCAGTCGGTGCATTTGTTGCCATTCAAAGCAAAGCATCCATCAAACAAACACAAGTCCTTCCATAAATATCTCATTTTGATTGTTCCAGAAACACAATCTCACACTTTGCATATTTGAAGGGATCACGTTTAGGTTTAAATGGGGGGGGGGGGACAAACAAACAAACAAAAAAAAAACCCAGACATTTTTTGCATCAAAGCCAAAAAAATGATGAATTTGTGATTTAAAGTCACACGCGTCAAAGTTTCAAGTTGCAATGTAGTTTATCGATTGAACGTTGCATTTTTTTGGTGTTGACAAAAGATAACTAAATTTTCAATATTTCTCTCTGTTGTTTCGAACCAAAAAAGAAAATAGAAATGTTGTCTTTGATAATCACTTTACAGGATTTGTCTGTAAATGCAAAATCTGTGGAAAGCACGTTTTAATTTCTACTAATAAATTATATAATCTATCCTCAGTATTATTATTAATATTAAATGTTAATATATATTTTACTATACATAAAAAATGTATTCCTATTTTTATGTATGTGCATTATATTTATTAGACCTGGTAAAATATTTCTCTTTACATGTAGCGACATTAATTATCTATATTGGATGTATATGCATTTATTCATTTTAAATCAGGTTCCAAGGAATGTCAAAGGAGTTTATCAAATTCAAATATTGAGTTGACCGACGTTGTTTTTTTTTTGTCATTGCTTCATTTCAACTGAAAAGATAGCGAAATGTAAAGATGCAAATTTAGCTTTAGCCAATTCATTGGTGGAAGGTCGGGGGGGGGGGGGGGGGGGAACGGAACTTTCTCCCTGATATTCGGCATGTTGTCGATCGCCACATTCAGTCATCCCAGCCAAAGTTGTGCGCAGTCATCTGGTAGAACTTCATGTTAAAGGGCCGGTAGAAGTCTCTGAGGCGGCGCACCACCTCTGGGCGGATGTCTGGGTGGGTGCGCCCTTTGGTTTTGCCCAGGCAGTGGGGCTTGCTGCTGCCCTCCGCCTTCTTTAGGCACGGGAACCCCTTGGTCTGGTTGAAGTAGAAATGTTTGTCGGTGATGATGCGCTTGAGGCCCAGGAAGTCCTGCACGCGTCCCAGCTCGCCGGCCGGGTCGCTGATGAGCCGCTCGCCGCTCACAAACAGGATCTGCTCCATGGGGAAGTACTGCAACCAGTTGTCCAGGTGCTTGGCGTAGATGCCGATCTGGATGGCGCTCCACGACGTGTCGATGAGGCCCGTAGTCCTGTTCTTGAAGGTGAGGCTCTCGAAGGACGGAATGTCGGGCTTCTTGGACAGCGTCTGAGTGTAGTCCGAGATGGCCCGGGTGACCGGGTCCCGCACCACCACGATCAACTTGGTGTCCCGCGACATGGCCGAAATCCGAGCGGGTACCTCTTTGGTCACGAAGTAGCTGGGGGTCTTCTCCATGGTGATCTGGCCCTCCAAGGTCTTGGGCATCAGATCCCTGTCAGGATGAGAGACGGGAAAGAATGAATCACACGATGGTGTGAAATCCCGTCAAAATAGGAAAGTAGTACAACGTCAATACCGAGATTGAGCTCGGAGCTGACAAGCGGTATATCATGGATGGATGGCTCCCTTTCACACGGACACAGGAAATGTGACAGAGGCCGCTGCAGCTTCAATCAGTGAAGAATAACACGGGACCGCGTTTATTTATTTGATCTTGATCAGGTGTCTGCTGAGAGAGGGTGGTGCGGGCAAATATTGATTCTTGCAGTGTCGGCGTGTCCTGGGACGTCGGGACATTCTTGCGGTGAACACCTCCAGGATTCCACCACCGTGTGGCTTTCAGGGGTTTATGAAAGCAAGCTGGCTGCTCCCCGGGGGGGGGGGGGGGGCTTTTTTTTGTTTGCAGCCACATGAGGGATGTTAGGATGCGTGCTTGCGTGCGTGCGTGTTTTTGGCGCTTGCGACTTTCCCGTCATGCTGCTGCAAGTGCAACTTTTGAAAGAGGATACTTTCTCTATTATACAATGTGAAGCCCACTTATGAAATCTTGAAAAGTCTAGAGGGCCTCTCGGCATAATTGATCACCTGTTTAAACCAAAGATGAACATCATCAGCCCTGCGTGTGTTTTTCTCACTTCTCGTGCTTCATCAAGTTTATTTGAAATTCGGTGGCGGGTGGTGTGATTCCGCTCGAAGCCGGGAGCGAAGCAATTCTACTTATTCGACCGTTGATTCCAAACCTCCCTGAAATGAAACCCCACTGATGAAAACCGCGTCATAAATCCAGACTCAAATATTTACGCCGACAAAGCTGCGCGAAGACATTTTCTTGGCGAAACGTCCCGACCTCTCTTTCTGCACTCGCCACCCGGCAACGCGAAGCAAAGCAGGTAAAAAGCAAACCATGAATGATTAACAGCGCCTCTTTCTCCGCCATTTAGAACCTCTGCAGAATGCAGTTTTAAAATTCACCCAAGTACAGAACGCAGACGTCAATTATTCATCGGCCTCACCAGGCGAGGACTGAAGCCGACGAAGTGGCCGCCGGGTCGAACGTCCCGCTAAGCGCCCAGCTAAACTCAAGTCTGAAGCTACTTCCTGCAGGCTACCTGATCGAAAGTACCTTGTAGTCCAATTCTGTTATGGTAACGTTCTGCCATTTACAAAATCGAACCGCGAATTTTCCGAAATGTCATAGAGGCAGGACGGCAGTTGAGAGAAAGGAAATAGCAGCATCTACAAATGGCCACAGCAAGTCTTCGATGGGCAAATGCTAGCTGATGAGCTAGTCAGCTGAAATTAGCGTGCTAGCTAGCTGATGAGCTAGCATTAGCGATGCCTGCTGGAAATTCTCTCATCAAGCTTGATGTCGGCACTGACAAATCGCCTTCCTGCCGCTAGCGTTAATTTCAGCTCAAGGAAAAGCAGCCTCATGCGCGAGAACATCATTGGGTGTATGAAAAAGAGATGAGGCTGCGCTAAAGGAGGCATCCATATTTGATGCCGAGTGTCATGCTTGTTCTGTGGTCAATGTAGCAAAGGCACGAGGGGTGTGAAGGGCCACTCGGTTGGGGTGGGGGCAGTTTCAGGGTCAGTGAGGTGGATGGCGGTGTGGTGGTGTGTGTGACACGAAGCCAAACAAGTGCGCAAGTCATCGCGCGTGATTTCCCAGGACGGCGAACCAGGAAAAAGTCCACTCAGATGGCCAGTTTCAAAGAGCGGGATTGTAATATTATAATTGTCCTTCATGCAATTTGTTTGAAGACTTTTTTTCTGCTCCCGGGCTCCCCTTCTGTCAGCTTGGCCAATTCATGTGCAGTCCAGAGCTAGCATCGCACTCGCTCCTTGACCTCGCCGGGCGTAAGAAAGTGTTTGACCGCTCCTCCAGGTTTGACTTTGACGTCTTCATCTGACCGCTTTAAATCAAACTTACATCTTGCTGGCTCGGTTTTCCTTTGGGAGGCGAGCAAGAAAAACAGTGAGAACAAGACGACTTTTGGAGGAATTTGGATGCGGCGTAGGAACGTCTTGTGAACCTGTCAGGACTTTGACGTCACAGGTGGAAAAGAACAAATGGGATGCCAGGACTTGCCGGTTCGAAAGCATGCCCTCGCTTTTTCATCGCTCAATGCTGTCTTTGTAGGATTAAAAAAATAAATAAAAAATTGAATAGCTCGGATGCATCGCTCGTTTCCCGCCGCTCGTAAACGAACGTGACTCATGTCTGCCTGTCATACGAAAGCCGCAAAATCAACGCCTACATGCCCCGCCGGGTCTTGCGGACAATACGGCAGCCGCCTCCTGGCGTTGTCCTTCCAGGAAACGAAAAGCTTTGGACGGCAGCCAGCGTCTTGTCAATGGACAAGTGGCGGTAAGGAGGCAGAAGTGCTTCCTCCTTCACACGGCAGGCCCTTTTGATTCATTTTCCCTGCTCCCGCTGCCAGGCAGGCATAAATACACTCACACCCGCAGCGAGCTCCCCTGCCACTGCCAGCAGATAATCATCTTGTAATTGGCTCAATATTTCTGCTGTTTGCCGGCCAAGCAAAGGCCAACTCGCCGAGGCTCGGACCGCGCCGCAGATTTTCCAGGTCAGTGGATGCAAGCTTAGGAGGTCGCGGCGGTGATTTCGAGTAATGGTTTGCTTGGTGGTGAAGAGGAAAGCCCGACGAGCCTCCAGGCTTTGAACGTTCAAGATTTTTACCTGCTTTGCTTCCAGTTTGGCAAGAAAAGTAGAATATGATCGGCATTGGCCAAATGTGTTCATTAATTTTCAGTGAGATTCTGGGTCTGAATCTTATGTTGCAAAGTGAGATTGCCTTCGAGGGCTGAATTATCCTAAAATTCTGGTGGCTTGATAATGGAAAAAAAAAAGATTCCTTGTTTTCAGGCAGTTTCTTGAGACTTTTTTTGTGGGTCGTGCTAGACGTGTCAACTAGATTTTAATTTGCTCCTTGAAATCTAAATTAAAAAAAAAAAAAAAACAAACACTTCTGGGATGGGGCCTTTTGAGACAATTTGGGACCCCCAGACGCACTTGGTCTTAACCAAGAACTGTTTTCAAGTTTGAGAGTGCAAGAATGTTCATCTCATGATGTTACAATACATTATAATATTCCTTCCAGATGATTTTTTCTTTGCTAGCTTTTATTTCTACCAGTATGAGCAAACATTTGGACAGCATTCATCATCATCATCATCATCATCATCATCATCATCAAATGTGAACACAGAACCAACTCACTAGAAAAGATACATTGCCAGCCCCACCAACCAACTCACGAGAAAAGATACATTGCCAGCACCCCCGGCCCCCACCACACCGGGAAATGCAGCGTCGAAATGACCAGCCCCCACCACACCGGGAAATGCAGCGTCGAAATGACACGGAGGTAGATGCCTGTTTTTTCTCACCCTAATAGCTTCAACATATGTTATCTGTCACCACAACACATTAAAACGGATTTATGGCACATTGGCCGTCCATTTATTTCAATCAAACCGTTGCACGTTTCAGCGTGGCAAGCAGTTCGCCAACACTTTTATCCCTAAACGCCAGATTTTTTCCAGCTAATCCAAATCAACCTTCAAAGAACAGACGGCATTTTTCAAAATGTTTCAGTGGCTCAAGGATATTTGTCATACTCCTCTGAAGTATTTTGTACGTCAGTTCAAATGTGTTCCCGCGACAATACATTTATCATGGACATTTCGATCAATCTCACGATCAAGTTCCGGTTATTCTAAAAACGGACTTTTTTTTTTCTTGGACTCGTTTTTCCGCCCGAGTGACGTCGCTATCTCAGTTTGCTTCTTTATCAAGAAAAAAATAGCCTGTCATTTCCACGGCGGATGACTCCCAGACGGCGTCGCCGCATGTTTTTTTTTTTTTTTTTCTCCCAGAGACTGGATGATGGCTCTCTTATCTTGTAATTGTCTAGTCTCTTCAAATTGCTTCCTACCCCCGGACGGTTCTCATGCGCCACCCCGCTTGTTTTCTGCCAGTCTGGAGAATTTTGCTTTTGTGTGTGGTGCTTTTTTTCCTTTAAAGATACCATCTTGAAAACCTTTTCTATTATCCTGCTTATTCACTAAGTCGGAACTCGGGGGGGAAAAAAAAAATCCAAATAAACTTCAGCTCATGGCTGCCAGGGTTTGATCCCGACATTGTTTTGAATCTTTTGACGAATATATCCAAGACCGTGTCAAAATGGTTGCTGACATGTTTTGTTTTGTTTTTTTGGAGCGTGGAAGTAGTCTAATAGAGTTGCGCAATCTGTGTGTGGATGTTGGACAGATGATTTGGAAAGGCAGCGATGAACATCAATTGTTGTTTTGGACAACCAAATATTGGGCAATTTAATGCACGTCCTGTCAATATTAATAACAAGGGCCCCGTTGTGATTGATGTTTTGGCGGGCGCAGCTGATTCAGATTTTTTGGCACAATAAAATCCCCATAACCGATTAATGGGCCAATAAAAACTCTTTTGGTACCTTGACGCTTACAAGAACAAACATATGAATGACAGAACGTTTGACTATTTTGACAATATATTGTGCTTTAGTAGCTATTAATCTTCGAAAAGAGAGAAAAATTGCCATCGGATGATCTTTTGCCCAAAATATTTTCTGGGCAAATGTCTTGTTGTGATGAATGTGTTGATATTTTTTTGTCATCAGTTTTATTGTTGCATGACTCAAAACAATGCCTTTTAAGTGGGTTTTATTTTGAGTTTTCTTTTTTTTTTTTTTTTTGAAGGGTGGTAGCAGTGTAAAGGGTGTGGGTACATTGCTTTAATGAATGGGAAAGTCTGCCTGGTACTACGCTTTGTCGAACTGCCATAACATGAACATGTTTTGTGGTACACTTATCTGCTTTGGTACAGTTCTTGCCGAGGGTTTGCTGAATGTGTCCGGTGGCATCTTTATGCAAATATTCATTTTCATAATGGAGTTTTCTTCTGTCATAGAAAAAAAAAATCCATAGAAAAAGCCGATTTTCTCCTTCTGGGTTCTCGCCACAGTAATCCATCTCATCTGGGGGGCTCCACTTGGAAAACATCCATCTCACCCTCAAATATTAGAGGCCGGGAAAATGAAGCGGGAAGGAAAAAAATAAAAATAATCAGACATGTGCTATTTGTGAGATATGGATTATAAATGGACTATGAGAGAATATTGTACCACACGCTCTCATCGTCGAAATAACATCTCGTAAAAATAAATACACTACTCACCTTGCCCTCTAGTTTATCCTCATTTTTCTTTCCCGTACCGAACGAGCTGCCGCCATCCAGCAGAGTAAAAATTTTATAGAGTTAGCTTTTGCCGGTGCGTCCTTATAAATTTATTTATACAACAGGATCTGTCTTTTTTTTTTTTTTCCCCCCCGCCACACTGTGCAGTGCCAGTCAGTCCCCAGTTTATTGCATAAGGGAGAGGGGCAAAAAGAAAAAGAAAAAAACAGCTTTATCTTTACGGCAAAGCGCTCGGTGAATTATTCAGCCAGAAGGTGTATCAGTGAGGTGCGGCGTGAGGAAGACGGCTTCGGGTGAGGAAGGATAAAGGCACACCGATATGTCATAACTCAACTTAGAAGTGTATTATTTTAAAGCCTGAATCGGGAACTGGATGAACTGGCATGTGGGGCGCAAACATGCTGATAAAGTCGCATGCCGTACCGCTGCCTGCTTCCAAAACATCCGAAATATGCTACGCATAATATAGTACAAGTTTGTGTTCCCAATTGCTAATATGGCACAGTATGGATTGATACTGTCGATAGAGGATCTGTTCTACATGAAATACAATTTTTGCTGCTGTTCACATTGACATCTGCATTGACTGTATCGTATGCACCGTATGCTCGCTGTCAAATTCCAAAGCAGACAAAGTAACAGAATGAAAGATTTGTCAAAAAAGTTTGCAGGTCCTTTCAGTGTTCTGGGTCATCTTCTCACTAGCTTACTTTCCAAAATTGTCTTTGACGCGAGCTATTAGCCTGGCTAATAGCTTGTTTGTTACTTGAGGAATTAGCACTCTTGCCTGGAGCTCTGTGTTCTTTTTAAGCAGTCCGTGCACTCTCGCGGCCCGCTGCGAAGGCATATTTCAAGCCCTCGCATTACTTTTTCATACTTCCCTGACCCACTTTGCGGCGATGACACTGGAGCGGGATTAGCTTCACTGACACTTCCTCTCTTTGCCAAGTCAGCTTTTAGCGGGTTTAAGCGGCTCGCGGAAAGATAAGATACCTTAACGTTTAATAGCAAAGCTTATTTTTAACGTATTGTCCTCCCCGGAATGTTGGCTTACATGGTCAATGTGGCGTCATTAGGACCACCGCTACCACCAACCCACCTCCACCACCCAATATTTTTCTCTCTGGTGCTCAGTTAATCTGAGGGCGTTCAAATGCTCCACATAAGCCTGATTTGAATACATCAAGTAAAAATGATGGCGTGCACAATAGCACTTTGGAGTTGGGGTGGTACGCTCTGTGATAATTAGCCCGCAGCTCTTGTCTTTGGGATGGTTACTATGGCAACGCGCTCCAAAATGAGCCCGTTGGTGAGTGAAAATCAAACGTTCGCACTCGAGTGCGATAACAGATCCATAAGCCGCGAAAAAAAGTATTTCACTGGCAAAAAGACAATCCCATCCCGTTAGTCCTTCTTTCTTATTCCTTTCGCCGGAAATCCCTTTGCCGCAATTCTTGTCTTTCATATCATCCCCCTTTCGTAGGTTCTTGGGTTTCTATTGCTCAGTCTATTCGATAATAGGTGCCTCAGTGGGTAAAGACTTGATTCGGAACCAGACCAAGGATTAAAAAAAAAAAAAAGGTCAATTCAGAGACACAAAGAACAAACTTCTGCGTTGGAAACGTTTACTTTCTGTTGCTAACCAAAACAGCAGCAACTACAGAGGCACGTAAATGCTCTTGCCGATGAATTGGTCCGGTGTTATCTGGAGCCGTTTTGCGGAAAAGGTTGAAATAAAGTGTTTGGGGTGACGTTTCACAACGGCGAGAAGCAGTGAAACTTCATCTGAGTATGAAAGCGGAGAGTCGAAGCGCAGCGAAAGCCAAATATCTGACAGTAAAACTTTTAAAACGCAGGCGTGCGCTTCACTCGTGGAGAAGCAGCACGTTTACGAGATAGCTTAAAAAAAACCCGTCGGTGCAAAGTACCCGGCTCCGGTTTCTGTCCAAAGCGACGAAAGTCGAGGCGGGCGTGAGAGTCCGGCGTGACATGGGAGAGCGTCAACGTGATTATGCCAGCTCTTCTTTTCCGTGTGTTCCGCCATTCCTCGTTCCATTTCTCCCAGGCTCGGAAACACAAAGCGCCTGGCAGCGTCCGTCGCTTCCCGCGTCTTCGTGCCAAGCCACAGCGAGAGCGCCACAGACGGGATTAACAACTACGGGTGCTCCCCACTTAGCACAACTCAACATAAACCACGAAACCTCTGACATTTTCCCCTTAAATTTTTTTTGGGGAGAGATTGACATTTTTTTAAATATACTGTACATTGATTATAATTTTGCAAAATCTTTTAGAAATTTAAAAAAACTACTTTTGACTTTTTTATTTTGCTTTTAAATTATTTTGTATGTAAATGCATTTGAATGCTGCATTTATATATATTTTTTTTAAGATTTTTTTTTTTCTCATAATATCACAATTATTTGACTTACCCGATCTCTCAAAATCAGACCTTTGCCTTTAACATTAACTCCTGCGAGGTTGTGACTTATTTTCCTCATAGTATTATCGTATTATGACTTTGGTGTAAAATTGCAACATTATCCTCATGACAACTTTTTGCCCTAAAAATCTTGATATATTCTCTAAAGATGTTACTTTTGTCTCACAAGATTAGATTCAGGTAGTGATGTCAACTGCGTAGGTTCAAACACCCAAAACTACTCTGGTTGAAGACTGCTGAGCACTTGTCAACTCGGTTGCTAAACCAAACAGCAGCACTTTACTACAATAAACCAAGTGTGCAGGCTCTAGAGACGTTTTACCATAACAAGCAGGAAGTGTTTAAGGTCACGTTACACGAGACCGGCAAGGCGGGACGGCGCGGTGAGAAAAAGGTGAAAAATGTTCCAGGCCAAACTGGAGGCAGCGGCTGCCGGCGGCTCGGCTGGGAACCCCCACCAATTAACCCCCCCACCCCCTGCCCACGTTGTGAGAAAGCATGGGTTGGGCGGGGGGAGGCTCCTACTCTTCCTCCCCAGAGTGTAGCGAGGTAACTCCATCCTCGAGGCTCAACATGAAGTGTAACAGAGGACGGTGGTGTGTGAGCTGCCGTTGACAACGTGCTAATGTTTTAGCCTGTTGGGCCCCGCCGTGTGGAAACGGATGGCGTTTGGAATAAAATAGCATGACTGGGGGCCTGAGGACAAAGGATGCAGTGTAGTGCAGGTCGCCCTCGCCCGTGAGGCGTCCTAACCCTCTCGTGTTTCTCGAAAATAAATATTAGAAACGCAAGCTAAATAAATTGGATTGGACTTCAGTTCTGCAATGTGATTGGCCTCTTTGCATTTCTGGGGCGGGCCTTGCCGAAAGGTGAATGAAGCGCAACCATTCAATTTATGAAGACAATTTAACCCATCTGTCATCAAGCCAATTACATTTGTTTAAGCATGGTTTGCGTCGCCATGGATACGTTAAATGAGGCATTCACAGACCCGATAATTGACAATATCAATCAGAAGGATATTTTTCAATCTTCCCCTCTGACACCATCGTCCTAAAAAGGCACATTAACATTGAGATAGAACTCCGCCGGGCTCAATTGACGGATCCGGGCGTGGAGAAACGCTTCCGCCTGTCCACACTACAATTTGAACAATGAATGCGGAAAGCACATCAACAGTCATCCTTCACAAGATACACGATGAGAAGATAAGCCGCAAAGCCAAACGAGCCGTGCATTAACGGCGCTCATTTTCCCGACAGTTAAGGCCAATGCGAAGCGCTGTCAGGCACATTAGCATAAAGACTAATGTGCTCACAAACATGCATAAAAAAAAACAACAACACAATTTTAGGTGCAAATCCAAATTTGTTCATCGAAACTGACTTCAATATCGCCTTAAAATATAAAGAATTAATCTATGTTGATATATGATTGCAAAATTTATGGAGTAATTGTTTAACTTTTTGTCTAAATTTGTCTTCATTCAATTTATACACCTAAACAGAGAGCATTTTTGAAGACTTTATTTCTATCTCAGTGATCCGCATACAGCAAAAAAAGCTAACCCAAAAATAAATAAATAAATTTGCGTGAAATTCCGCGGCTTGATGGAATCCAAAGGCAGTTAAATTCTGTCTGCATCCTGGTTTTAAATGACAGTGGTGAGTGGGTTTACTTGAGTTTTATACTGAAAGATTTTTAACATGATCGGGCAAAAAAGTTGATGAGGAAATTTAGCTGGCGGCTTTTTCCAAGGCACGTTTTGTGCATGCAAGACAGAGCTGGCATAAAAGCTTTTTGTGGGTGCGGAGGGAGAGGGTTGGGGGGGGGGGGATATCCCGGCCGCTGCTTGCTGCTGCTGGATTCAGGCCGACAGCGATTAGAAGCCAGAAAAAGTGCAAAATAACATTTAGCGCCGGCGGGCTGCTGAGTGGAAAATAGTGTGACGGTAACAAATGGTGTGTCAGAAGAAGGGTCCGCGTGGGCCTTTCATGCAATGTTTCACCCGGCGCACAGTCGTCAAAGCGTGGCGGCGGCATTGGTGCAGTGGAAGGGGGGGGAGGATTTAGCTTGACAACTCCTGCCTAATTACATCGGCTTGTCTCCGAAGGTCCATAAATCAGCGCCGCAGGTGAATCCGAAAAGAGCACAATCGATGCGCTTGCATCTCGGCAGACTTAATGAGACTCTTACGAAAGGTGAAGATGTTCTCAAGGAAACCCGGCTAAGGCTACATCCTTTCTGAAAATAATGGACATGAGCTTTTTTCTTGAACATCCAACTTGAGTGTTTATACAATGACATGATAGCAGGGGCTCACATGGGGGGCATCAATTATACAGATAAGCAAATGATAATAAATGGCTCTTATCAAATAACTGTCCGGCGATCCGCGGAAAGCGAGGACAACTGGAAAAGAGATGCTCCGGTGATTTGAGGGTCCATAAATCGTGGTGACAAGCTGACTGGATGTTGATGTATAATTACGGGAAACAACGCTTGATTAAAGCGAAGGAGTTATTGCATCTATACGTTTCTATCAGGAGGTGTACGGTTCATCGTGCATGTTTGGCCAAGATCCGAATTGACTGAGAAAGAGATTCGCATTTTATGAACTTTGAAACGTTGCCACCATGAGCCGCCCGCACGCAATGACAAAAACGCAATTTTGTGTCATCAATCCATCCGTGACAAATGGTTAAAATTTGGAAACAATCAGACAAAAAGAATTCGTCCTTCCAAGAGTAGTTTGCTTTTGAAGAGCCAAATAGACCAGAAAATGGCAACTTCAAAGCAAAATGGCTCATATCCTGTGTTTTTTTTTTTTTTCTGGCCTGGCTTCATCAGGCTTTTTTTGTGGGTCCACTCATGATAGTCATGTCTGTAGAATTTGACGTTGGTTGTTGAAACTGGTTTTAGGGGCTAAATTAATAATAATAATAATAATAATAAAAATAATAGGATTAAGAATAATTAAGTCTTCAAGCTTGACTGCATTGCTCCGCCTATATGCGCTGACAAAAATTCAAATCCCTCGCAGTGCGTTCTCTCGAAAACAATAGCTCAAAGTTAAACTGCCTTCTGCGGTTGCATTTTCAAACTATTTTGGGGGCTTTGAAAATAACTCTAAAATGACTGCTTCAAAACAAAATGGCAGAGGACGTCATCATCCACGTGTGGATGTAGCATGAGGGGGGAAAAAAATAAAAGTAAACCACTTAACACGCGGGCTTTCGAACATGGTGTGTCACGCGGGAAGAGAGCGTCCTCCGTTAATGGACGCCTGTCGCAGCTTCCCGGTGAATAATGCAGCTTTGCTAATTGGCCAGGTTAATAATTGATGTGGGTTAGGGGGGCCCCGTACTTGGCAGATAAAGAACAGGCGGGCTCCTGTTCCAGAACATCCCACTCTCACCGATTCCGCCGCTCCTCCTGCTTATTGATGACTCCGTTATGACAGCGAATAAAAATCGCTGGGAGGACGCCCACTCTATGCCTGAAAGTGAAAATGACATCTCAAAATGGCGGCCCTAATTCAGTCCAAACAATCGTTTCGTTTGTGATTCAACAATTACGCTTTTGAGCCAAGTTAAAAAAAAATAAATTAAAAAATACGATTGTTTCGGTACTTAGGTCAAAAAGACAATTGCTTCCAGTTCTTTGGAACACGGCGGACAAGACTGACCTTTTGGCAATGAGCCACATGCTGCTTCACGCAAGACAAAGACACAGCTGAATCGTTTATCTCGAAGCCAACGACAATGATTTAATGTTGCTCACAATGCAGAAGGATGCCAGCAGATGGGAGGGAAAAAGATGGGAGTGGTGAAGGAGGAGCGCATACGGGATGGTCGGAAAAAAATGGATTTGACCGTAAAGGTGATTTAACCCTCGTTCTTGAGGTGTCCGCTTTCCACATAAAAGCAGCCCATAAAAAGAAAGTCATCCGGGGCGTGTGGGGTCGACACCTTTACACCAGGAAACAATAGGATCAATAAGTCAGTGGGTGTTCAAAGAATTCCTGACCAGCCAAAAGCTTGACAATGGTGGATAAAAACCAATAAGTGAGGCTAAGAACGGACGTTTTTGTTGCTGTTATTTTGGGGATAAATAAATCAGCTTTTAAAGAGGTTTTTCATAGCTCAAACCCACATTTTGCAGATGAGTGTACGCCACCCTAAAATGAAAATTTTGCTGTAAAAGCCATTTTTATTTGTAATGTGAAATTTGTTGATCAGGAGGAGACCCACAAAAAATTGCAGAAGCAGAATGCAGCCTCCAAACCAGTTTCCCATTGGAACATAAAATTTGGTAGGTGTGCCTAAATCCAGAAACAAAAAATCTAAAAAAATAACAACAGGAAGTCCACCATTTTGGTTTGAAGTGGCCATTTAAAGGAATTTTTTTTCCCCCCCTGCATCTAAACTCGAGAAATTGTCTCACCGTTCTGCAGAATTCATTTCGAATTAAGCCCCCATCAGCCATTTTACTTTGACACGGACATTTTTAAGGTCTTTTTTTTTTTCGGGTGTCTTCAGAGGACACGTTACCCGACACCATTTAAACCGATTTCGGCCCAATTTGAACCGGATAACCCGAGATAACGAAACATTTGCGCTTTCGTCATGGCACGCACGTGGGCAGAGCAAGTTTAAGCCTTTTCCTGGTCTATTTGTAAATTATAAATGTCAAGTGTGAAGGAGACGCAGCCGTTGAGGATACCACCCCAGGCTAGACGAACTGGCTGCGGTGTAACTGGTGCACCATGTTTTCCACTTTCCTTGCAGTGTGTCACATCTGTTAGCAGCAGGTTGGATCGAGTGGGGAGGCGGCAGGTGAACTGGAGCCTCAGTGGAGGTCGGGGGGTGGGGGGCTTGGGGGTGTCTCGGGCGGGCTTGTCGCGGTACACCCAGCGGATGTAACGTGATCCGGTTTGAGCCGCCTTTGGATTGTGAAAGTGATTATCGAGGGGGGTCGCGATTGTAAAAGTGGGACGCTCACCTCCCCGCTGAAGGCATGCAACGCGCCGCCGACTGCCATTCAAACCCCCGAGCCGCCCTCCACCTCGGGCGGCAACCTTCTCGCTCGCCAACTCCTTGACCTCCGCCACCCCCTCTGACATCGTTACATTCCCTTAGCAGCTGAACCTGTGAGGCCCCATGCAGGGCTTTCCAAAGTAGTGCCTTGTCAGCAGCTGCCCTGCGGCATGTGGGGAATCTGCCCTGGGGAGGGGGTGTGGGGGGGGGGGGTGTGGGGACAGGTAGCAGGTGCAGGGTTGCTCCACCTGGATCGCAAGCACCTGACGCACTCATCGCTAAAATAAGAGCTGTTGTTAGGCCACTTGTGAGCCAGCCCCAGGCCGTCTGGTACCCAAGCTGTCTTCGGGCAGGAGGCGGGGTACACTCTGAACCTTGAGACAATTTCGAAGGCTCCATTAGCCTGCCACGCATGTTTTTGGAATGAGGGAGGAAAGCGGAGTACCCGGAGAAAACCCACACGGGCACGGGCAGAACATGCAAACTCGTAGTATCATATTTGGAATTGTCATCGGGATTCTTCGTTAGGCTCGTGCAAATCGTTAAAACGCTTGCAGGCCAGCTAGCCTGAAGCTAAGCGGCTAACCGATTGATGACTTTCGAGGGGGTGCGAGAGGGGAGTCTGCTAAATGTGCCACCCTGGGAGCTCCAGCAGATGGTTGTGAAGGGTTTCCTCCTCGTGTTACATTGTTTCAAGGATTTCGTTGTTTGCTCACTTTCGGCGTTTGTGTGTACACAAGTCGGCAACCTGTGCGACCCCAACCCGCCAAGAATCCCCACCCTCCCATCATATCTCCGGTCCGCTTAGCAGCTGTCGCGCCTTTTATGAGGTATTAGCCCATATATTAACCCAGCTTTTATTTTGGGATTCATATTTCCAAAGGAGTGCTCAGAGGGCCACTTTTTATCGAGCGTGCAGAAATACGCAAAAATACACTTCGATCGATCTTATCGTCCACGATGGAGACAGCGTCACATTGATAGCTTTATTAATATTATTAATTTTTTGCAATCGAAAAATATTTTACATTTAAAATACATTTTAATGGTATTGTTTTTTTTTCTTTACCATTTTTACTTCTTTTAAAATTTTAAGTATTCGTGAGATTTTTTTAATTGTTCCACTTATTTTACTTTTTACAATTGAGAATAGTGTGACATCTTTTATACTTGTATTTAAAAATAATTTAAATAAAAAAATGCTCCTAAAATATATGTCGAATTGTCGATGATTTATCTTATAATATTCCACTTTTATAGATTGATTTTTACATTTTTTTTAAATAGTGTGATATCTTGTAACCTATCATTTTTAATGTAAAAAAATATGTATTTTCATTATTTTTCAGAAGTGTAAATTCAACGTGTTTTATTTTTATTAAAAAAACAGCGAGATCTTGAAACATGAAATGTGTATGTCTTAACGGTTCGTGAATTTTTTTTTTAACATTTGAATGTAAAAACTTTTATTCCACTTTTTTACTGTCAAAAATGAAAAACTCAGAAAGCGACAAAAAGAAGGAAGCTCGCTCTGCGTGTATCTTCCGTTTTCCAACTTAAACATTTGCTTTGACAGAAAAAAGTTTTTTTTTCCCCCCCTGGCAGGCAGGCTGAAAGATTGTTCAAGGAAGTTGTTTTTTTTTCCTTTTTCTATGAGCATCCACAGCGAGTGCGCTCTAAGGCACGCACGCTGGCACTCTCGCCGTGCACGTTTTGCTATCTGCAAGCGCCTGTGTGGCGATAGGGCGGCTCGGCGCCAATCGCCCTGGCAGAGTCGCGGACGGAGAACAGACGGCAGGAACCTCCTCAGGCACCAACCTCTGTTTGAGTGCCCGTGTGTGTGTGTGTGTGTGTGTGTGTGTGTGTGTGTGTGTGTCTGTCAGATTATAAAAACGAACAAACTCTGGCACTCTCTGGAATTGGTTCAGATAATATGAATGTAACGTCCAAGTCAATAGAAAGATGTTGATTTCTATTGTGCACAGTGCGACTTATCATGAATAGCTTCTATTCAATCTTGCACAGATTTCACAGTATGGAAGAAAAATAAATAAAAGGGGCTTCATCGGCCCTTATCTTTCATTCGCTACATTTGTAAGAGTTGCCGCAGTCTCGGCCTGACTACGACTGCTTTCTCTCTTGTCCGTCATTGCCGCTCGTTTGCGGGGAAAGATGGCCGACAGCTTCCGCCGCACAACGCCGGCCGACTTGATTAAAGCGAGAGAACGTGCTCGGAAATGAGTTTGCCACCCCGGACCGCTTTATTGATAGATGAAGGGCGACGGCTCGGCCCGGCGTCTCGCGAGGGCGGTGATGAAGGGGTCCCCGCGTTGCGTTCGGCGCCGTGATTGATGCGCTTGGCGTCCGAGTACAGGGAAGTCGCGCGGTGATTCAATTAATCTCAACCTGCGCATTGGTAATTGTTACAGTAAGTGTATGTTAAGACTGGAGCGAGATGGCTTTCCAAGTGAGTCGAGGAACTAATGGTAGCAACATCCTCGCGACAGAGGCTTTCTATTTTTTTTTCCTCTTCGACGCTATTATGATCCCGTTCTCCTTAGATGAGGATTTGCATGTTAATGAGAGCAGCACATTTCTTCTGTCGGCGGACCACAACCAGAGGAGATGATAGATGAACCGTGGCAGGCAGATTAGGGAGGAGGGTTCCCCCCACCCCACACGCGCGCGAGCAATCGTGATCACGGGTGGAAATGGCTTGCAAAGAATTTTAGTCGAAAAACTAATTAGCTGCTGTTATACATTTGGCAATGCATACGTATGTGTATGTGTATGTGTACATATATAGTGTATAATTGTTATTTTAAGAATGGTAAAACAATAATATAACAAATCATATTAGGAGAAAATTTGGGAGTTTAAAAGCAATTAAAAATTGTAATTAAAAATTAAAAGACAACAGGGAATGTTTCATTCAAAGTTGGTTTTTTTCGGGGTGAGAGGCTGAGGGTGGTTGTATAGTACAGTTATAAAAATTGCCAGTCACCCTGGGAGAAGGAAGGATGTTAAAGTTAAATTTTAAAAAATAGGTTGGAATTTTTAAAAGTAGCAATCAAACCAATGAATTTTATTTTTATTTTTCGAGAAATGCAATTGCAGTAAGGCCATGGAGCAAGACAACTTAAAGATGCAACAGCTGATTGTATGTACTGTATGTTAGTAATGACATCTTTTTTTCAGGAGTTGATTGAAATCATGAAATCCCGTCTGATTTTTAGATGGTCTTCGCACTTTCATTTCTACAGCTAAAACAAATGATGTCTGCTCACCCCGTGACATTAGAGCAAGTAGAGTAGTGAGGCGGCACGCAGTGGAAAAAGTCCACTTTTATGACAAACGACAGCGTTTTTGCATCATTGCTTTTGGGCGTGTGAGCGTCTGTTTGGGGGCGCCGGGTGGAAATTCCCACAAGCGGGACAAGTGCGAGGCGGGGGTGCGAGGTGGTGTTGGGCAGGGGGGGGGGGGGGGGGGGACGCTGGAGAAGGAGGCCTGTTGGAGCTGCCATGTCCCATTAAGAGCTTAGGAGGCGTTAAAATATGGTCGGCGGGTTCCCATCGAGGAGGGATTGGCACCGGCGACCCGTCCTGGCCCCCGGCGATAAACAAAGATCCTGCGATGGATGCGCGCCTCCCGCATGCAGACGAGGGATGACATAACTTTTGGATGTGAGGATTCAAATTAAGACGAGTCAGATGTCAGACTCGTTTTCTCGTCGACACGAAACTCTGACGGCATGAAATGGTCCGATTGATGGTTGAGTTTCACATTTCACTGCTTTCACGCAGTTTGCCTTGCAAAAATGAGCTGGCATTTTCTTGCCAATAAATTAAGTTTTCTGGAGTCGGATATGAAATCAGGAAGCCAAAATAAAGTTATACAGCCGCACCGCTGATACTACCTTCAAAGTCGTCGAATTGGAACAAAAACATCACCTGGTGTGCTTTGACAACAGCGTTTGACATAAGGTGAGAGAAGCTGCCCCCCGCCCCCCCGCCCCCTCATTTTCATCAATTTGCACCTTTCGTTTTAGATATGGGAACATTTCCATCTTCCATTTGCTGCTTTTGGTTCCAACGAACTACCGTTATAACTTACAGATTCGTTAAGTCAACAACCAAACCCATCTAATTACCTAATGGTGGGAAGTGGTGTGAAAGACGCAGCAAAATAGCACACGTTCTACCCAGACATGAGCAAAAGGGGCTTCTCATGGTACCTCCGCAGCCTGCGAATTGGTAGGTTGACTTTGTACCTTGTCGGTACAGCGAACAGCAACCTGGGGTAAAAAGGCGGAAAAATTTCCCGCTTTAACCACAAGCCTCTACATGCCTCCCCATGACCCCGTGCCAACCACTTACCATCTAAAGTGGGGGGATGTGTTGGAGGGAGGGTGGGGGCACAATCAAAGGCCAGCACTCCAGCACATGAACTCCTGCCGAGTGGGCCTGCTTGTTTTAACACTTATTTATTCCTCTTTGCCATTCAAGGCTGCTCCTCTTCTAAATGGGCAGCATGAAAAAGGAGGAGGTGGCAAAGGAGGAGGAGGAGGTGGAAAGGGGGGCGGGGGGGGGGCAGCGCGCCGTCCTTGGCGGCACGGTCCAAAATTCCGGGGAATCTTGGCAACGTCTCGGGATAGATGGGACCCTCATGGATATAACCCCCCGCCCCCTCCTCCCTGCAATTCCACAATGGATGAATAGGTAAACAGAAGGGTGAGAAAGAGTGATGGCAAAAAGAGAATGTTCACTCTCATGGAGGAACAAAGAGGGAGGTGTGTGTGTGTGTGTGTGAGTGAGAGAAAGAGAGAGAGAGAGAGACTGCGTGCATGTGTGTGGATGCGTGCGTGTGTGTGCGCGCATGTAGCCAGACAGCTTGTGTATGTATGTATGTATGTGTGTGTGTGTGTGTGTGTGTGTGTGTGTGTGTGTGTGTGTGTGTGTGTGTGTGTACTGTAGAGAAAAAAAAGTTTGGTGGTCCGGCTCGCTAATGGCATAGTTAACTCGACGCAAAAGGTGACTTATTCCTCCTGAGACACCCAGGTAACCTTTATCATGGCCCCTAATCCTTCTATATAGCACGGCCCCATTAGACACACTGTGGAGTTAATG
>NW_017805989.1:53718-59340 GCF_001891065.2 Hippocampus comes
GCATTATACCATTATTCCCCTGCCTGGCCGCAGAAACGTGAACCCACAACGCTCGCCGTGACAGACGAAATTAATCACAAATTTGGAATTTTACCATGAAAGGCTTTTATTTGGGGTGGGGGCTTGTTTCTGGAATAACTTGTAACTGCGGTTATGTAAACTTGTTTTGGGGGAAAAAAAAATCTGTAATTCACACACTATTTAATATGTTTTGGTTTTTAGGAGGCGAGTCATTGTTTTTATTTTATTTTTTAAAATACTGTAAAAAAAAACATTGGGGGTGGGAGATCATTTGTTTCGAATTTGTTTAATCACCATAAACAAAAAATACTTTAGCTGTGAAATATTTTTAGTTGTTAGAAAAAAATAATCGGTCTCGTTTTGAGTTTTGTTTAAATAACATAAATGTTGGAAAAATACATAATTCTCACTTCTTTTCTAATTGTGCACTTTTCCCCTACAGTAATTTTAAAACATTACTAATGGAGAGTATTTTCAGTTCTTTTAATTTGTGCTTTATTTTTAAAAAAAGCACATTTATTTTTATTATTTTTATTTCATTTTTTATTGTCTCACTTTAACCTCTTTAAAACAAAAATAGACAATAGAAAAATATCACATACAATCTGCTTTGCACTTGCTTATAATAGTTACATACTTATGTGGACCAATATTTCTTATTCTTGTATTTCAGCTGAAACTAACCGCTATCGGAAAAATGTTGCTATATTTTTAACCATCCCATCAGGTTTTCCCAGTCATTCTTTAATCAGAGTGAAAGTTTGTGTTTAACTGGTCTACATCTAATCTCAAGTGCAGGTCGAAAGTTCTCGGCTTATTCACTTATTGTTGTTTCAAATAATAGTCAAGTATAACCGGCCTGAACTCACGCTGACACGCTGTGTGGAGTTGAGTAAATGAATAAGGAGTTTCGATAACAAAGAAAAAGTTACATTCACTTCTCAAATTTGCAGTCTAATGACATGCAAACAGAAATTGACACTGACGCTTATTAGATTGGCAGCTTGACAAGACATATTAAAATTTAAAAGCAACTTTTTTTCCTGTAATAATAGGTACTGATGCAATGGTTCGGGTAAACAAAAACCAGCAACTTTCTAATGAACCCCCAGGCGTCATGCAAAGCACATTTTCAAAGAAAAGGTTAATTTCCATACTACCATACTGTTAATATGCATTCAACACTATGTCAAATTCAGGCAAAAGCCAGTTTTCTAATAGCTTTAACTACATATGGTCGGATGTGGTATAGAAACAAATAAAAACCAGCAACACAAAAAAAGACGTAATTGAGCATTTAGACGTCAAGTGTCAAACCAAATTTTCGCTCCCCAAAGCTGATCTCAATCGTACTTGAATGCAGGACAACGCAGTGGGACATTTACCTGTACCACTCTAGACCGTTGTCATAGTTGCGGTCAAAGAAGTGCGGTTCTGCTCCGACGGCCCTGATGTCCGGATGCACGCGCAGAAACTCCAGCAGAGCCCGGGTGCCTCCCTTCTTCACGCCGACGATGAGCGCCTGGGGCAGTTTCTTGTCGCCCTCGCCGAGCGGGCTGAGTCTACCTGCGAGCCTCGGTGATGCCCTCCGGCCGGCCACCACTTGCCCCACCGCCGGTAGGATGCCGGCAGCCTCCTCCATCTTCTCCGATGCATCCAGAACGGACAGGCCGCCTCGAGCGTCCGCGAGACCCCGCAAGAAGCCCCTGGAGTTCACGTAGCCCGCCGCTTCCTCCGCGCCTTTCCACTCAGCCGTCCTCCAGGAGTCGGGCTGCGGCTCCTCCGCAGCTGCCCGGCGGGAGGTGGCTCGCAGCGGTGCGGCCAGGCAGTGGAGCATCAGGAGGAGAGAGGTGAGCAGAGAGCCCAGCATAAGCGCCACTCTCCGGGACTGGCGAGTCCGGTTCACCGGCGTGCGCCATCCCTGGGTGGTCGCTGCGGGGGCCAACGCCATGCTAAGCGCGCATCATCGAGTCGTCTCGTTGCCATGAAGACATCGACGAGTTCATCCACACCGCTAAAAATACTTGCTGCGTAAAGTTGCGTTCGAAACCCGTTGCAGCAAGTAAGCGTATGACTATATTTTTATTCGTTTCTTTTTTGAAAGATGACAAGTGACTTTTGCATCCTCTCAACATCTGACTCTGGTACCTCACGTGTGCACGGTTGTAAACTTCTCTTCGATCATTATCGTTGATGGGCACAACTTCTGACCAATCACGAAAAGGCAGAAGAGGACAGTGGCCAATCATATTCTCGAAAGGCGGGAACATCTGCGTTCGTCTTGTAGATGCCCAAATGAAAACAAATTTTATCAGCTGGTTCCAGCCGTGGAGTATACAGTAGCGGAGGTGTGTGGTAACGAGCGATATTTACTTTAGTTTTCGAATGAATTGTACTTGTCAAATAACTTTTAATGTAATGTACTTTTTACTTGGGTAGTTTTGTGAAGAATAAACAATGCTTTTATTCTGTTACATTCACCTACTTACCATTAGCTACTTCTAATTTCATTCACAAGTTATCACTATTAATATTCTATTTTGGGTTGCCAGAGACTTGGGTCAATGACTATTTAACTAATCCAACATAACTATTCAGCTTTCAGAAAGAATATGGATCAAAGTGAGCATGACTTTCCAATAGAAGAGTCCACTTCCACTCAACTGGAGCCATAATGGTACAGGTAAATATTCCACCATGTTAATCCATTAATGAAGCAGGAAGTAGTCAAATAAACATTTGCCCCCCACGCCCATACTTAACACTGTTGCCTTGGTGGAGGTCGATGTTCCACTGAGTGACATTGTTGTCTTTTGTGAGTATTTTTGCATTGCAAAAACAAATCTACGGCAAACAGAGGCTGTTGCACGATGCACTGAACTCTCGCAACAACATCACAAAACTTAAATTCGTCACTGCAAATCACACAAACACAGGTAAGCTAACCTCACAGTTTATCTAGCAACATAAAGACTGCTTTGGCACCTGTAAAAATTGTTATTTTTAAAAAGTATGTGCAGATATGTCATGAAACTACAGGTGAGTTGGTTGATGAAAGTTGTCCGAACCTTTTGTTTCGACTTTCGCAGTTCGGTTTGCATAATTTCCTCCATTTTCTTCTAACAGTGCGGCCTTGGTCTATGCTCCACTGAGTGTTATTCTTGTCATTTATACACATTCTAGTAAATGGTGGCTTTTGCAAGCTCAAAATTTTTGAGCAACACAAATCGCTAAAAAAACGACTTTTTTTTTCTCCCTGCCTCTCCCACCCATAAACAAGGCCACCAGGGAAGTTTCCCTCCACCTCCATGAACTCTTTATTTTATGACACATAGAGGAACAAAATGGTGATAACGGGCCCTATTATTCCTTTACAAGTGGACAAAAACGGAACCAAATGTTTCACATCTGCTGCTCTGCCTGCCGGCCATTTAGCATGAGAATGTGAGGGGCGGCGCGCCGGAAAAGTGGACAGAGAGCTCCACACGGCCGGACAGATGTGCCGCCGTGTTGTTGGGTAGGGGAACAATGCGCCTGGGTATTAGCTCCCACCCCGTCACCCCAGGTTCCACCATAGCTTAACAAATCGTATGCCAAGTCTTTTTATCATTGCTCGATCAGCCAGCATTCCCTCACAGAAGTCACATGGCTCGTCAAAGCCCGAAATAATAACGCAGGGTTAAAAAAAATAATAAAAAAATCAAATCATCATATTCAAAGAATTGTTAAGTCATTTACTTGTATTTTGTGATACATTTAAGTTGTATTTTAGATCAAGGAACAGTTAGTTTTTTTTTGTTGGAACTGCTGTGAGCTCTTATTTTAAAGGCCATATTGCCCAACACGATGCTGACGTAAATAACACGTGTCATATTCAAAGAATTGTTAAGTCATTTACTTCCATTTTGTGATCCATTTAAGTTGTATTTTAGATCAAGGAACGGTTAGTTTTTGTTATTGGAACTGCTGTGAGCTCTTATTTTAAGGCTATATTGCCCAACACGATGCTGACGTAAATAACACGTAGCCGAAAGCAAAATAGCTGACGTGATCAATCTCAAGTGAAAGGGCAAAAGCTGGAGATGCTTGAGGGCGATACGATCTTGGCGACCAGCAAATGAGCAGCGTAGGCGTCACATTAGAGGCTGTTCATTAAAAAGCAATATGTGGAAGTCCCATCCGCCATTTCCTGAAGATACCCATCACGTCCTGCGGATCCAAAGATGACAGCGGAACGCCGCGCGTTTCTAATCGCCGCGCTCAATCGCAAAGCACACATTGGATCATGTGGAGGGTTCGCAAGACGAATCCGCTAAGCGCTTGTTGAATCAGGTGTTTGGTTCTGGTCCAACAATGGTCAGTTGTACCGCTTTGAGCAACATTTTCATGCCCCCCACCCTCAAGAAAAAAGTGACCAAATACCAAACACCGTCGTTCTTTTTTCGGAGTAGGATTTCAACGTATAGGCTTTGAAGTCAGAATTAACCCTTTCATGCACCCTGTAACCTGATAACATGATAAACTGTCCACTGTAGTAACCGCTGTCCCCGAAAGGGTTAAGGTTTCATTTCAAGGGTTATGATATGCGTTTCAAACCTGGGTTGAGGTTTCAAATTAGGGTGTCAAGCCTGGGCTAAGATTTCAAAGTACTTTTCAAGATTGGGTTAGCTTGTCAAAATAAGTTTAAGCCAGTGTTAATGTTTCATCACACCATTTGAATTTACAGTGCCAAAAGAGGGTCTAAAAGTCCACGTTATGGTTTCTAAGTCGGTTTTCAAGCCAGAGATAGGATCTCAAATTAGGGTGTCAAGCCTGGGTTAGGGATTCAAGGGAGCCCCACCCTCCCTCCTTCCTAACAATAAACTCCCCGAAGGCCGTATGAGCCGAGATACAGCGGGAGACGAGGCTGTGGCGGATATTGCCTTCGCTCTGCAGACAGATGAGCCACTAATGACAAACGAACAGTTGAAGTGGGTGGAAAAACAAAAAAAAAAAAATCCATTTAACGCCGCAGACGTTCCCGCTTTTCCTGGACGCGCTACAAGGACGGCCTTGCGCCAGCCCGACCCAAGACTTCTAGGAATGTCGGAATCCGCTGCGCTTTCGGGACGGCGGGCTTCTCGAAAGCGGAGCCGGGCAAAACTTTGCGGTTAATGAGAAGCGGGAGGATTCGCAGCCGCAGTGACTCCGTCGTGAGTTTCTGGCCCATATCTTATAGATTCAAACCACACTCAAAACTGCAGAGTAACGACGCTTAGCATGAGCGATGTAATTCCCCAACGCTAAATATAAAACACACACGATAAAATGCCATGGCGTTTCCTCTGTCGAGTCAGTGGTAGGTGTCAGAGTAGGGCTTCAAAGAGAGATTAGACACCTTAAAGGTTTCAAGTTTGGGCTTCAAAGGAGGTTTGGTGTTTCGAGCCAAAATGAATAGAGTGTTTTTAGATACTGCAGCAACTGAATGGTTGGGGTTTTTGCATTTGACACCTGAACAATGCTGGAATCCTCCGTTGCCTTCCCGCTACCAGCTAACGATGGTGAGACGAGCCCCGAGGCAATCTGTCCTTGTCACTCGCATCGTACACTCACCATCGTTCA
>NW_017805989.1:59825-113046 GCF_001891065.2 Hippocampus comes
GATGAGCAACAATGAACTATAGAACAGTTGAAGTGGGTGGTAAAACAAAAAAAAAAAATCCATTTAACGCCGCAGACGTTCCCGCTTTTCCTGGACGCGCTACAAGGACGGCCTTGCGCCAGCCCGACCCAAGACTTCTAGGAATGTCGGAATCCGCTGCGCTTTCGGGACGGCGGGCTTCTCGAAAGCGGAGCCGGGCAAAACTTTGCGGTTAATGAGAAGCGGGAGGATTCGCAGCCGCAGTGACTCCGTCGTGAGTTTCTGGCCCATATCTTATAGATTCAAACCACACTCAAAACTGCAGAGTAACGACGCTTAGCATGAGCGATGTAATTCCCCAACGCTAAATATAAAACACACACGATAAAATGCCATGGCGTTTCCTCTGTCGAGTCAGTGGTAGGTGTCAGAGTAGGGCTTCAAAGAGAGATTAGACACCTTAAAGGTTTCAAGTTTGGGCTTCAAAGGAGGTTTGGTGTTTCGAGCCAAAATGAATAGAGTGTTTTTAGATACTGCAGCAACTGAATGGTTGGGGTTTTTGCATTTGACACCTGAACAATGCTGGAATCCTCCGTTGCCTTCCCGCTACCAGCTAACGATGGTGAGACGAGCCCCGAGGCAATCTGTCCTTGTCACTCGCATCGTAAACTCACCATCGTTCAGCCGTTAGCGAGCCGCTAACCTCATCGCCTGCCCGCCAAGCGCCGTATTCACAACACCCGACGTCGTACGCGGTCAGCCGCTAAAATATGTAATGAAGAACATTTGTTATTGTCAGTGTCTGCCCGTGAGTATCGCCATCTGTATTTTATTTTTATTTTTTTTTACAACACGCGTGCGCTCGCACTCCTCAGAGGTCCTATTTGATGACTGCCTTCTACAGCTTGTTATGAAAGACTCTTGGCTTTGTTTAAAAAAAAAACAAAAAAACGCATCAAGGGCCAGTTGCGGCCCTTGATGCGAAGAAGTAGCTAGCGAATAGCGATAGTGAACCAGCGAACAGCCCCTTGCCACTGCAGGTGAGGCTCCTTGTGGGATTGCCTCTTGAGAAAGCAGCGGGCTGAACTTCTCAAGATGATCCAGGGAAAGCTCTTGATCGCTATGGCAGTGGTGGAAATTATCACCGGATCGTCTCATCTGTGAAGTAGCGAGCATTCACTGTATTGTCCTCGCTAGTAGAATACAATATTGCTGTGACAACAAGAAGGTTCCACTGCTAAAATACACAGTGATGAATGGAAAGTGAATACTTCAAGCCTCCGTCCCTCTATCTGCCTGACCACATCAACGTGGAACTCCTGGAACATCTCTTATTAATTCATCCAGGATGAAAAGAGGAACAAAAAGGCCATAAATTACTGGAAATACCCCCCCCCCCAAAACCCCTCCTTACCTCCATCTCATTTGGATGTACAGATAGCAGAGATGGGGG
Source organism: Hippocampus comes (assembly GCF_001891065.2). Classification (NCBI taxonomy): domain Eukaryota; kingdom Metazoa; phylum Chordata; class Actinopteri; order Syngnathiformes; family Syngnathidae; genus Hippocampus; species Hippocampus comes. Next base: position 61,258 of record NW_017805989.1, read on the forward strand.
CCAGAGTTTGACACCACTCATTTACAACTGCGAGCCTGGAATACATTACCTTGCCAGAACATCATCATAATGGAAGAGCATCCATCTCTTTCTCACATCCACACACAAGCAGCACAGTAATAAAGCTTATCAGCGGGTGACAGTGCGTCTGACTGGGCCGAGCCAAGTATCCAGCGGCTCTGCTTAACGGCACATAAATATGTACTTGTGCCTGCGCCGGCCGGACGACGTTTTTATAAGGCAAAGCTGACGGCTCGGCACTCAAACACCTGCTTGCTCACAAAACACACATGCGAGCTGTGAGGAATGCGATGTTTTTAAATAAATAAATAAATATAACATCTATTCAAACCACTCAGCTGTCATTACGCAGCCTTCTAAATTGTCTGTGTGTGTGCGTGTGTGTGTGTGTGCGTGTGTGTGTGTGTGTGTGTGTGTGTGTGTGTGTGTGTGTGTGTGTGTGTGTGTGTGTGTGGCCTCCCCTCAAATGGGAAACGTTTCTGTAATTTTTTTCCCCGGAGTTCTTATCTTCACAGTTGTAGTCTCACCACAATCGTGTGTGTGGTTTTCTTTCAAGTATATCGGGTAAAAAGTGTTGTCAAGACAGAAATATTACATGATGAAAGTTATATTTTCTTCTTGGAAAAAGTCCGAATATCACTCTCAAGAACAAAATGGATACTTTTTCTATAAGTGCAATATTTTTGAGGATTTGTTTTTTTTTTTTTTAGTGTGTTTGCATATAAGAATAGTTGTATTTTAAGAATCTTAGTCGTGCAAGGTTGAAGTTGTATTTTTTTCATTTCCGAGAAAAATGTCTAGAATTACTAGATTAAAGTTGCAGTTTTACAAAAATGTTTTTAATTTTATGAGAATAAAGTCACACGTTTTTTGGGGGTTCAAAAAAGTTTAAATATTGCTGATGGAAACAATAACAGTGTCCGTTCTCAAATGCTACTGCTGCTTTTTATTTATTTTTAAATATTAAAACCCCTCAGCTGTCATTACATACCCCACCAAATTCTCTGATAATCCATGCGTGCGTGCATGCGTTTGTGTGTGTGTGTGAGTGTGTGCGCGCGCGTGCACATTTGTCCCCCTCCCCCAAAAGTCAAACATTTCACTAATTTTTTCCAGACGTTAACTCTCATCTCCTCTTTTGCGCGTTATTCAGATGTGTTGACGTACACGTCGTAAGCTTGTTTTTCGCTAACCACCGCACCCTCAAAGTCCTCATTGTGTCCATATGGCAGCCCCGTGATGTCACGCCGCTCGGACCCCTAGGAGAAATTACGGGAGTTCTGTCTGGATGGGGCTATCCATGGGAACGACGATGAATGAATAGCAGTTGAGAATTTTAACAGTGCGGCGCGAAAAGAAAATCTCAGGTTTTCATTTTTCCACCCAAAAATCTGGTTCCTGATTTTTGATTGTTTTTTTGTGGTTCAGTTGATGCATGCACCAAGTCTGGTGCCAGCCCTTTCATGGTCATTTCTCAAGTTAACAAGCCAACTTCAATATAACATTTATGGCCTGGAAGCACCTACCTCGGGTCCAAATTTTCACTCCCTTGCAAAAAAAAACCTTTTTAACATGGTTGTAAGAGTGGTCAAAAAAACTCACCAAGTTGGCAGCACTGATATTTATTTCACTTTGACATAAAGTTCTTTAGAACCTACATGTTTCTAAAAGCTTATGTCCCAAACATGTTTCTAAACAATCCCGAAACAGTCCCCGAAAAAGTCTTCCCGAGACTTAGAGGAGGAGAGGAGAGGTAATCAAGGACTGCTTAGGGGGACGGAAAATGTGTGTTTTTGCAGCGTGACGCAATGACACCGCGCATTACGCCTGATTGACAAAGTGGATGGGAGTCCGTGGCATGCGAAAACAAAGTGGCACAGTTTGGATTGCTCGCCGCAAGAGAAATGCATAAGCGCTTTAAGTTAATGCTCCCGACCTTGTGTTTTTATTTCCAATGGCACGCAACGTGATTTCAGAGTGGCCAGAGTTTTTTTCAAAATACTCTCACAATAAAGACACAGAATTTTGTATTTTAAAGAAAACGTTGATGCTGCGTGCTACTAATTTGTCATTTGTTCGACAATAGGTGATGTCGTTGAATGGTCTGAATATGCGTCATTCATTGTAGATTCACAACATAAAAAAACCTAAGTAACCGACGATCCGTCACAAAGAGCCCAGTCTGTCTCCGTTATATTCTGCCAGGTTAGCACACGCGCTATTTGCTCTCATGTCAACCTGGCCAACATAAAAATGAAAACATTCTAGTGGGCTAGTAGCAATAAAACAATTACACCGTATTTTTTATTGCTTTATTTTTTAACACTCCATCTTGACAATGACCGAAGTATGCTTGACGAATTTGAACATTAGCTTGCCTACACAGAAACGGAAATGTTAGCTAGTGTGTACGATGATTACTAAATGAATGCATACATACATACATTTTCTTGGATGCTGATCATGCTACGTTTTAATTTTTTATTTTTTTTAATGTGCATTCCAGAGGATGATGTCGCTTCATCCGAACACGAGTGAGTCTCACTAGCGTAGCAGCAGCTCGTCATACCGCCGTGGGGCTTGAACCACAAGCTAGCTCAACTCATATCTCGCCAGGTGACAGCCAGTCTGGTGATAAGCCCGCAGTCAGACGACACCAATCCCTTGTCTGGTCCATGGCCTCTAATGCCACGCCCTCACATAAACACACACACAACACACACACACATACACAGTTACCTCAGCTGTCAATCTTCACAAGCGACTTAGCATCTCGCCTTTGAGGACATGGCGGACATTTTTGTCATTATTCACACCTTACTTTGATGCTGAAACAAACCCTATTTTTACCCACCAGGCTCGTCTTTTTCTACTGTTTGCATAATTTATTTTGACGCAGGCAGACTAAGAAAAAAAAATAACACAAATATTGAGAGAGCTGTACGTAGGCAGCATGGTGGATAAATGTTGAGCACATCTGTCTTTGACACCATCGGCTACTGTCCCCAGGCATCAGTTCAAGAACGAACGTAACAATAAGCATTGTTAGACAATGGAAAAAATGCGAAACATGGCAACCAAATGGCGAAATTGGCGACATACTTTTGAAAATTAGCTCCACTCCGTTCTCGGCCATGTTTTTAGTGCAAGCAGTGCACATGAACTACTGAAATGCACTTTGACCAACAGCAGCTGCTAAATAAAATCATTTAAACCAAATCGGTCTTGCCAAAAAGCTCCAAGTTCTCCATAAAATCGCTTCATCGCCCAGCACTATGTTGAGTATAACTTAGTTTGAAGAACTCTTGGTTCTTCCCAGTGTTTGTTACAGTAATATAGAACATATTGTGGCACTATTAAGACATTATGAAATGACATTGTGTGGCTGTCCTGCATGCCGAGTGGTGCCTTGTCTTTGTGTTTCTGCGCAGTCTGCTGAGTAGTCTTGCGGGAGCTGTAATGGTCGGAACACTGATGAAGCCCCTCCCCGTTCTTGCAAGCCTGCTCTAAACTGCTCTCCAGGGCCTTATGAGGGAATAAAAATCCTAATAAGAGTCTTCTCCATCCCAAAAGTTTCATCTCAAGCGTAATCCCGCCGTGCAGTGCAGGATTTGCATGGCTAATTTAGAGGCTGTATTCGTTTTAGCTTGGCTTTGTTCTGACACCAAAGGGCGGCCAAGCCCCTCCTTCACTGGCACCTCTGAACCCGAGGCTTATGGGGGCTAAACGAAACAGTTTTTTTTTTCTTTTTTGACTAAACCACTTTCTCGCACATCATCCTGCCTTAGTGACATCTTGTCTTTCCTCCTCCTCCCCCTGTATGCTCGCTCATAGCTTTTAGTGTGGCCAACATTTTTTTTTTTTTTATTGCTACGTATGGGTAGTGCAGCCCGCTGTATGTAGTTGAAATATTTTATAAAATTTTCACGATACCGTATTTCCAGTGTCGCATCAGTTACGCGTGCTATTTCTGTATTTAACACATACACAAGACACATTGTATTACTGGATGCAGGCTCGGTTAAAACAAACAAACAAAACAAAAACTGTAAGAAAACTTAATTTTTGAACACTCAAACTAACATCCTACTCACAATGGGAGTGAGGAGACCTGGACTGTCAGCAACGTTCCAAATTGTCCATCTGTCTCCAGTCTTGTGTTGTCATTGTAACGAGGACTTTATCTGACCGACTTTCTTACTATCACGTTGGCCCGTCCTCCCCCTCCTCCTTGTCCTCCGCTTTCTCCTGCATGCTATCTGCTGACCGTCCTTGACTGCGGTTCCCTCCTGCTGTAAACAAGCCCGGGGAGTCGCACTTTGGAATTCCTCAAACAACTTCGGTTTGATTTTTACAAGACAATTAAAACTGTGCTGTAAATCACAGGGAAGCTGCTTTGACCGCTTGTTTTTTACTTCTTCTTTTGCCGTAAACGACAGTGATAAATATTTTTGAGTGACGGCGCACTCTCTGGTTTCACAATGCTAAACAGACAAGTTCAGGGGTTCCACTTTAGTCCTGTAGGTGGCGGTAAAACCAAAGTCACGCGCACTCAAGCAACAAACTTTTTTTCTGGGCGATTACTGATCCGTTTCACTGTGACATTTTTTTGACTAACATACAAAAGAAAAAAAAAACGAAGTGGAGTTCTTTTCTTGGTCGTCCATACTAATTAATTAATATTAGATTTTGCATAATCAAGTTCATGACCTACCAACAACGTAAGCTAGCTAGTAGTTAGCTCTTTAACAGCGGTGGCAAATCCTGGTCCAGAAAGTTAAAAAAAAAAACGATGCAATCGGCAAATAGAGCAATTTGCTGCTTTACCTGTCGGTTGACTAGAAGCAGCTGCGGCTAAAGCCAAACTGTGGCAGTTTTTTTTTCCTTCTGGATCTGGATTTGCCATGTTTGCTATCTAACTACTTAACCAAGTGGTGTTTGTGTGCAAGCACATCAGCTACCGAACGAATGAAATAAACAACTAACAAATTTCAGAACTAAGTATTTTAATTACCAAGTTGTTGCCTAATCGCAAACTAACTAAGCTTGCTAACGAATTAAGCTTGCTAACTAACTCACTAACCCACAAACTCCACTCTAGCATTTCCATTATTTTGCTTCGTATGTGCTATTTGAACTTTCTGTCATCGATAAAAACTGCAAAAATTAGATACATCTGTCAGCATGGTGCAGTACAGTGGACTAAATGAACGACGAATGAATAAATCTCCTATAGCTACTCGATGTCTGTTAAAACTGTCACTTGAACGGAAGCGTTTGATTCATCAGGGAAGAAAAATCAATAGTGGAAATATTCGGCAGTGTCGCGGCATACCATTAATCTGTGGCGAGATTAAAATGTCACGCAACAGCGGCTGTTCGTCACATTGCTCTACGCGCCGGACAGTAATTGTATCCGCTTATCAATCAAGACGTGTGCCACCTTGTCGTTTGTCCATCGTAACACAACAATGTAAATTTATTGCAAGCACATGTTAATGTCGTATAAAAACATTGTGGTGTTTGTATAATCAGTAATCATTAATGAATTTACGATGTTTTAGGTTCATGTTGAAGAATAAGTTTGAAATGTTCTTAAAGTGTTTGGGCTTGATGGTGTGGGGCTTATGTCGGGTTAAAACAAGATATGGTCAAACATGCTCAAGGGCTACATTTTTAAAATGGCTTGGTCTAAAACCTCGCCACCAGTGAGCGTTCACGATGTAATTTTATTCACGATGAATGTCGTTTAGCGTTTATCATTTCAATGATATTGGAAACATTAGGCAAATTTATTTTGTTTTGTTTTTTAATGACACCCAGGCTACTCTGTGCCGTCAGTATTATGGTTAGTAAATTACGGGTGGATGCAACTTACTCTTGGCAGCCTTACAATTCTTCCCTTTGGCACCTCGCTTCCTCTGAGGAGTTACTTTCAGGAGGAGCAGATGTTATTGTGTGCAAGCTTGTTCTCTTAGAGAGCATCAAGGGCACTCGAGGGAATCATTTCGAATACTCAACAGAGCTCTGTGGTACCTGCGAAGAGGCCGCTCAGTGAGCGCCAACGTCAGAACTTTCGCACAACTTTCTAAGCCACCGCTTTTTTAAAGCGTCTTTTCTCGTGTGCGCTAATCCTTGTTTGGTTAGCGCGCGGCACTTTAAATTCTTTGTGAGTCAAAACGTGGGATTAGCAGCAGCGTAAAGCTCCCCAGGATTACAAAGTTTACTTTCGATTTAGCCATGAGTGGTGCTGGTCATCGAACAGAGACTTTATCGACGCTAATGAGGTTGTGGTTTTGATTTGTATTGGCATGGATGAGTTACATCGTAGCGGTTGATGTTAAGTTGCTTGGTTCAGTTTTGCCCAATCACTCTAACTAGCGAACTGAGCTTCATTTTTGCCATCATGCTTGATAATTATAAGAATAATAATAATACAATAATGTACTGACAAACACTGAATACCAAAACAACTGTACTCCGACGTGTCCAGCCGTATCTTGTCAATCACCTTCATCTTGCTTGTCCTTTTTGTTTTCCGGGCGAGAAGGGCATTTGGGGGAGAAGCGGAGCTAAAACCGGTCCCATCATTTAGCTTGAGCACGGGACAGACAAGCCATAAATCAAATCCTCTGACACGTTAATACGGGCTGCGTCTGGGCAAGGACAACTTACTCATCTTGTTTGGAGTTGCTAGAAATATGACCGACACTTGTGTGTCGTATGCAAACGTAGCAGGGCGCTCATCTCGACCGCGTTAACTTTTATTAGCGCAGGATTGCAGGGAGGAGGGGGGCGGGCTGCCATTAATAAAGGTAAGTGGCGGATTTTCATCAGACTGACTACGGCGCCAGTTTGGAAGAAGACAAAGTAGACGCGCTGTAATAAGGTCATCAAACGGCGGCGCAGCTGCTCTGCGTCTTGCAGCTGCCACTGCGTGAAATGTTTAGAAGCGACAATATTTGTCTCCGACAGGACATCCCACATTAGACAACCGCATGAGTGTTGCTTACCGTACTGGTTTGTTTATGTGTAGAGAACTAGTGGTTAGCATGTCTGACGCATAGTTTCAAGGTTCTCGGTTCAAATCTTGGCTCCGGCCTTTCTGTGCAGCGGCCATCCCCAATTACCAACGGGTCCAAATCCGGCTCAGCCAAGACCAGCCTCTGTTCCAACTCAGTGACACTTTTGTCATAACCAAGCTTACGAATGGATAAATTGTCACAAATAACTCAACGGGTCACCTCGCCCTCTAACCCCCGTGGTTGTAGCCGTGATATCGTGAGCAAACCACGTGATCATCACTGTCATTCGGACCATGGGAGTTAGTGCTAGCTTTAACTTATGTTTGCATTCATTAGTACTTCTCTTTCACCGACACCCTCGACGAGGACACAGTTTATCACTCCCACCGCCGTCTGTTTACTGAGGCAGTCTGCACGCGTTCCTCCCTTTTTTTTTTTTTTCGCCTTTCTGTGCTTTCCCACCAGAGCATGTGGCCAATTAAGGGCTTTAGATTGATTGAGAAATGCAAAGGAGTGGAACACATCCCAGAAAAGAATCACTAGAGCCTGGGATGGTTTCAGGGACAGATAAGGGGGAAAAAAATATTCTTATGTGAAGTGCAATTACTGGCCCCTTTTACATGGAGAGTCTGCAAAACGGAGACGTGTTAATATCAGGGGTTGATATGCCTTTCACTCAAAACTCGTCACAAACTGATGCAGTTGCAAGTACAGTATTTGAACTCTTGGGATGAACTCTTGCCTGCGTGTCTGCAGGAAATCATTAAAAAATATGATCCGGTGTTCACGTAATTCGCCACAAACACTATTTTCTTAAACGGACACCACACAGGCAATTACTGTACATGTTTCCATGTTTTGACAGAGCACGACTTGTGAACATCACTGTGCTGGGTAGGATAAGTATGTGAGCCTTTTGGATTTAATAAGTGGTTAAGCCTCTTTTGGCAGCAATAACTTCAACTGTAGTTGCAAAGCAGACCTGCACACTAGTTAAAAGGAATTTTGGATTCAGCATCCATTGATGATAGTAATGGAGTAGCAAAGCAGCCCCAAGACAAGATGCCGTTGTTGTTGAAAATGTCTGCGCATGAACACTAAATCGAGTGGAAGAAGTTTGTGGATTTTTGTCACCAAGTGGCCTGTCGTTATTTTATATGCTGAAACAACGTTGTCATCTGTGCATAAAGCTTCTCCAACACAAAATATAGCATTTTTTTACTAGGCTGCTGTTGCATAAACAATACGCTAGCGTGTTGACATAATCCAATTAAGTCTAATCGAAGATGATCGTGATGGAGAAATTGCAGGCCGTCCGCTGCTGACGCACTTGTTTCCTTTTAATGATCGCGCCGGGAACACACACTGCTGCGCTTTTATCTCTGAGCGGCGATAAAATTCCAATAAAAGCGACGGGCGGTGGGCAGTTAGCGCACATGTGGACGGCTTCCCCGCAGATGAATTAAACATGAGGAAAAGCGGACGAGGTTATTCATGAGGCGTGTGAGACGACGCTTAACGCTGGTCAGCGTGATCAATATCCAGAGCAAATGCCGAGGATGTGCAGGCAATTTTGGCCATATCTCGCATTCTTCTATGACTGTCATTTCAGTGTTACTGTGATGCCTGAAAGTAAAAGCGGAATTGCTGCAAAATTTTCATTTGCTTCGAGCATGGACGATTTTGGTGCCCGCCAAAGAAAATCTCTCCATTTTAATCTGCCAAATGTTCTCTGTCGTTAAGTGTCCATAAAAATATTGATCAGCTCTCATTTTGTTAATGACAATAATAAAAGTGATGATTCAGCGCTGAAGGAGCGTTGGAAATATGGCCTTGGGAAAAAAAAAATCCCTTTAAAATAAAAATTAAAAAAATTATAATATTTAATCAACTTGTTGTCCTTTACTGAAGGAAATAAATGAAAGTGAAATTATTCATAACAAGTCCTGATCTCTCTTGCTTAATTCTTCTGAGATTTCCTTTATTTCTTCTGACTGTGCTTCCTTAAACTCGCTCCACTCTCATCGCAGCCATGTTGTTAGTGCAAGCAACGCGTGGAAGAGTGGACGCGCTTTAAGCTACGAAAGTCACAAACAAACCATGAATGAAATAGTCTTGGCAAATTCAAATCAATGTATCAAATCGATTCATTGTTTATCCCAAGTTGCGAGTTATCATGATGTTTTTTTTTTTTCTTCAGCACGTATGTCCTCGACCGACTCTTCGTTCCCTCATTTCCTCAACGTCTCGAAACGATGAAAGAGAGCGTCAGATGTTCAGAAGGCTAATCTCTACAAATGTGGGTGAGCTGTGCCCTAATTTCAACTCTAACTATCCATTTCCTGCATCCATCACAGCACACATTGGGCTTCATTCTTCTACCCCAAAGCCACTTATTACTTGTCATTTACACGGCAATCCCAACATTATTCTGTGTTTTCCTTTTCGGGAGAAAATATACACGCACTCACGGAATCCCTTCTGAAAGCGTTTGATTGCTGACGTGTTTATTTCGTACAGGTAGCGCAGTGCTAATGTTCAAAAAGCAAAGGGGAGAGACTATCAAATTTATTGTCGAGACGCTCCATTGATGTAATACATCAGCACACGGTGCCAAAGGCTCGTTCTTCTGTTTTTCGAAAGTGTGTGTGGGCGAAAGATGGCAGCGAAGTTTGATGACTAGAAATAAAATACAACATTGAAAATATTCAGAGCTTTTATTTTGAAGGCCGTATCTCCCAGCAATGCCGTAAAACCAGAAGGCACATACTCGTATTACTTACATTTGCATTAGTTGCACAAGGCCCGCATTGATGCATGTGAACACGATGCATGACCTCTCCTTCCTGTTATTTGTTGACATACAGAATTTTGGAAATGCATCCGTAATCCTCACCCCACACACACACGCACACGCACGTTCACACAAACAGGCACTGTATCTCCTCTCGAAGTCTCCGGATGTCGAGCTCAAAACAGACAGAGCCAGTTTCTTGTTTTGACGGGAGTGGCGGCGGTTAAAACACACCACACGTGTGGTGACCGTCACAACAGCCCTGTAAAGTATCCCGGCATTCCGGAGCGGACGGAATGTCCATCTTTTTCCCACCCCCTTTCGTCTTCCGCCTCTGTGACTTATGCCGCAAGTGCCAGATGATGACTTTTCCATGTGCCACTTGTCCGACAAAGTTGTGACCAAATGAAAAAAAAATAAAAATAAGGCGACATTCCGAGGAAGTTATAGCATATAAAGTACCTTTGTTTTGGATGAGTTTGGACTGATGATTGAAATGGGTGGCACAACAAAAGCACCCCGCCGAAAGGACGGTCAAACATTCCCAACGACCGGCAGAAAACATTTGGCATAAAGAAGCACAATTTCAGTCGGGGGGTGGACGAGAAGGGGGTACATGAAAGAAGGCCTTCATGAATCTCACTGACTCAAGTTTCCAACCCTTTCTGTTCTCCAACCAGTTCTCAACCTTACACACACACACACACACACATACACACACACACACACACACACACACACACTTCACACAAAGCCACATCACAGAAAACCATGTGCTGAATGTCCGTAACGAGGAATCACGTCGGGATTGGCGCTGTGTCGTAAACAATGATGGAATTCCGCCCAATGAAAACTTACAGGCTTCAGTAAAGAGCCCAGAGGTCTTTTGAAAGACAAAGAGCGAGAAACAATTATGTGTGTGTGTGTGTGTGTGTTGGGGGTGTTTAAGATGAAATGGTTCGTATCCATCCCTGGAGTCAAAGTAAACTTGGAATCTAAAGTTTCATGAAAACGATCAAAATTCAGTCCCCAAAGTCAGTTTAATTTATGACCATGACATTCAATCGTCTTGTTTCCCAAAAGTAGCCCCACCAAAAAAAAAAGTCTCAAGGACACATACCTCTTTGGCGGCAATTGAGCTTCGGGGCGTGAGTTTTAGCCAACTGCAGCGCCTTGAGAATGTTTTTTCCTTTTTGTAATTGTTTGATTGCTTATCCCATTCTATAAAATCCTACTGTATACTTTCTGTGGCATTTTTTTGTTTGGTGGTGTGCTATGACATTATCCTGATAGTAAATATGTCCCTTGGCTCACATAACCAACATACTAGACAGACAGCGACGCTAAATCATGAGAGATTTGAGTTTTTGTCCAGGCATGTGGGCGGAGCACAGCAATGGAGTGCGTGGACGAGGGGGAACGTCTTCCAGCATTTAAACACAAAAAGGGAAATAAAAAGCCCAAAATAGTTGAGCTTCCAGACGCTTGTATGGCAGAGCGATCACGATAAAAGGCCTTCATCGGGATGCAACAGGAGAGGGAGGAGGAATAGTGCAAAAAAGAAACATGCTTCTTCAGTGAAAACATCAGCGAGTAAGAATATTTCAAGGTTTTATGATGCGGTTTTCTTGTCATTCCTCAAGTTTAAAAGTCAATTGGGTTCGATTTAGATGGAGATGCAGATTCCTGGCAATGTAAAGTGGATTTATAGCAGGTTGAGAAGTACACAGCCGGATTAGGTTATGGGTTATGATTAGGTCAATGGGACATTATTCGTCCCGTGAAGCCATAAACGTCGGACAGAGCGGAGGGAGCGGAGTCTTCTCCAGGAATTGTCTCCTAATGTCTGCTTTTGCAATCATTGATTCGCCGGGCCCGGCCCGGGATTTCATTTGACCTTTTGACGGACACGGCTTGCTGAACTTGATCCTTTGCGGATTTTCCCTTAAATCTGTCCTCTATGGATAAATATTTCATCCAGCCAAATAATTGATCAATTGGGTTACAAAGATGGTTAAAAAAATTACTTTGTAAATAAATTGCCTCCAAGTTTCTGTAGTTCAGGTGGAGGTCATAGTCCATTTGCAGATTGACTTCTTATGATTCCAGTCCACCGCCTTCAACTCGGGGTAAAGATTTCAAGCCGCGGTTTGTGTTTCAGTCAGGGTTCCAAGGTAAAGGCAGAGTTTCAAATCAGGTTTCTGTTGCAAGACAAGGTTTCAAATGAGGGTTTTCAAGTCTGGTTTAGGGTTTCAAAAGTAGCGCACCCCTCTACTGGGAGGAAAGCAAACCCGCAAAGCCAACACAGAATTTACGAGAGGGAGGCAAGTGCGACTGAGCGAGGCCTATTTACTCTCACCTAGGTGGAAAGCTACCGCCACCACACTCGGGAGATTTACGACAGGGTTGACGCGACTTATTATTCCCGGTGGCTGCCGAGAATTGGATGTGGTCCTTTTGAGCGCGCACACTTTTGTTTATGATGCAGCAACCCCGGCCGCTGTGTGTGAAACCACAAACCAAAGACCGCAGACAAACCTACCTCCTGTCTCAAAGCAGTTTTCTGGTCTTTTGGGAGTCCACCCCACAAGGCCCACTCATCTCCCATGCTTGCGTGTGGGCGAAGGTGAAAGGGGGCTTCTCCGTTTGATGGATGAGCCGTGACCAATGAGAAGCTTAGCCGCAGAGATAGCGCATAAATGCTGGTGAACGTCAGGGTCATGAGAATACCTGCGATCCGTTGAGAGGCGCTTGGTATCAGCCTGGCAGCTGAGGGTTCATTGGCTCCAAAATATCCATGATGACTATGTTCACAGGAACCATGTTCCCTTCTGTTTGTGCCAGTGGGCTAATGGATAAGGCACAGTCTTCCGAAGTCTAGGATTGTGTGTTCAAGTCTCATCGAGGGTGTTGGCTTTTTGTTCTTGTTGGGTACTGTTAAAAAAAAAAAATAAAAAAATAAAAAAGTCTGTTTCAGTTGCATTTTATTAATATATTTGTGAGTTTTTGTGCCCCAGTGGCCTAATGGATAAGGCACTGGCTTCCTAAGCCAGTGATTGTGGGTTCAAGTCCCATCTGGGGTGTTGGCTTTTCCTTGGTGTTGGGTACCGTAAAAAAAAAAAAAATTGGGCTGTTTCGGTTGGATTTTATTAGTATATTTCTCAGTTTTTGTGCCCCAGTGGGCTAATGGATAAGGCACTGGCCTCCTAAGCCGGGGATTGTGGGTTCAAGTCCCATCTGGGGTGTTTGCTTTTCCTTGTTGTTGGGTACCATTAAAAAAAAGATGAAAAAAACTTGGGCGGTTTCGGTTGGATTTTATTCAACTTTTTGTCAATTTGTGTGCCCCAGTGGCCGAATGGATAAGGCACTGGCCTCCTAAGCCGGGGATTGTGGGTTCAAGTCCCATCTCGGGTGTTTGCTTTTCCTTGTTGTTGGGTACCATTAAAAAAAAGATGAAAAAAACTTGGGCGGTTTCGGTTGGATTTTATTCAACTTTTTGTCAATTTGTGTGCCCCAGTGGCCGAATGGATAAGGCACTGGCCTCCTAAGCCGGGGATTGTGGGTTCAAGTCCCATCTCGGGTGTTTGCTTTTCCTTGTTGTTGGGTACCATTAAAAAAAAGATGAAAAAAACTTGGGCGGTTTCGGTTGGATTTTATTCAACTTTTTGTCAATTTGTGTGCCCCAGTGGCCGAATGGATAAGGCACTGGCCTCCTAAGCCGGGGATTGTGGGTTCAAGTCCCATCTGGGGTGTTGGCTTTTCCTTGCGGTTGTTGGGTACCATGAAGAAAAACTTTCTCAAAAAAAAAAAAAAAAAAAAACGTCGGCTGTTTCGGTTGGATTTTATTCAAATTTTTGTAAATTTGTGTGCCCCAGTGGCCTAATGGATAAGGCACTGGCCTCCTAAGCCAGGGATTGTGGGTTCAAGTCCCATCTGGGGTGTTGGCTTTTCCTTGCGGTTGTTGGGTACCATGAAGAAAAACTTTCTCAAAAAAAAAAAAACTTCGGCTGTTTCGGGTTGATTTTACCACAACATCTGTTTGTCGCCACTCACAAGCCCTGTACTCGATGAGCAACAGGGCGCCAGCCGTAGCCTCGTTAGACACCAAGAGTCACCCTTGAAAATCAATTACAAACAGGACAGCGCTGGCGCATCTGTTTCTGCTCGGGAGTTATGCGGCACTGTCTCCTTCCTACTCTGTCGCCATTCCGACGCTTGTTCTTCTGGGATTAATGATAACACTGCAAGCCTGTGGGGCCGATTGTAAATCAGGCTGGGTGAAATGGGGCAATGACAGATATGAGTAGTGGGGAGTCTCTGTTATTCCATGAAGCCATTTTATTGGAGTGGTGGAAACGGGGGTCTCATTATAGATGCTCAGTTTTTTGGATCAGTGGACATTCCGCTCAAATCGAGTCAAGTCTGGAGGCAAAATATATGAATGCACAGCATAAGGGTTTCAAATATTGGTTTCAAGTTACGGTTTCGAACAACGGTTAGGATTTTAAAAATTTAGGTTTTCCAGCTAGGGTTAGAACTTCATGTTAAATTTGAAGCCAAGGTTTGCGTTGTAAATTAGGGTTTCAATTTTGGGTGAAGATTTAAAGACAGGGCAATGAATTAAAGAACTAGTTTGTCAAATCAGGGTTTTCAGACATTTTATGGGTTTAAAATAGGGTTTGATCAGAAGCTTTTTTTTTTCTTTCTTTTTGGGTGCCTTGGTGAAACAGCATGCCGAAGATGATTTTTGTACTTTTTATATGTTTGGGATCACAATGGCAGGCTCATCAGTGTTGGTCATGTGCAAGTGTGACAGTGCTTTGTGTGTTAGTCAGAAGACCTTGTGCACTGCATTGTGAATCTGCTTTATGATTGGTCTTCCATTTTTTAAAATGAAATCTCAACTTTCTTTGATTCAACAAACCACGTATCCACTCACCAATCATTATGTGGTTCTTTTGTGTGAACGTTTATAGCCATTTTTTTCTTCCAAGAAGCAGTGAAAGAGTGGGTAGACAGAAGCCATGCTGAGACCACCTCCGGGAGGTTAGATAAATGCAAAAGGCATCTAGGGTGGAAAGTGCCCTCACAAACTATCCATTTTTAGCGCTTTTCCACTTCATGTAACCCATCTGTTGTTGACATCCACCTCATGGAGAAAAAGTAATAAAACATTGGTGCTTTTGTCTGTTCCAACAGAAGTCAACATATACAAAAGAATAATGTACATGAAATGGAGGTTCGCAACAACTTAACGTTGCATTTGAGTTTTTTTTTTTTTTTTGTATGTTTTAAATCATTATTATTAACATTTTTGGTCACGTGTTGTTGTCTGCCCCGGAAATACTTGTCACCGCCACATCCCGAGGTCAAAATGGCGGCTCGCTACCTGTGACGGAGACTTATGATTGGTCTTCCATTTTTTAAAATGAAATCTCAACTTTCTTTGATTCAACAAACCACGTATCCACTCACCAATCATTATGTGGTTCTTTTGTGTGAACGTTTATAGCCATTTTTTTCTTCCAAGAAGCAGTGAAAGAGTGGGTAGACAGAAGCCATGCTGAGACCACCTCCGGGAGGTTAGATAAATGCAAAAGGCATCTAGGGTGGAAAGTGCCCTCACAAACTATCCATTTTTAGCGCTTTTCCACTTCATGTAACCCATCTGTTGTTGACGTCCACCTCATGGAGAAAAAGTAATAAAACATTGGTGCTTTTGTCTGTTCCAACAGAAGTCAACATATACAAAAGAATAACGTACATGAAATGGAGGTTCGCAACAACTTAACGTTGCATTTGAGGTTTTTTTTTTTTTTGTATGTTTCAAATCATTATTATTAACATTTTTTGGTCACGTGTTGTTGTCTGCCCCGGAAAGACTTGTCACCGCCACATCCCGAGGTCAAAATGGCGGCTCACTACATGTGAAGGAGATCAGGAAGAAAGCTGTTTTTCCCCTGACGAAAGAACATGTATAAGACGCAATGTAGCCGTCTTACAGGTAACGGCTTTCGAACGCGGACTGCGCCGCTGCATCTTGCTTTCCTTGTTGACATTTTGAACTCGCGCATGCTTAAAAACAACGAGGCTACCGGCGAGGTAGCTAAGCTAGTTTGCCCGATGAAGAATGTTTTGCTTGTCTGTGATTTGACCTTTTTGATGAGGTCGTCCGCTTCTGCATTGCCTTATGTTTATTAAACATAGGCTGATCTGTAACATTGGCAGGGTTTTATTGCTCTTTGTGAATGATAAGTCGCGTTAAGTAAGCTAATGATTGTTTTTCTACGGGCTTCCAGCAAAATATTGATCCAAGGGATGTTCAATAAGCGTTCAGCTGTAATTTTTTGTTATGCACCAAACTCAGAAACATCTCACACATATGGAGGCATGCAAGGAGGGATTTCAGAGTGAAGGCAAAGAGTGCTGCATCTCTTGCGCTGAGTGGTTGGTTTTAAGTGCCTGAAAGCAGGCACACATTTACTCAACAACGGGTTGCAGTTTTACATTCGATGGGAGTGCGACTTTTAAACTTTGAGCCTTCAATTCCAAAGCCAAAGTCTCAACCATTGAACTACTGCCAGTATGAATTATTGCCAGACGTTGGATAATGGTAAACTTGCGTATTTTGCAATGGCAGTAGTATTGACTGAAAATGTATTGCTCCGAAATATTACCAACCGTAACCCATGCGTTTTGGCAATTTTTAGAGTGATTGCCTCGGTGATTGCAATTAATGTAGTTTGAAAACTTGCTAAGTATGGGCAGCAAATCACTAGCAGTGATTGTGTAAATTAGCCCCACTTTTGCTTGTAGCTATGTTCTAAATGGTACCGAGGCGGTGGAGGGCGTGCACTATGGAAGCCTCAGAATGTTTTTTTTAAATGCCCTTAAAAATAAACTCATATTGATTATTTTTATCATGTAATTTGCCCATCCCTCATATAAGGACTAAGAACTGTGCTGGTTTTTGTATCATAGGTTTGTTTGGTGTCAGCTTAAAGCAGAAACTGTTGGGATGTGGTCCCCGATGCAAGCAGACAGCCCACGGCCTCGTTCTACTGCACAGGAGAGATCCGTCACACTGGATGACCTATCAGCACCTCAACTTCCTCAAACGCCAGGTAACTCTTTGTAGGCACAATCATTACTTTGGATGGATACATGAATCAATATTATTAGATTTTTCTTCCTCTTTCTTCTCAGTATGTGACAAAGAACCTGAGTGCGCTTAAGCAGCGTGCCGTCCCCAAGCGGGCAGCAGCGCTTGCCGACGTGGACGAGAACGACCGCGATGAGAATCGGGTCCAGAGAATCCCGACCATTGAGCCCGCGGTGGAGGAAGTATCGACCTCGGCGGTGGCTCGGGAAACATCCAACAATATGACGACGTCGGACGAGACACCGCACTTGCAGGTGGAGACGGATGAGGCACGAGAGGCGCGTCTGGACGGACAGTGGAAGCCACTGAAAGTGGAAGTGGGTGACCTCCCTGATATCTATGCTCGACTCACCAAAATCAAACTCACGGGTAGGAGACTGTCGACGGCCAAACGATTGGAAATACATGTTCGCTATGTACGAGGTCAAATGATGCTTTGCTTTTCAGCACTTGTGGTCACGACGGCGGCGGCTGGTTATGCCATGGCGCCAGTGGCCTTTGATCCTGCCATCTTCTTTGCAACATGTCTGGGGACAGGACTCGCCTCCGGTGCCGCCAATTCCATTAACCAGGTGAGCTTGTATGAATGCAACAAGCCTATTGTGCATTATCATACAGATAGGTATGGGTGATAGGGCCTTAAAATAAAATGTCCATTTTTATTTTTTTTTTTTTATCCTCCGCAAAAATCTGATTAATTTTTCCTTTTTTTACCATTTGCTTATTATAAAAGCAAATCACACTCACAAGTTTGGATTTTTATATTTTCTGTAATGTGCTATATTTTCTCCTGAAGCCAAACTGGTTTTAAAACATGTTTTAAAATCATGAATGTAAAAACCATCTAATCATAAGGACGCATATGTGGAAACGGCTAAAAACAGTTATAAAACAAATGGTCCTGGCAAATAAAAGTAAACTTAATTTTAAAAATGAAATGATGAACTGCACAATCGTTTTTCCGTCGGCTTCTGAGTTGTCGTCATGCTTTAAATTATTTCACTTGTCAAGCAATGTTAATGTGAGGTTTAATTTTTTCAGGGTGTGTGAGAATCGCGAAAAAGACTTCGTCAGTGAAAATAATGTTCGAATGAATCGGAAAGGGTATAGTATGAAATGAATTAATTGAAAATGGTTTCAGCAATCCGAGATATATAAGAAACCGTAAAATATATTCCGACGTTTGTATGTTTTTTTTTTTTTTTTCCTTGCAATAACATTTTGTCACACTGATTTGTTTTTGGAAGGCATTCAAAGGAGAATTTTTCTTTTCCCATGCCTTTTTTTTTTGGTTTGTTTTTTTTCCTCAGGACAAATGTAGCTATCAAGAATCCCATCTGTAATGCTTTGGCCACAGAACTTCTCTATTTTCGTGGGTGGAAAGAATCGCACAGCTCTGGTGCGGATGATGTTGCCCTACAACGTGAGTTTGGCCGCTGCAGGTGTTCCGGCCGTCGTCACCTTGCAGTCTGGCTGCGACGTGAGCTAATTGGATAATTGAGTTAGACCAGAGTTTCAAGCCGGTGTCTAATAGACCCTCGAGGTGGGGGACGTGTAAGGGCACCCCCGCCGTGTAATTCCAAACCGAGTCAGTCTCGCTGTGTTTGCTTTGGTGCGCGTTGGAGCGGGCTCGTCTTGTGTCATTTCTCTTTTCCTGTTTTCTTTTGTGTCTGCGCGTCGTCTCCCGCCGCGAGGCCCGGCGCGCATGTACGAGCGAGCCCCCTTAAGCCCCCGCTGCCTGGCCACTCTAAACTGTGTTTCTGTTCAAGCGTGCATTATTTACGCTGCTGCTTTTCTGCCTTTTGGGCAGTGCCATCGTCTCGACAGGGAGTCCTTTCATTGGAGCAGTTGTCACGGTGTCCACGGATATAAGAATAGCGAGTGTTGAGGTACCACAATGACTGCTCTTATTATCGTTCTCTACTTCGTGACCATCTCGTAATGACACTTTTTGTTTTTTTGTTTTTTTATGATCGCAGCCACCATTATCACCAATGGCATTGTTACTGTAAAAGTGCGTCGCTGTGGTCACTGGAACCTGTTGCGGCTGCCTTTGGTACCAACAAAGCCACGGGCAATGTATCGCTGCTTTCAGACAATTTCTCCAAATGGCCTCCAGAATGTAATAACACGCAGCGTTGTGTGGGCGTTGCACATAGCGGTGGCCATCTTTTGTTTTGGCTTAAGGACATCTTTCCATTGCAAGGGAGGGGGTTGGGGCGGGTTAAGCTTTAAAGGTCAAGAACATGCGACATATTCGCCAAATGGCCGACTCAATTCCGAGGCGTTTGCTTCCTTGCGCAGATGCCGCGCTTAAGACGGTGTTTTCCTCGAGCATATCTAAAACAAAAGAGCTCGCTGATCTTTGACTCGGAACACCTTTTGATGCTCGCGGCTTCATCGAGGACGCACGGAGAGTCCTTTTTTTTGTTCTAATTGCCGTGCAAAGAGGACTCCTCGAAGGCCTCCCTCCCATTGCGGATGAATATTTAACGAGGCCGCCTTGTTTTAGGCTTAATTTATTTAAAGCCTTTTTTGTCTTGTGTCCATTTGAACTCCCGCAGCCTCAGATGCCAGACAGATGCTGTGCTCTGATAAAGACAAAAAAAAATAAAATTCAAAATAAGCGCCCGCAGCAAGGGAAAGGGTTAGCTGCAGTACCATATGAGCAAGGGCACCGCTAATTGGACGTCATGGGCAAGATGTTAATGAGTTACACCGTTTAACTAGCATCCATTCAGCAAGTTATTTTCATGGAGATGACTTTTTTCCTCTGATGTGGTTTTCAACAGCTTGCCGACCATTTTTGATGCATTAAACTGGATTACTAAATACCAATAATAGTTTTTTTCTGTCAACCCAGGGCAGATTCGATTGACATGGCTGAAAATGACTTGACACAAATAATCCCGTCTTTGCTACACAGATAAAGGTCGATGTCACGAAAGATGACCTCAGCGTGTCATTATTTCCTGTCAAGATGGTTGGCCGCAAGCTTGTTAGGGCAAATGCGTCACCGTCATGTGCTCTGCTTCCGCTGGGAAGCTTTACAGACAGGTGGAGGCCTCTTGTCCCGCCTCGGTGATTGGCCTTTTATTTAAGGACAAAAACACTGTGATTACGGGCCTCTCGTCTGAAATGCCGACGCAAGCCAGACTTGAGTCAGAAGGGGGAACGGCCCCGCTGAGCGGCGCCTAACACCAGTGTACCTTTCGGCACCTCTGCTGCCGTTTTTGGCAGCAGCTGAGTAAATGTCCCGAAACAAAGCGGGAACGCGTCGTGCTGTGTTTGTTGTCTTTTGCTGTCTTTTCAGCGGGTAATGGAAAAAAAAAAGAAATGAAGGTGACATTTGAGAACTTTGACAGATTGTCGGCGTATTTTACTGCATGTGTCAGGCTTTTGAGCTGTATTTGTGTCGTCCTTGCAGGTTGTTTTGATGTTTTTAAATTATGAGTAAAAGAAAAATGCTTTGCTGTCTCATTGTAAGGCCTGATAATTCTTTTTTTTCCCTAAATTTAGCATATCATGAGTCGATCCACAAAATAATCAAAAACATTTATGTAGCAGCAGCCATTTTCAGAGGTCTTTCAGATTCTCCTAGAGTTTGTAGTGTACAGTCATTCAAAGTCTTGTATTTGCGTTTTTTTTTTGGGGGGGGGCTGCGATTAAGCTCTGCGTTATGGTTCGAGAAATAGGTGCTCTTGTGATTTTACGGAAGATAAAGAACGAATTTTATGCGGAATGCTAATATTTGGGTCATCTTCATTTTATGTACGCATTTGCATACAGTTGCATTTCAACTCCCGCCCCGCTTTTTTTTTTTTTTTTTTTTTTGTTTAAAGGCAGGTCAACCTAAGGGAAGCAGCGGCTCTAAAACGTGTGAATAATTGACAAAAGCAGACCTGCTCGTGCAAGCGATGCCCGCGAGACAACAGCACACGCTCATTTCCAGCATTTCACTTCAGGAAAATCAAAGTGCGCTGCATCCAAGTTTGGCATGCTCCATTTATGCAATTAGCCCTTGTTCTCGGTTTAATCATGCATTCAATTTCACCACGTCTCCTGTGCAAAAATAACCTGACATTTGTTATTATTAAATTTTTTTCGACCCCTTTGGATACAATTCAAGGGTCATTTACCTGCCTACACGCCGAGCTCACCGTGCACATCAGTGCTTTTAACACACGTTGGTTATTCTAGTCGAGGTTGCCATTCATTGTCCTCCCACTCGGCTGTAATCGTGTTGCAAGAGCAGTGCGTGCGCGCGTGTGTCCACAGAGGAGGGCGTGGAACGCTTTGTTTGTGTTGCTTCTGTGGATGAAATAGTTACCCCGTGTGTGTTTGTGCTAAGATCTGACTGTATATTGTGGTTTCCAACACACGTGATGCTCCTTTTTCCTATTATCTCTTAAAGGTTGCCCTGTAATTTGTGCGTAAGTGGGCCGGAGAAGCCCCTTCAAGGGTAATAGCGGCCCTTCGGGCTGACTGCTCTTGTGTGGATTTGGTTAAAAGCATTTGGTCGACGACGATATACCAAGATATAGACGCAGTATTTTGTCCTCGCCCTATTTTCGTCGGGACAATCATGAATTTTCTCAACACGCCCCGTCGGACCAAGGCAATCAAATCCCTCGAAATATGACACGGTTGCTATGGGCCCAGGCAGATTCTCCGACCTCCTGACCGCCGCCGTTAGCGACTGCGACGCTCCGATCGGCATGAAGGGCCTGGCAGCGGTTCAGCTGGCGCACTCTCGATTAACCGCAAGAGTACAGGACGCGGTGAAGTGCTCGAGTCTCCTCATGTTAGTCGGGCAATTAATGACAGCCCTGCTGAGGAGCGCTTGCTTCACTTGTGGAAATATAGCCAGCAGGATGGAGATTTTGTCGAAAAAGAAAATAGACTAAAATTAGAACATTCGTCTTTCCACCCCCTCTTCCATCTGATCAAGGCAATCTTTGTTTTTATATCCAGTCAATCACATAAGGAAAGTTTTTGGCGTGAGGCTTAAAATAATAGAACTTCTATTTTTGTGTGATGTCGCCGACCGCGGGGAATAAATTATGTCGCAGTGTGTTACGCATACCGAGCGTGTCTTATCATCGTTTCTGTCAGTTCTGTTGCACTAAGAATAGTTCTTGTTCGTGCATGACACGCAAACGTGAATTTCAGCATGTCCGTTTTTGTGTTTCTATTGAAATATTTGTCTACCCAGATTATGCACGTGACCGTTTGTATTGCTGCTAGCTCTGAGTCACCAATTCTGGGTGAAAGCGGGATCGGAAGAAAAGCAAGTGCAAAACACAACTTGGATGCTTTTTATTTTCTTGATGGAGAATTTTGTTCGTGTAATTTCTCAGGCGTTTGAATGGCAGAGTCAAGGGCCAAGTGACAACGGATCCGCTGATACGATGCTGCTTGACTGACAGCGTTCGCTAAATGACCAAAATACTCTGTCAATTTTATTTTTGTAATTATTTTACCTTCTAGCTGAATGAAGACACATTTACGATGCTTTAATACCTTTTTGAAGGCCACATTTGGCTCATGCTGATCTCGTCACACGAAATTCTAAAACAGTATTTACAATGTCCCAATTTTTACGTGGGCAGTGCAACTATGACCCTCTTGTGAAATACATTTTGTTGTTAGTTTAGTGTCTGGCTCATGCTGATCTCGTCACACTAAGTTCTAAACCAGTATTTACAATGTCTCAATTTTCTTTTTTTTTAAAGGATGACTGTGGCCTTTTGATGGTTTGGATACTCCCCCCCCCCCCCAATACCATATAAAATGCAAGCGAAAACTGTTGGAATTTATTGGGTTTCATTTCAAGCCACACACAGATTATGACCATGACAGACGTTAAATCATAACTTGTGATTTACAGTCAAAATAATAACGGCACCCTTAAAAAATAAAATAAAATATTCAGCTCAACCCTTTAACGGTCTCATCATTTTTACTATTGGGCTGGATTTGTGGAACGTGGTTTGGCATCATTTTACGGCGCACACTCAAAAGCTGTCGCTGCTGATGCGCTGACTTTTTCCCTCTCCAGTCCAAACATGTGGGCCGTGCCAGAAGGAGCAAATTCCTTGGCCATTCGGAGTTTTCCGGTCTCAGCCTGGCAAACGAGGGCGTTTCGATGCGATTCGCGTGCAGTCTTGGACCCGTCCGCTATCCCCAACGTGTCAAATCACCCGGTTGAAGAATGTGTGTGTTTTCGTGGACATAAACTACGCAGGTGTACGCGACGTGCGGTACGAAAGGCTCTCAACTGTCTCGGGGTGCAGCTGAGTGTTTAGATGTTCTGTCGGCAGCTGCTTCTCTTTTTACGGATATCCGAGAGGAGTGCAGGCACTAAAGGCCTCACGGCCGACGCTTTGTAGATAAAAACACGACATGCTAAGGGAACGCAAATAGCTATTAATTGGCCGATGGTGCTGCCATTCAATAATATTAATTTCGACTCGGAAAAATTGTTGACTTTTCACCTGAAGAATTCTTTTTGTTCATCGCGAGACCGTCCGCAGACTTCATGATTCATTCATGAGTTTTGATGTTTTATGGATCCTCTGTAAGGAGATGGCGCATCGTCGGCGTCCCGTCAGCGTGTCCACAGGGGGGACGGCGAGCATTTAGCTTCCTCGGTGGCGAAATGAGCTGTCAGGCTTCTGTCAAAAATGATTCGAGATGACACTCCTACTAGGCAGGGACGGCTACGGGTGACACAGGAGTCACACTCTTGGCATGGGAGTAGCGGTTACAAAAAAAAAAAAAAATCGCAGCTTAATTTGATTGATCTCAAGCCTCTCCCGACGGTAAATGTTTAGGTCTGTTTGATCTGCCGTTGAAGCAGCAGCTCCCTTTTCAAATCACCTCAATGCAGCCTTGTTCTCTGCCGTTTTTGCGTCGAGTGTCTGTTTGGGTTCATCGTGTTCTCGCCCGTCAGAACCGTTGAAGCGACTTGTCACGAGTTGCTTAATCTGAGTAAATCTCTCTGGTGCTTGTTTGCGCAGCGGCCGATCAGAGGGGGCCCGCGTTTAGAGTCGAAGCCTTGAACAAGGCGGCCCCTTTGAGAGCCGTTGCCGCTTTTCTCCAGTAGATTTGGCTCATCAAACAGATGATGTCCTGACAAGCGTCGACGCTGTCCCGATTGTTTTGTTTACCGTAGGCCTGAACACCTGCACATGCTTCAAACGAGTCAATAGGAACGCCGTGTTTGGACCGCCGGATGTTTCTGGGAGCCAAAGCCTTCCAGCTGCTCGGCTGTGTGGCAGTTTTCTTGTGCACGCACGCTGCCTTTACTGTCGGTGGTTTAATTGTTCAAATAACTTTGGAATTGAACTTTGTGGTTCCAAAAAGACAAAAACAAAAAGCACTTGGTTTTCAACACACACAAGAAAAAAAAGCACACCACAATAAACTTTGTTCAAATGTTGTCATTGACGTTAAAACTATTGTGCATCAACAACAAAACAAACAAACAAAAAAAGGCAAATCGCATAGGAGACAGCCATTTTGTATTGGAACTGATAAACGCGCTTGTCAAAATGATGGTACCGGTAATTACAGCCAGCCATTTTCAGGAGCCCCTTCATCCTACCATGTGAAAATATTTTTTTAAATATAAATAAATGTGTACCTGGGATTGAATGTCTGGATTCTTGCGGCATAATATCTGTCATTTTGGCAGTGAATGAGTTAATGGTCCCAGATGTTAGAATTGACTTGGCCAGCTATTCTAATCGACGTTTTCCCCTTCACTAATAATAAAGGCAAATGACAATGCCATTATTCGAAACAAATTCAATCCCCCCGGGATTTACTTTATTTTCTCTTGATACCAAACAAGCTGTAAAACATTTCTTTTTCACAGCACGTTGTTTGTTTTATTTTTTTTCGTCATCATGAACTTATCGACATAATGTATCAACAGAAATAATGCTTCCTCTGGTGGGGGGGAGTCACAAAAATCACTTTTGTCATGACTTAATTGTGGAATTTTCAGGGACATCCTTATTATCTTCAAAGCTTTTGTGACACGCGCGTGTAGGAAGAGTCCGTCACGCAGTCTGTTATCAATGGACCTCTGCTGCGAGGTCTTGGATCACGTTCAGATGTAATAGCTCAAAGGATCTTCTGATCTTCTTTTAACTTCCCGCGCCGCCTGTTTTCTGTCCTCGTCTGCGACGTAATTGTCATTACACTTGCGTGTATTACGTGTACGGGGTGTGCGTTTTAAAAGAACAGACTTCGCTCTGGCTTTTTTTTTTTTTTTTTTCGCTGACATCATTGTTTTGATGGCTTGTTTTAAGACGACTTAAAAGTGTACATTAATTTTAAGTGTACATAGACGTGCACGTATGCAGCAAGACACCCGCCGCAGTTGAGTCTTTTCCTGGGGTAGTAAACTGTTCCGAAATCATTTTAAAGTTCGAAACATCAAAGTTGAATTCTTGAAATTGAAATTGCCAACACGCAAATGGAGCAAATATTCCAGCGCTGTCACAGTTACAGTGTGACACACAGTGGGGGTGGTGTCGGGCGGAAACAATGAAAATGGGCTGGGCGGCTGGCTGATGCGAACCAGATGGGCTTGGTTGGCTTTAATGACGAAATAAAAGTCCAAAAGTGGACAGAGAGAGAGTGGAGAGGACGGCAAAGATGGTGGATTGACTTTGTCATTGTCTTCATATTGATCGAGTTCATTCGAGAGACCGTTGACACTTTTCTTTGACAACCTCATTCATCAAATGTTTTGCTTTAGCATCACATCTGCGTTGCATGGAGTTGATCAATTTTTGTTCGCTGTGAACTGCTATTCCAGGCCAGCACGAACATTGTTGTGTTTCACGTCGCGATAATACGATTGGTCAGCGAGCCGATGGTGTCGTCCGCGGGACATCTAAGTGGCGACTGTCCCGCGTGAGGCCTCGTTTCAGAGCCGTTCTGCTCCGACGCTTCTCTCCCGACGCATTTCCTGACCCAGGAAATCGAATTAACACCTCCGCCCCGGCCGCCAGGTCCCACGGCCGCGTATGCAGCTGTGCGATCGGAACGCAACATTCAAAGCACCACCATTGTGGGTGTGTGATGTATTTTAGTGCCCTGGCTATTTCTGCAATAGCTCGGGAATCTGCCGTATGCCGAACGTTGTCAAACGGTCGTTGAAAAACGCACCGTCTGACTGATGTACACACTGTTGATAAAATGTCTGCAGGCAGCAGCTTTTAAAAGAAGAGTCGGCATTTTTTTTTTATGTCGATATTCACACTCGCTTGATCTGTTTTCTTCATTAGTCCTCGGCCGTTATGAGGAAAGCAAACACACACGTGCGCGCGCACAATAGCTAGTTCCTGTATTTAAGCACCCCATGTGTTTGCGTTTTAGTCACACATTGCCAATCTCGTGGGAGCACTTTAAAGCGTTCTCCAGAGCGGACCATAAAACGGGAGTATAAGTAGTTTTTCCACAGAGTATCCCACAACACTCACACACACACTCACACACATCACCAGCATCACCTCCCACCCAACAGCCTCCACCTACCACCTTGAGGCCATTTAGACTTGAGTGTAGGGTGAGCTGTAAGCAGCCTGATGCCACTTAATTGTTTGGAAATATAGCCCGCCGAAGTCAGTTTCGTTTAACGGTGTGATATTTAGTGGGCGTATGTATAAGAGAAGACCCTCCCAAAAAAAAAAAAAAAAAAAGGCTCCGGAACTCAGGGCCCGTAATGACACAGGAAGTTTGTGGATCAAAGATTTTGGCAATTCGGGGAGCACTTCAAGGACAAACTGTCTACATTTTGTTTGATCGCAACCGACTTTGAACCACGTGTACTCGATAGATGGGCGACAGACGGCAAGTTACATTCGAATACTGCCTTTTTCATTTCAGGGGAGTGTAGCAGCAGCAGTTTGACGAGTGACCGTAAAACAGGCAAACTCTTAACTGGTCACCTCCACAAATTCACAGCTTGACCTTTCATGTCCTCCCTTCTCGAGGTTATCGGCACTAAAAATAACACTTGAAGACATGTCGCCCGAATGTAAATAAATGTTGCTGGAAGAGGCAGAGTACGGCTGCACTGTGTCAACGTAAGTGACAGTCGCCGACTGCTGTTTGGAGAGGGGGGCCGGGGGGGGTGACGGGTTGTACCACTTCCGCTGTATATGTATACTGTATACACACACATCCCAGTGTAGTGTTGGTGCGTCCGATGCAACTCTCCACTTTTGTGTTTGTCTCTGCAGTACTTTGAGGTGCCTTTTGACTCCAACATGAACCGAACCAAGAACCGTCCACTAGTTCGAGGACAGATCAGGTACCGTCCTCTGACTTGTTGTTGTTTTCCGCGAGGCTCGCACAGCTACTTACAGTCGAACCTCGTTACAACGTACCTTGAGGGACAAAACCAATCTGTATGTTCTAACTAGTTCGTCGTAACCATTTCCAATAAGATGGCCGCCAACGACGATGCATAATACAGTATGAACAGTAATAGATGTAAAAACATGTCAATGAAACGAGTCGATCAGTAGCGTTGCTAGGCAACGGAGCGGAACATGTACATTTTGTTCATAAGCAAGGTCGCGGCGGCAGTCAGCTTCCCACTGTTTGCTGTAACGAAGGCCTTTTCATTATTTGGTGGCGAAAATCTGCTCCTTCAATCGAAGTTATAAAGGTGTTTGTTGTCAGCAAAATTGGCAAATGGAAAATGAGTTGCGTGAAATTGGGACTCTGAAATGTGAATGAAAACGTAAACGGGGTACGTTGAAAAGAGGTTCGATTGTATTTTTGAAAAATGTGAATAATTTGCACTGTGAAAGTATGAGTTTGATAGTAAAGGAACCGCTGGTCATTTTGGCACTTGGCAACTCGATTCAAAAAGAAAAAAAATTAGCAGAGGTTCTTTGGTCTGTAGATGGCAGAAGTGCCCTCTTATCTCACAAGTAGTGATTTTGTTGGGGGGGGGGGGGAATCAAAGAACAAGTGTTGATTTTGGCTCTGGCTCCAAACATCACTGGCACCAGTTCATTGTCAAAAGGAGGAACCATGTCACGTCAGGATCCTCATTGCCTCGCGGCTGCTAAACAAAGTCTCATTTGTGCATTATTTTTTGTTTATTTTGACGTTGCCCACGTGACATCATCAAAGCCACCTCAGCCCGTGTGACGCAATTCCCCCATCCCTTCCTTGAAGCCCACTGATCCACAGCCCACTTGCCTGCCCCCCCACTAAGGCCACACAAAACACCACTAATTACATTAATGCATCCGCCACCACAAAAAAAAAAAAAGCAAATTTGCGTTTCATTTTGAAGAAGAAAGCTCCTCAGTTTGATCAAGATGTGAATCTGCACTCTCTAATTTATGGAGGGTCTCGCGGCAAACGTGGAGCTGCTTTCAATATGAGCGAAGGGGATGAAAAGGAGAATGTGGAAGACTTCATCCGGTTTAAAGGCTTTTTTTTTCTGCCTTCTGGTTTTGATCTTCAGCGTGTTGTCGATGTTTCCGGCCTAAAACTCTTATCAGATGAGCTTCCTTTAAGCCTCCTGTTTGGCGACGCTTTGCTGACTCTCGTGTGTGTGTGTGTGTGTGTGTGTGTGTGTGTGTGTGTGTGTGTGTGTGTGTGTGTGTGTGTGGGGGGGTGGGTGTGTGTGTGTGTGTGTGTGTGTGTGTGTGGGCGGGGGTACTAACTCACCTGACGCTCCTCTTTTTCTCCATTACTATCGTATTCAGCCCTCTTCACGCCGTCGCCTTCGCGTTGGCGTGTGGCGTGCCCGGCGTGGCGCTGCTGACCTACGCCGTCAACCCTCTGACGGGCTTCCTGGGAGCCCTCAACATTTTGCTCTACACGTGTTGCTACACGCCGCTCAAGAGGCTCACCATCGCCAACACGTGGGCAGGTTCCGTGGTGGGCGCCATACCCCCTGTCATGGGCTGGACAGCCGCCACGGGCTGCTTGGACCCAGGTAGCCACCAACCATTTGAGAATGTTGCCAATTATGTTTTTGCTATCGAAAGTGTCAGAATGGGATGCCTTGCAGCAAGCATATTCAGTGGCGTCTGGTCACACACCAAGCCCCGCCTCTTCCTCTCTGCAGGTGCGCTGCTGCTGGGTGGCATCCTATACAGTTGGCAGTTCCCACACTTCAACGCGCTCAGCTGGAACCTGAGGGAGGACTACTCGCGCGGCGGCTACCGCATGATGTCGGTCACGCACCCGGCAATGTGCCGGCGCGTTGCCCTGCGGCATAGCGCGGCACTTGCGGGCCTCGCCGCCGCCGCGCCTGCGTTGGGCGTCACCACGTGGACCTTTCCACTGGTGTCGCTGCCCATCAACGCGTACATCACTCTACTCGCCTTCCGATTCTACCGGCGGGCCGACCGCGCCAGCGCCCGCAAGCTGTTCTTCTGCAGCCTGTGGCACCTGCCCATGCTCCTGCTACTTGCGCTCACATGCAAGAAACCTCGCGACGATGACCCCGCTAGCACAAGCTAACACAATCACTTGATGGATTCATCGTTTTTTTACCCCAAAAAGGCCTCAGTGTCTCCACTGTAAATATGTATTTATTTATGGGGGCCAAGCACTACCTCTCTTATAAGGCGGGGATGTCAAACTCAAGGCAGCCCACACATCAAAGGTAGGCCATCTTGAAACCTTTAACTGTACAGGAAATGTTTCATTAACATTTAATCATGATCAACTGTCATATGACCTTAATCAGTTGAAAATGATCTTGTTAAAAACAATAAAACCACTTCACTGTTAAACGTGAAAACACTCTACCTTTTGATTACAAGTGGCAAACATATGGCGCCGATTTAGCTGGCAGCATGCACAAGGAGGCAGCAATCGCTGAAATGCACCATCGAACACGATCCAAGCCGTCGTCCTTTTTTCAAAACACTTCAAGAAACCACCGCCTTTTAATTACCAGAGACTAGCTCGTGGCAAGCACAAGAAGTTGATCAAGCAGTCTGCATCATCACTTCAATGCTTTATTTGTTTGGAATCCCCATTCAACAGATCGACTCAACCGGGGTGGTTTAAGATCCATATAGTCCTTTGCAGAAGAAGTTATTCAAAAGACTGCCTTTTTAAATCACCAGTGAGTAGCTAGCGGATCGCATCAGAGGCCAACAGCGGTCACATGTTTGCTCAGTGCTTCAACAGATGGGCTCAAATGCTCAACGCTGGTCACTCGAGATCCAAATCTAAGTCCTTTGCGCATAACAAGCACATATGCACCTTCACTGTTTTTTATTGTGTAGATTGGATAAAACCATAATGTTGATTCATCGCGTTTTGAAGAGACAAAGATGTGAAAAGAGTGCTTAAAACACCCACCCAACTGGCTGAAATTTTAATCATCTTAATTTAACAATACTACCCCGGCACCTGTTAGTCAACACAAGCACCCCTTTCCGCCCTGTCGGGCCAAGTTTTTGGTGTTTGGTTACATCGCTATCGTTGCCCATCCCGCCGCCATAAAAGGTTGGGACGTGGTAAAGGGAAGTGGGGGGGTGGTCCAAGTTTTTTTTTTTTTTTTTTGTCCAAGGCCGCCGGAGCTGTGGCGTCCTCGTAAAGTGCCCAAGCGGATCTGGAGTTTTATCCGAGAGGGTGAAAGGGGATTGAGCGGGCCAGCTGTTTCATCCGAAGAACAAGAAGACGGAAAAACACCCGACCTGCTCAGGGATCTGATGTCACTCAACTTGGCCTAAACATTTATTTGCCTTTTTTTCTTCTTTGTCATCCGTGTGGAACTCAACATTATAGCTCAGCTTTTATTAGCCGCATGCTAACTGGAAGGTAAGTAATACAGGAATGTCGGCATCCTGTGGAGAAACCAAGAATCCTGTAATACCCATAATACATTACATAAAAACAACATTGTCAAATATTTTGATGGAAAAACCTCTCAGTTTGCCTCTTTGGTAAATTGTTAATCTACCATCAGCGTTCTTTTTTTAATTGTTGGTGAGAGTTTTACACTTTCTCTTGACGTGACAAGCTGAATTACAATGAAATAGGGATATCAAACGGAAAACACTTCACGTTTGTTTTGTATGATGATAATCTTTCTGCTCATAGTATATATATACTTCATGTGTATATATATATATATATATTTCTTAAATTGTAGATTCCAGTTATGTTCAAGATTCATTGCAAAAACAACTGTCGTTTTTTTATGACCGGAATAAAAATTTTAATTCAGCAGTCATACTTTTAAGTTGTTTTTTTTTGTGCTACAAATTCTTTCCTAGATGAAAAGAAAATTATTTTTGACAACACAAAAAAATGACATGAGCAAGTAACACATTTTTTAAAACCGTTCAAATGTCAAGATAGAAAGGTAATATGTTGATATTTTTGATAGCTTGTTTGTTTCAACACTAGTGTGATTTTCATATTGTATCGTGTAGTAGTACCTTTTTTTTTTAGTTGAAAGTTGATTTAGGGGTTACAGCTCTGCCTTTTGCTTTCAATGGTGCAAAAAAAAAAAAAATCATAATTTACACTGTTGCGTATGTGTCCTTTGACCTGCAACACTTTGATGAGAAAGCCAACTGCGGTTCCACACAAACACTCATGGCTGGACCAAAGCTCGCCTGCATGGTGAGTACATACCAAAAGTGTCTCCTTTTTTTTTGTCCAGTGATTGTATGTTTTTCTTTTGCAAAAATACTTATGTAAAAGTAAAATAATTCCCATTCTCAATAATCTAATTTTGCAGGATCAGGTTTTACATGGGTAAAAACATTGATGCCAGTTATACTTGTCATTTATTTCCATGTGTAGGTTGATGTTTTAACAATACATGCACGATACAATACATGGCAACTTTTAATTGTATTTAATTTTTGTATTTGTATGAACACAGTATGCATTCACTTATATTGGGTTGTTTAATTTAGTGGCACTCTATAAACATTTGATTCATTTATAACTATAAAACAAACAATTTCTAACTTCATTATAAATATTTTAGTTTAAAAAAAATCACTTTCCTGAACTGAAAATAAACAATAAAAGTAATATATTTAACTTGTTCAATGTTTGATTTATTCCATTTTCGGTGCACTCACACACAATTAAAATAATGAGCCACCCAGTAAATTAGGAAAATGTTTTCAGTAGTCAAAAAAAATTAAAAGGGTTTAATTGTTTATTACTACATCTGTCAACTGTTGTTGGTGTAAATACTCAGAAAACGTATTTACATTTTTTAATGTTTTTAAAGTGGCGCTCCGATTTTATTGAGGGAAAGAAATGTGACGTTATTATAAATAATCGGTTCGTTCATTAAATGCTGCAGTTGCCGGTATTTTATTTTGTTAATAATACTGTGGTGACATGTTTAAAAATGAACTATTTCAATGTGACAAACGTGACATAACGTCTTTACATTTTTTTAACCCTTCATTTATATGCCTTATGAGATTGTTACTGAGCGCTCTAAAGAACTGTTTTCAATAAATTAGTTTAAAAAGCCTTTTCGAACTATAAAACTCTTCTATGCCCATACTTTGGGAGCCAACGATTTCAACCACGCCTTCTTTCTCCTAATTGGCTCGTTTTTATCAACAAAAGGCTGCGTGGTTTTTCTAAGAGAGCACCGTGATTGGCCTACGTAACTGCCAATCATTTCTACCGCTGCTTTATAAAGCTCCGCGCTGTATCTGCTGAGTCCGATGTGAGGTGAATCTGCGTCGGCATCAAGAAACACCTCCGGTCGTCAACTTTTCCACTCTTATTTCCCCCTTTATGTTACAAAGATGATTAATAACCCACCAAATAACCCTCCACTGATGGATCTGTTCCTGTAAATCATTCGTTCGACACTGAAGTTGCCGAAGTTTGAGACGTTTCCAGGTGAGCCATGAACACGAATTGTCAACGGAGATTACCGGAGTGACGGAGGCGACATGCCCCGTTGGGACGTGCCTGTGACCGGGGAGGCTTATGGAATATAGCCCGCCGCGTCCCAGCCCGCGTTGCCGCAAGAAGAAGGCGCTCGTCCTCAGCATCATGCTCTTCATCTGGATCTTCGTGCTCTACTCCTGCGTGGGTCCCTGCTCCACGGGAGTGCTGCTGGACTCGCCCCGGGACCGGGATGGGGCTCCGGCGACGGGCGAGAGGACCGCGCGTGCCGATTTGCTCTCCAGGCTCCGGTGGGAGGACGTGGACTACTACGAGGAGCCGGCGGCCGCCCGCGGAGCCGCATCCCGGGACTTGCTGCTCAGCGACGAGCCGGAACCCCGGGTCCCGGAGCCCAGCCCCATGTCGAGCTTCTCCAACGGCGCCGGGAGCAAGAAGCTGCCGCAGGCAATCATCATCGGGGTGAAGAAGGGAGGTACCCGGGCGCTGCTCGAGTTCCTGCGGGTGCACCCGGACATCAGGGCTGTAGGGGCCGAGCCGCACTTTTTCGATCGCAACTACGACAACGGCCTGGAGTGGTACAGGTAAGACCCCGCGCCCTGCAAATTATTCCTATTTGACGCATCTTTGCATCATATTATAGATTAAAAAAATATATTTCCCCACCCTAGTCCAGCGTCCTTCATACTTTATTAATTAATACATTTAATGACACTTAAGTGCAAAAAGAAGCCCTTTGGCACATGTTGTAGTACAGTATACTTTTGCACCGTTTTTTTCATCAGTTTATGCCATTAATGTCTGGGATGTTTTCCTCACGAGTTTGTTATTGCTGCTCAACATGATTTCATTAACCCTTCATTGCAAAAAGAAGCACTTTGTCATCGATTGGGATACTGTACACCTTTGCAGTTTTATTGCATCATTTTGGCACGTTTTCGTCTGTGGACTTTAAGTATTTTACTATTTAATATTAATTCAGTGCGTCTTTAATGCAAGTGAAGCACGGTGGCACCGACTTAAATGCATTTTTTTGCACATCTCCCATTAAATGTGCAGCGTGCACTGATCTCTATTGGACGCGGTGCAACACTGCAGCTCCTGTGGCTTATTTCGTTCAAACGCTTGCGTTTGTTGCTGTGAGTTTGGTTTGAATGAAAAGAGCAGCCTCGGTTCGGTGCATTTCGTTTAAAATTTTCAAAATACTCCAAAAATGGACAATTTGAATGTTGTGCATTTTGTTTAAAAATTTCAAAATACTCCAAAAATGGACAATTTGAATGTTTGCAACACAAAAACTGTTTTAGTTTGAGGACAGAAATATCTCAATTGGCTGAGGGAGCAAAAAGTGCATCTGCAAGGCAATGCCAAGAGTCCTTGTAACACAAAAAATGTTTTAGTTTGAGGACAAATATCTCAATTGGCTGAGGGAGGGAAAAGTGCATCTGCAAGGCAATGCCAAGAGTCCTTGATGAGAATCATAATTTAAAAATGAGCTCTTTTTGTTTAAAAGTCTTTTTTTTTGTTTTTGTTTTACAACGTTACTCATTTAATGCCACAAATGTTTTTCTCAATTGTGCTGAACCAATCTGAAAGGTCTTGTCTCCTTATTTATTTGTTGTTTGGGGTGACAATCATTTATTTTCTGTGAGCTTAAAAGACAAAGGTTCAAAAAAGTATTTAATTTGATATCAAGTAACAAATATGGACTTCAATCTAAATACTTAGATCGATTGAATTGATTGGAATTAGCAGTCAATGTGAATGGATGATGGGGGGTTCATTTTTTTCCCTTTGAACTTTTATGTGTGTGTTCCTTTTTATTTTCACCGAAATTAGAACCAAACACTGACTGAAGTCAGAAATCTTTCTTTTCTTTACTATTTAGAACTTTTTTTTCTTGCTTTTCTTTATAGCGTAATAAAATGTTATTTCTTGTTCAATTTAAAGTTGCCCAAAAATCCTCAGAATGGAAATTTTTATCGATTTCCGTAGTCCTCCAGTAAGCAGATTGCATGACAAAAAATCTGCATGTTTGGTTGATTGATTTCTCCAAATGGCTTTGATAGGCTACACCTCACACGAGACCCGAATAAAGATGAACGGTCTTGAAAAAGGATGGATGGTTTATTTTCTTTTACGATAGAGGGAAAAAAAAAAATCCAATCATTGGTGTCGTTTAAATTGTCTCCTTACAGCCATCAATAGGTGGCGCTAGCATTTTCTGTTGCACTTTCATTCATCCACACAAAAAAGGCACATTCACGTGTTTTCCCGCAACACATTGCCCCCACCTCCTGGCAGGGAGCTCAGGCACAAAGACGCCCCCCTTGCATATTAAAAAAACAAACAAAAAAAAACCTTAATCAACTGCGAGTGAACCAGACTGCATTTGTTCTCCGTTTCCATTTTGTCTTTGCACCTGTTGGCTGGCCTGCACTGTGTGTTATCATTAGCATGCTAGCAGCTAGCAAAGTTAGTGCCAAGCGAAATGATAAGAAATAAAGCAAAAGTAGTTAGGTCACAGGAGTCATTTGAAAGCTTATTTTTGGACGAGTAAGGTGTGTAGCCGTGATCAGTCTTGAGATAAGAAATAAAAAAAAATAAAGAAACCATCTTCATTTGTTGAAAGAAAAAAAAACGCAGAAAATAATTTTGCATCGTTCTAAAAGTCCATTTGTAAATATAAATGCCTCCCAATAAATGTGTGTGACTTTCTGCGGTCGCATAACCAAATCCTGGCAGCTGTTCCTAATTTTCTGACCACCTTGCACGAGAGCCGATTTACTCCACAAATGCAACCCGAGTAGTCTTGGGATAAATGACAACAAAGTCGGGGTCATAACACATCAGTATATTTCATATTGATGTGACTTTAAACAGGCATGTGTGTACAGTGTGGAGCTGATGTCTGCAAATTTGCATACTTTCAGTGTGCATTCAATTCAATATTCTCATAGGTAAATTTATGCAAATAAGCACCCCCCCCTCCCTCCGTCAGCATGCCTGTAAATACTTATTCAGCGCTGCTGGCTTCAAAGATGAGGAGGATCTTGTGATTTCAGACTTGGTGGGTAGTTTTTTTGTCCCCAAATTCCCCCGCTCCTCTTTTCCCGTCCCTCCGTGACGCATCCGGGACAGTCCTGGATGGCTGCTCGCTCTTTTATTCGTTCACGGCGGGGTGCGCTTAAGTTTCCTGGCAGGTGACCCCCGTCCATGACCGTCGCCTGTGACCTTCCTTCCTTTCACGTCCCCTCCCCAAAAAGAGGCCACCTGCTCCTTTTGTGAACTTTTTTTTGCACGGTCTCGCAAAAAGCATCAAACCGTCGCGCTTCCTCCCGCGGTGGCGCCGTTTGGCCAACACAGAGGTTTACATCGCCGTTGGTGCGGAACCTTCGTCGGAATAGCTCTGCGGCGATCGATTGCCCGGGCCTGATTTGAGGGCGTGCGGGGGTCACACTGCAATCTGTCGCCCATCTGACCACCGGATGTAACGGGTGATGTGTCGATCGACAAAACGCATCTGCGTTTATCTTTCCAAATCACCAAACGGACTCTCGTACTCTTTGCATCGTGAAATTGCAGTCGCGCCACCATGCCGCCTAAATATGTCACAGCCCGATTCACACTCTCCAAACCTTCAACTGCACTCAATAAGCCACACTTTTTACGTAGCGTTTATCGTCTTACTGCTCTGTTCCTCTGTTTCCGTTGCGGATGTTACGATTGCCACGTTGTCTTTGGGACCATACTGCCTCCACACACACACGCGCGACACACGTTTATAATTGGGCTCCCCTGTTTGGAAGTGTTTTAACCGCTTGATAAGTCCCATGAGGGCCTTCCGTTGGCTTCCTAATTCCAGAATCTCCGGCGGCGCCAACAGCAGATCCTCAACTCGGCTGAACGGGCCTCTGTCCATCTTTAGTCCCCAAATGAGTGGCTTTTATGTTGAATTGTTCCACAGGTTGTCCCCTCCCCCTAATCGACACACACACACACACACACACACACACACACACACTTACACTCCTTTCCCCTCAATGTGTGGACACACTCATTCACAGTCCTCCAGTGTGTGTGTGTCACGCTTGACCCGTCCAATGTGAGGCGACGCTCCCTGCAGGCCTCGCTGACCACAAGTGTGCCCCCTAAACCCCCCTTTTGGTCAGCATGTATGCCCCCCCACAGCCCTGCTCCTGCTGCCTAAGCTGCCATTACAAGTGGTTAATTGTAAAAACGGGGGACCCCCCCCCCCCTTCAAGCATCCGAGCCCACACCGATCGGAACAATGTGGCCACTGCGTGCACACACACACACACACACACACACACACACACACACACACACACACACACGCCTTGAATACATTAACATTTCAGCTGTTATATACACAATCCACAATAAAAACACAAACCCTCCCTGTGGCCCCCCCCCCTTGCAAATTAGTCTCATTTTTAACGAGGTGATAATTCAGACGCCAGTGCACACCACCCCCTAGTAAACGTTTCATTCACCTCTGTTACATAAACACACGTTAAATTGCTGATTCCCCCCGCCCCCACCCCCCCAGAGGCTTCGCTAATATTAATGGCACGCACATTAATTATTATTGCTGCGCGGCGGCAACCGTTTTGGTCCCCTTCTCCCAAAAAAAAAATGACAAGGGGGTTGAAAGTGATGACAGTCAACCTGTAAAGCCGCACTTCTTGTCCCAGGTATGAAGTCCCAGAGGTGGCCATTAGACTGAGGGAGAAGTGCGAGCGCCTCCGGGAGACACATGGTTCGGGTCTCCTGAGGTTTCCATTAGCCTGGCAGGAGAAACGCAGAGCTCATTAGAAGCCCCCGAGTTGCTCGTCGATGTCCGCGTGGACTCCCTCAAATATGTGCTCTTCCCTGTATGCTGAGACAACTGGGTTCATGTCACCATCAGCAACTTCCCTGATTTTGAACCAGCTGTTGGCCATGTCTAAAAATGACATTTAGTAAAATTCATTGAAGAGACGCTGACTTCCTGAGTGGGTCACACCAGAAATCCAGAGATTTGATTGCACGTTTTTGCCTTTTTGACCATCCATGGCCACTGTACTTTTTTTTTTTTTTTTTTTAAAGTGAGTCAAAAATAATCTTATGTGTTTTCCACATCCAAACGGATCTCTGAGAAGAACCTGATGTCCAGCAGGGATTCTAAAAAAGCAAATCAAAATGTGAGAGAAGGACTCCAAAAAAGCGGGGATGGATGAGCAAAGCAACCAACATTGCCCAGTTGACCATGGCAGAAAAA
Source organism: Hippocampus comes (assembly GCF_001891065.2). Lineage (NCBI taxonomy): Eukaryota > Metazoa > Chordata > Actinopteri > Syngnathiformes > Syngnathidae > Hippocampus > Hippocampus comes. The sequence goes on from NW_017805989.1 coordinate 99,444, forward strand.
ATACTGTATTAATTAGTACGATACAATGTCTACCATGTTTTGTTTTTTCTTCTTTTGAAAATTTGCCGAGATGCATCATCATCAGGTGTGTTGACTGTTGCTTTGAGCTTTTGAAAAGCAGTTTTTATGTACGTTTGCTTGTTGTGATTGTCGCTAGGTTAATTAGCGCAGTTAAAAGGATACTCGGTAATAGACATCTGTGGGAAAACTTCTCACCGAGTTTTCACCGCCAGTTATGGGTGATGCAAAACAAAACAGCCCGCCCCCTCCTCAGCATCTACCCCTACACACACTTCCTGTGTCTGTTTCTGTGAGTGTATGTGTGGGGAGGGGGTATTGAGGTGGCATGTGCTTTTTCATCTTTTATTCATCTTTGCTGCAGCGAGATCAAGGCTTCACGTGTCTCATGGTGCATGTCAGCTGTCAGGAAACGCTCACAGACGCACACGCGCACACACACACACACACACACACACACTGACTCTTCACCTGCAGCTCCTTTGCACAGCTCGCTGATTTTGTCGCATCCGCTGAGAGCTAACAGCCTGCCAAAAAAACAAAAAACAAAAAAAACCCCAAAGCTGATAGTCAGCTGCCGCTTTCACGCAGAGACCCTGTGAAATTTTCACAGCGACAGCGCATCCCGCAGTCAAAACGCTTCAATGACTCCACTGACGCCGTCGAGCACTAAGTTGACCGATAAGGATTTTTTTTTAACATCCAAAGGCAGAAAATTTCCTGCTTTACTTCGTCACCCTCATTGTGTCTTGCGTGTTACATAATTAAGTTACTTATCTGTCCTGCACGCTTCTGATACTACCTTTTGAATGTGGAGGGTTGCCTGGTTGGCTTTGCTCCATGTCTTAGGCATAGCACAGAGCCGCTGTCCCGCCTATCTCATGGCTTTGATGTAGCGCATCGGGAAAGAATTCACAGCGCTTTGCTTTTTTTCGTATTAATGTCACAGCCTTAATAAGCCTCTGGTAGCATCTCGAAAGTCTTTTATCTTTTCAAAGATTCAAAAAAAAAAAAAAAAAAAACCAATCCTCCAAAATGCAAGCGAGCGACCGCTCCCCGGGTTCATGCGTCGCACACGCCGCTAGCTTGGCCACGGTCTCGTTAGCGCTGCGTAATTGTGGGCCGCCGCGGTTACGAGCTCCAAGGCGCTCCTGCCTTCTGCTTTAAGCAGGACGCATGATGGCTACTTATGGAATTGAATCATTTGAGCTTGTCACAAGTGGACCGCAACAGCAACCACAATCATCTCTGCTCTTTATTTATGGCTTCACTACTTTCTGATGTTGCCTCCAAGACACGGTGTGGACTCGAAGCGCCTTTTCCTTTCTATCGTTTTTTTTTTTCCCCCCTCGTTCAACAGCCTGATGATGGATGGGGACGGGTTGCAGCGGTCAGGGTCGACTCGGGTTCGGGTTGGAGTGGAGGGTCAGTGCGTTCCCAGGCTGCTGTGACACAGTGGCACCGTTTTCGAAGCTGCATTTATCAAGCGGATCGGCGGAGACGGCGTGTCGGCGTGAAGGGGGAAATCCTGCTTTCTTGCCGACGTACATTCCGATAAAGCGTTCCGCCTCAGCCATTGAGTTGGATCACGCTATAGCCGAGCCCCTCCCTCAATGGATTCCGATGCAGTCAAAGGACACAATGAGCAGCTGATGCACGACGTGTGCTATCACGTTTTCCCTTAATAACATTTATTAATTGTGAAATATTGTTTTGGAGAGTATTTATGGTTCCTGTCGGTGTGATCACATTTCATGGCAGAGCCCAACGGATTCCAACTCGGTCGAAGGACAATATATGCAGCTGGCCTTGGAAGTGTCATTTTACATCACTCAGCCACAGATTTGATTGTTTGCAAAATGTTTTTTTTTTTTTTTTCGACCAAGCTAGAAAAACAGTGACACGGCAAAGATGTCATTGCAGGGCCTCAAAGTTTGAGCTTTAAGTTAGCCCGGTCCGAACATTTGGATGATATCAAGGGGTCGCCTTACACATCCTCCTTCTTTGTCATTTTGATTCGAATGCAATTTATGAGGGAATTGACATTTGTAGCTATGCATCGGGCGCGACTCCAAAAGCGCGTCGGTCTCCTACGCTTTGGATTTACGAGCGACGCCGCACTCCGCGGTTAAACTCCGTGTCGCCGCGGACTTTTATTTCACGACGTCTGGCTTCTGTTTGTGCTTAAGTGCCACTTTATAAAATATACAGCAGAAAACCCTCAGCGGCAGCGTTCCGATGACGAAATGCGCACCATAAAGCTTCCTCATACGAACGCCGGCGACTCGAAGTGCGGCGAGCGGGGTCGTTTCAAACATTAGCACATGTGCGGGGATGTTTGATGTGAACAATCAAGTGGCGTTAAAGATACTTATTGGATCCTTTAAAGGAACAAAAAAAAAAAATCTTTGTGTCTCCCACTTGATGCTCATGTGAAGGATCTGGATCAGGACGAGAGGCTCTCTGGAGAAGAAAGGGAGCCTTTCAGTGCTTGTTTCCTCCTTTCCCCCCTCTTGAGAGATGTCACTTTGCCGTCGGACCTACGGAGCCTGTCGGGAAAATCTCGGGGATCAATGGAGGTGGCGGATGAATGTAGAGTGGCGCTCGAGTGGCTTTTGGATCCCACTCAAGTGTTGATGGTGCTTGTGGGGCGCGAGGCCGTTTTTTTTTTCCCTTGAGTGGTCGTCATTTTTTTTAATTGGGTGAATTCAGGTGCACTCCTGATTTGGCGCAGTCGTCAGATTTAATAGCACAGCTCTCACTCGACGGATTTGTACTCGAGGACAAAATGCAGTTTGTAGCTCGTATGCTATCTATCGCTTAATTTGAACACTTTTATCAGTTGTTACCTTTTCCGCAAAGGTCAGATCATGTGAAGGATCTGGATCAGGACGAGAGGCTCTCTGGAGAAGAAAGGGAGCCTTTCAGTGCTTGTTTCCTCCTTTCCCCCCTCTTGAGAGATGTCACTTTGCCGTCGGACCTACGGAGCCTGTCGGGAAAATCTCGGGGATCAATGGAGGTGGCGGATGAATGTAGAGTGGCGCTCGAGTGGCTTTTGGATCCCACTCAAGTGTTGATGGTGCTTGTGGGGCGCGAGGCCGTTTTTTTTTTCCCTTGAGTGGCCGTCATTTTTTTTAATTGGGTGAATTCAGGTGCACTCCTGATTTGGCGCAGTCGTCAGATTTAATAGCACAGCTCTCACTCGACGGATTTGTACTCGAGGACAAAATGCAGTTTGTAGCTCGTATGCTATCTATCGCTTAATTTGAACACTTTTATCAGTTGTTACCTTTTCCGCAAAGGTCAGAAACGTGGCCCTCAAGTTGCTCAGTCGATGGCGCGAATGGTCTTGGTTTTAATTTGAATTCAAGTGTGGTCTCGAAAAAAAAAAAAAAGAAACAAGACAAAGTATCCTCCTCCCTGCCTTTTTTTTTTTTTTTTTTTTGAGGCTACACAAACCCGCCCGCTTGCTTTGCTTGCATTCAAATCCAACAAACCCTCCACGATTTGACATTCAAATGCATTCAGCATCTCCAACCCAAGCGACAACCTATTGTATCAAACAGAAACCGGCCTGCGGTGGGCCATTATCGTCCAATCAAACGCGACAGGAGGAAGACGGGACACATCAGACAGAAATAACCCACTTCCTCTGTGTTTATCTCAGCTGGGAACTGGTGGGTGGTAGCGGAGGGGGGGGGTGCAGGGTGGTGGGCGGCCGACCTCCGTTTGATGGCGTCATGTGACAACAGCCTAGGCATTCCCAAAAGAGAAAAGGGGTCTTTTGGTTTCTCATCAGCAACGATGTTTTTGACGACGGGATGTTTTCGCATGTTCCACTTGAAGCGCATCCCTTGAAAAGTTTCTCCGGGGCCCTCGATAAGCGCCTCTTGTGCGTGCCTCGGACCTTTTTTTTTGGCCGCAAACGTACAATGGGACCGCTTTGAAAAGGCGGTCGAGGAACACAAGAGCTTGCTGACAGCATCTTTTAAGAGCATCAGCTCATAAATCACAAGGGAGGAGAATGGGCATTGTTTTCCCCAAGAGCCAAACTCCACCCGCTCTCTTTTTCCACTTTTCTGGCAACACACTAAAGTCAGAGGTGAAGATTTTTTTTTTTAAGCAAGGGGCCTCTTCTTGAGGAATTTGGCGCTTTTTTTTTTTTCTTTTTTTCCTTACCGTTTCGCTATCCAAGCGTCCTGTTCTTTGGCGGTCCTGTGATCGCAAAGGCTTTGAGGGATTCGTGCCGCTCGGATCAGCATAATCGCTAACCCAAATGTCTGCGCCATCGAGTAGGATTAAATTTGCTTTTTCGATGTATTTTTTTTTTTCTGAAAATACAATGTAAGCATTTTTTTTCAGAAAGCATGAATGCGCAAAATTATTCACAAAAAAAAAATTCCATGAAAGAAAATTTTTTTTCCTCATAGTTTTCATGTCATTGTTTGATCATAGTTTCATCTAGATCCATTCTGAAATATTTATAATTTCGGTAGTTTTGAGTGAGTGAGTTATTTTGGTTTCTGTTGGTTTTATCGCACCTAATAGCGGTCTCAGACCCAATCACGAGACGAAATATGGAGCTACTCTGAGCCAATTGCGCTGTCGCTTTAATGGCTGCTCATCATTTCTGAAATATGATCATGTCTCCAGTCTCGACGAAGAATGACTTTTTATGGTTTCTGCGTCGTTTATTACACAGAAAAGTATGGTCTTCGCTCAACGGCTTCACGGAACGAAATATGTCGCTCGTCTGGGAAAGGCGTGCTTTGATTTTAATTACCTTCAACCTTTTAATAATGATGAAATATCGGACTTTCTCTCATCTCTCTGTCCCAATGGAGGCAATGTGATGAGCCTTACTGGACTTTTATCTCCGAGGGTTCTGCCCGAGGTACTTGGTTATCTCTTCCCACCATTGTTTTCTTTCCTGTTGTCAAACCTTTCTATTGATGTCACTCACCTTCAAGCACAGGCACCCCCCGCCAAAGCCAAACAATAATGTCAGGTAGAGGTTAGCGGTAGAAGCCTCCCACCCTTCACGGTTAACAGAACTTCTTTGTGTTTGCGGTCGTAAATTCCGTGGTCAATCTTGACACAGAGAGTGAGTGATCATGCTAATGCAGCGAGCTAATCGGTTTAACGTAACAACTAATTGCTTCTTGACTTCTCCAATGAGACTAAGTGGGACTCTGTGAGTCATTGATCACAAACCGACTCCATCTACCCGATTACATGCCACAACATAGCTAAACTCTCGTCTCTCGTCTCGGCAGGGATCTGATGCCCAAGACCCTGGAAGGCCAGATCACCATGGAGAAGACCCCCAGCTACTTCGTGACCAAAGAAGCGCCCGCCCGAATCTCGGCCATGTCGCGGGATACCAAGTTGATCGTGGTGGTGCGGGACCCGGTCACCCGGGCCATCTCGGACTACACTCAGACGCTGTCCAAGAAGCCCGACATTCCGTCCTTCGAGAGCCTCACCTTCAAGAACAGGACTACGGGCCTCATCGACACGTCGTGGAGCGCCATCCAGATCGGCATCTACGCCAAGCACCTGGACAACTGGCTGCAGTACTTCCCCATGGAGCAGATCCTGTTTGTGAGCGGCGAGCGGCTCATCAGCGACCCGGCCGGCGAGCTGGGACGCGTGCAGGACTTCCTGGGCCTCAAGCGCATCATCACCGACAAACATTTCTACTTCAACCAGACCAAGGGGTTCCCGTGCCTAAAGAAGTGATGTGGGTGGGAGGGGGGGGGGACTTCATCTGTATTTTTTTAATTATTATTAATATTATGACTATTATCATTATTATTATTATTATTGTCAGATCCCTGGTAATTGAATGGCAACATGTGGAGATATTGCTATACAGTATATATATATATGTAAAATGTACAGAAATCTATTTTATAATAATTTATTTTTATTTTTAAGGAATTAATTCACTAAGCTGCCTAACCATATTTCTTCATAATATTCGGCTCATACATTTCCTGTTTTGCTTTAGTTTGGTAATGAACATTCCTCTTGTCCGTTTGGCAAGTGATTCCGGCCCGCGCGGTCCTGCACTGGTTTTCCGTTGATAAAACCAGAATCATCGATGCATTGACAACAGAGCTCAATTAAAAAGCACCAAACTACAAGTACAAAGTGCTCAGAGAGGTTTCCTGACTATCATTGGAATCACTACTATCCCAACTAACGCTAGTGCTGATATGATGACAATTGCTAATAGTGTGACGAGCGATAGCGTCACGGGAAACACGATCAAAGATAAAACTTCCATTGGTGATGCTAGTTTTGCTACTATCGATAGTATCACTTTTACCCTTTCAATCGCTAGCATGATACTACTTGACGAGTATCACTTGTAAAGCTACTAACAATAGTACCGCTATTATTATTCTAACGGCTAGTTTTCAGACTGTTGTTCGGACTGCAACTTTTGTTACTATTGCTAGTACTATAGCTGCCGCTATTGTTGGTCGTACCGCGACTGTCGATCGGAGGTGGCAAATTCAGGTCCAGAAATAAAATAAAAACCCTGCCATTGTTTGGCTTTGGCCACAAATGCTTCGACTCAACCAGCACAGAATCACTTGTGCCCCCCCCCCAATTGTTTTAGCATTCAGCTGTCATGTTTTATGCCTTATTAAAAAACCCTTCATGCATCTCATGATGTCTACTCAACATTTGCCCCAAATCAAATCACATTTACACATATCCCACCACCTTATTATTTTTTTTCTTTTTTTTTGCTTTTTCTTGTTTGTTTTCTACTTGAATCGTTGATATGCAAGGAGGGAGATTGCGCACCGTTGTCGTTGCGCTTTTTGTCTGACTGTACATGAACAGACGTTGCGTAACAAAACGTGAGGCCTGAATGTAGCAAAAAAAAACAAAAAAAAAATGCTCTGATGTTGTGCCTCTTAAATTTATACAATTCCACTCCTGTCAGCTGCTTGTTGTCTGTTTAGTTGCTCCTTTTTTTTTCCAGGATTCAAACTCGTGTGTTCACATCTTGTGTCCAAGGTGCAATGTTTGAAGAAGCATTTACAACTGCCATGTTCTGCGTCGAAAGACTGACGTTTTTTGAGGGAGAGGGTCGAAACGGGACCGCCGCAATCGTGCGAAACGAGATTAAAAAGTGACCCTGCAGCTGCATTGTTTTTATGTGGTTGAGTTTTATTCAACCTGACTTGTTTGTTTGTCTTACAACACGTGTGACACGGAGGCTCGAAAGACAATTTTCTTTGGTGTGTGTGAATTTGACACGCCATGCAAAGAGCAAAATGCAACGGCTGTTTCTAGACAATTAAATACTAAACATTCATAATATTTCTTTGTATGAAGAAATAAATAAGTATATATTTTACCAAACTGTTCTACTGTGTCTCTTTGACCTGGATCCACAAAATGAGGATACCATTTCATACTTCTGCGTACTGCTGCATACACAGATATAGAATGATATAGTATACCATCCATCTTCTGATCCGCTTTATCTTCGCAAGGGTCGCAGGGTGGTGGTGGTGGGGGGTTGGGGGCGGATCCCAGCTGTCTTCGGGCAGTTGGTGGGTGTCACCCTGAACTGGTTGCCAGCCAATTGCAAGGCAATTTTATTTTTTGGACAAAATAGTCCTCCCAAAAATTCAGGACATTCCCATTTATGCATTATCGGTATTTGAATACGTTTCCAAACTTCGGGGTGGGGGGGGGGGACCTTTGCAGTGCATGATACGTGTGCAGTTCGTTTTTTATATTTGTTGGTTTATAAACACTAACATTTCATCGTAGCAATATGTCCCTTCTACACGAACTAATTTTGAAAAGCTGGAGAGCGACCTGCGTCCGCAAGCCCCGCGTCACAGGTGTCATTGCAATCAAATGTGGGCGGGGCTTAGGACGAAACCCGGTGACAGTGGGAAACGTTATCTGCAAACGTTGCAATTTTGACGAGTTTATTCGTTTATTTTTGGTTTTGAGAAATGAACGTTAATGCGCGCCGCGGAGGCATGTCGATAAGGAGAAATGCAGGGCGGTCATTTGGAGGGAAACGTGCAATGATCCCACCACCGTCGATGACGTTTTGTTTGTTTTGACGTCTCGTCAACCGGGGACGGCTAAGGACCACTTCTTTTAGTTTTCTTTCACAAAATGAAGTCAGCTTTGCGCAACCAAGGTAAAATGTTTGTATTTTCCCTTAGTTTATCCCAAGAAATAATTATTTCTTGTCATAAAAATACTTCAGATATTTTACATCCAATTCACGTTCAGCATGGATTATCTGAAGCAATTGTGCAAGGTGTGATTACTGCATGCATTGATAACATGTAAATTCATTTGACGTCATGCATTTCATTCATAAAACTTTGAGCACAAACGTTAGCCCACCCCTGTGACACGGAGTATATGTTTGCTTTTCAGTGTGATGCATATTACTTCCTTGTTGTTATTTTATTTCATTTCATGTATTCATATAAATGGTTAGCACGTGTGACTCCCCACACGACGAGGTTCAAGGTTCCAATTCTGGCTGTATTTTGCATATTCACTCTGTGCTTATGTGGGCTTTATCCCGGTGCTCTGGCTTCCTTCTGCATTCCAAAAACATACATGCGTCGGTGTAGTGAAGATTCTCAATTGACCTTAGGTGTGGCTGTATGTGTTTAAATGCTTCTTTCTGTGCCTGGGATTGATTGGCAACTTGTTCAGGGTGTTCCCCGCCTCTCGCCCAACGTCAGCTGGGATGGCCACTTGCTCACCGTGACCCGAATGAGGATAAGACGAACAGAAAATGGATTGGTGGATTGATACTTCCTGTTCTGATCTGGTGTGGCAGGGCCGTGACGGAAGCGGCGCAGATGGCTTCAGATGCCCCGCAACTGTTTGGTAATTATTTTCTTTTCAAAGTCGCCAATGTTTCCATAATGAGACACAGCAGCAGCAGCAGCTCACCTGTTTTGTTAACAAGCTTCACAAATGCCTCTGCACACGAACGAGAATAACCATTCAGGAGTTGTTAAAACAGAGCTCATTCTAAAGGGTAACCACTGTTTGAAACTCTTATCCAGTCTCGCAAACCTAATTTTAAATCTAACTTTAAACCCTTGTCTTGAAATGATAACCCAGGCTTGAAACCGAGTGAGTGCGGGGGTGTGGTAACCCTATTGTCAGAAACCATCATGGATGTGTACAAGTTCAGATAATTGCTCAGCTGCAGCGCTGAAAGACACGAGGAAGACAAACAGGAAGCCTTTGACTTGCACCTGTGCTAACCGCTAGCCAACCCAAGCAACCCGCTGTTTGATTCGAGGTGATATGGCAACTGACGGGGCCTCGGCACGCCGCCAGGTGATGGCGGGAAACCATTTTCACAATCAAAACAAACAAACAAACAAAAAAAAAATCATGGTGGCTGCGCACAATGACAAAGTGTAGCGTCGGCAGGTGACGACGCGCCGTCATCCGGCATGCCTCCAGGCCTGTTATGGATACAGCCGCTTTAAGAACGGGAACGGAAGACCTGGCAGCGCTTGGCACGCAAGCCCACCGATTCACGAGTCAGCCACCCCCACTCCCAACCCTCACGTCCCTCCGGAGCGGCTCGCTATGTGGCGCGTTTGATCGCATTAGCTTCAAGCTGCTGCCCCGCAAAATTGCACAACATCCACTTGTCGTCATGGCGGGGAAACATGGCAGTAGGGCTGAAGGGTGAGGGGCAGTTGTTGGGTGGGAGTGGGATAGCGGGGGGCTTTAATAATTTAGTCGTCTGCGCTCACTTTTCTTGAAGACGAGCAGAGCCAGCCGACGCTACGCACGCGAGCTCGGCTAGATTACAAAACGGTCAACATCCAGAACAATGCCCGTCAAGTTATCATGCCTTTCTTTTCCGTTGCTTTGTATTGTGGCAGAGTATCAAGGCGTCTCAGAATACTGACTCCATGTGAAAGAAGCAGAAAAATAAGAGCTCTCAAAATCTTTTCCTAGGTGCAGGGATGGCCAGAGAATGCCAAGGGGTGGCCGCGTAGCTCCGCCCCTGACCTGAACCCTTTCAACCGGGGAAAAGATACGTTGGAATCTCAAATCAAGGTAACTGTTTCAATCTCAATTTGTGTCTTTTGCTGTTGTACCCTTTTACAATCTGGTAACACACCTGAAAGGTTATGTCGGAGTCCTATGTAGTACCCAAGTGTAGTTTGCACCTTCAAGGACAAAAATTGACTCCTGATTTTGTGTGTTTTAAAAAAGAAAGTTCAAACTCTTACCTTGGGGTCCATTATTTCGTCAGGTTTGGAACTTGGAAGGACAAGAATAGACTTCTGTCATAATCCTATTTCTGATTGTGTAAACTCAGTAATTTGACATTTTTAGTGTTCTTGAATGGTACAGTATCCTCTAATCTCTTACACCAGCAAACATACCTGCACCCTTACGGACCTGGAAAAGGTACAAGCTACCTTTGAGTACCCTCCAAGCCTCTAGTTTTGTACCCTTGATGCTTAACCTTTCGTCTGAGAAACAAACATGGTGTGTGTTTTTGCAGATAGAAAAGATCCATATGCTTACACTTAACGCACGTGACTATTTTCACACATGTGCGACCCTCCTCGTCTTCACAACAACCCCGCTTTTATGCTCAAGGTGGCCGACAGGTGCACTTGCCGTGGATGAAAGAGAATACGCTTAAAAAGCAGGACAGATGTTCGTTGCAGTGCAGCTGCTGACAACCGCCACTGCTGTTGACAAATCGATTGTACAAAAGCGTCAAACGTGACGATAAAAAAAAGAGCATCGTTTGATAATAGCACGCCCGCTTCCATAAAAGTGTGTCAACAATCGTTCCCACGCAATCCTCGGGTGTGTTTGTTTACATGCTTGTGCCGCTTTAAATGTTCCTTGATGGACTTGATCCGTGGCGCTCGCTATCTGGAACGCTCCCCCGCTGAGGCCTTAAAATGGTGGCGGCGTGTGACCATCAATAATGCACACGGCGAGAGCATCGGGCCACTGTTATCATCGTGGGGAATCATAGGGTCCGCCGCAGGCCGCCATAGCTGCAGATGGATGGCGGCAATTTCATCTTGGATCGGAAAGAGAAAGAGGAGTAAAACTCTCTTGCCGGGCTAGTAGAGTGCTATGTGAGCATTGTCGTGGAGTCTGACGCTACCATCCGCCAAGTCTGATTTTTACTCGCATGTTTACTCCAGATGTTCACGTTCGACCCAATTAGCAAGTTGGTATGCTAACATGTAGCGGGAAGGCGACTGGAATACAAAGAGAACTGATAAAATGCTATCTTGCTGACGGTTGGGACGTAAACGCCGCTTAATGGCAGCCCCAGTAGAGGAAAGTGCTCAGGCAGGTTGAATGGGTTTTTATGTTCTCACTCGAGATAAAATGCTAACATGCTAACAGCTTGGTATCTTAGCGAAGAGAATGAATGGGACAAATTAGCAAGAATTTCACTTCATAGCCAGTATTCGGGTACCATAGTACACAGTATTTCCAATGTGAATTGATAAATCCTAAGATGCTAACACTACGAGAGCAATCTGAGAAGGAAAAGTCCTCAGGTAGATGAGGATTTTGCATCACGCCTTGTCTTCAGGTTCGTTTTCGAATGAGATTTGATTTCATGCCAACGGGCGAATAGTTGGTGTGCAAATTTTCATTTTATTTTATTCCAATAAGTGCCTCTGCCATTTCCTTAAACCTGCCGTTACCACCTGCTAGGTTGAAAAGTGCGCTTTCCATTTTATTTTTTTCCTCCACTTAACTAGGAGTCAGCGGGTTGCATGAAAATGTGGCGTCATGCATATTTTATGGCGCGGCGCTCTTACAAGGTGTAACTGGCCGAGAAGAGGCTGCCACCCAACATCCCTCTCAGCAAAGAGAGCGGCTGGCGGAAGAAGGGAAAACGGAAGAAGTAGAATTTAGGCATAAAGTGCTGGAAAGAGGACGAGGGGATCGGCAGTGCGACTCGACCGTATTCTGTCCATTAGCTTGAGTGCCCGGGGGGGAGGGGATGGGATTGTGGAGAACAAAATGGAAGTAACAGCGGCACAAGTGGGTGGTAATTAGAAATATTACCTCCCTGTCGGCGGGGTTATCTGCCCGTCGCTCCCGCCGCGCCATTCCTTTGATGGTGACAAGTTGCACCCCGCCAGCCAATTAATGGTCTGCCTGATAAGAGACCTTGTGTTATTAGCCTCTTAGAGCTGGCGACCGTTCGCCTTCATCTAATGTTTCCTCAAGCTCCTGAAAAGACAAAAAAAAAGCGATGCTATGCAGAATCGTCAAATTTTTCTGTACAAAATACAAAATTCAAATAGTAATCATAGTTTTAAAAAGTAATCTCACAAGAATAAAGTCAACGCTGAGTTAAATCCTAATCTTACAATAAAATGCGATGTTTTTCTCAGAAATAGTCATATACTTTCGAACAAAGTACTCATGAAAATAGGGGGAAAAAAATCCCGAAAAAGGCACAAAATCACGAGAAGAGTCAGAATTTATTTGAGGAAAGAATCAAATAAAAAATCTTGCAAGAAAAAGTCTGACTGATTCTATTTATTTTGGGGAAATAAGTCAAAATCTTTCAAAAGGTGATTTTTGTTTTTGATTATGTTTCCAAGGAAAGAAAGTCAATCTTTTGACAAAAAAAAAAAAAATCAGGAGAATAAAATGTCACCAACAATCTTTGTGCGCATGCTGCAGTCATACTATTTTCTTGAAGAAAAAGGTGTAATCTTATGAGAATAGAATATCATCATGACAGCTGTTTCCAATATTTTGGCCGCTTCCCCTTTCGCTAGCGAAGCTCCATACAGTGGATGAGCAGAGCAGAATTTGGGTAAAAGCCAGAGTGCACCTCCGAGAGGAAAGAGTCGGAGCTCTGCTGCCGCGCTTTTACCGATGAAAATTTGATGACGCTAAATCTAGACAGACTTTTAGTGTCGGTCGGGATTACGCCGGCGGCCTGAGCGTTCATCAATGATTCAGGCAGGAGAGAGATCGCGCCGACGTCTGCCACATGAAGGGAGGAATAAATGGATCAGGTGAAAGCAAAAACACCTGGTCAAGCAAGGCCGCCATTTTTGTGTGGAGACAATTGGTTGTTGTGATGTTTTTGATTCATTATTTTTCTCAATTATTTATTAGATTTTTTTTATAAAAAAGTTTTTATGGGCACAGTTTCCCCTGCTCAAAGTATTTTTTTTTCACAGTTTAGATTTTTCACTTTATTTATTTTTTAAGCAGCTTCCGCAGTTCAAAGCACTTACCCGCTGATGTGCACTGCTCACACTAACATGGCTACCAACAGGGAGGAGCTACAGTAGTTTACAAAAGCCGAGTAGGTGTTGCCAAATCACAGTAATGGCCTTGTTGCTACGCTAGCCATCTTATCCCTCCACATTAGTGACAATCATAAAAAAAAAAAAAAAAAAATGCATAAAAACACACGACTAGCCCCTTTAATTCCCGCATTGTGGAATGGTTTTTCTCACTGTATGACAAGAAAGGGAGCCCGGGAGAATTTTTTTCACAATGGTAAATTGTTCAAGCTTTCGCCATT
>NW_017805989.1:113064-115841 GCF_001891065.2 Hippocampus comes
GGGGGGGGTCATGACGGCTGTGACGAATCAGTGGGTGTTGGGGTTCAAAGACTTAAAGGTTGCATGGAGGTTTTTTTGAATGAAAGACTGGACTTCGGAATGATCGTGATCTATGGGAGAGAGAAATGCGGAATTTACACGGTCGTAACGTCGCGGCAGCTTGTCCAAATTTACACTGAGCGGTCAAAATGGAGTTGCGCAATCGACAAACCACAGTTTTGTTCAATCATCTTTCCAATCCACCTTCTGGATCACTTTCCATCCTTCAGGCTGATGGCGAGCTTGAATCTCCCAGGTGACTTTGACAGAGGGCGGGGTTACGCCACGGCCGGTTTTAAATGATGAAAACAACAACTCGCTCAAAAGCTGAGAAAGCGTGACTTTTTGTAAATTCATTTCTCCAGATGGTTTTGGCTCGGATCCCAAACGGCGGCAATGCGTAGACGCCACATCTTAACACTTGCCCGCGGCAAAGCGCGCCAAATAACACTGCCTACACTGTGTGAAATGGCGAGCGTGTTCCCGTTTGATTTGACATAAGGCTGGGATTGTTTTTGTGTCAATTTCACACACTCGCGGTCAGTTTTCTTTCCTGGCCACTGGTTTGGAGGATTGCGTGCTGTGTAATTGGCGTCTCTCGCCTCGGGATCTCGGAGCAGATAATAACAGTCGGTCTGTCCGTTTGAGGAGAGCCACTTGACACGGATGTGCTCCGTTTCATTACTCTATTACTCATTGACTCCTAGCGTGCACGCGTCGCCCGTTATGGGCGCCGCTGGAGCCAAGATGGAGATGAGCGGGCGCAGCGGCCTCATAAGAGCAAGGACGAACATCACATTGAAGCTTTCCGGAAGGACTTAGGGAGGACTGACGCTTTAACGGTGTCGTTAGCAAATTGACAGTTAGGTTTGGTTAAGTGTTGCAAATGTTGTCTCTGCGTGATTATGATCACGAGCTTTAATTAAAGCGGCGGGCGGCTTTAAGAAGGAATGTTGTTGCGGTAGGGGGCGCCGATGAAGCTCTTGGTGGTGCGGTCTTCTCTGTCTGTCTCGTATGCACGGTTCAAATTTGATTCAAAATCTCAAGGGCAAGATTGCTTGAAATGGCAATTGCCATTTTGCTTTGAAGCATCCATTTTTGGGTGATTACCGTATCGGTTTTTCGGGCATGGCTTCGAGACACTCTTTAGTGGGTCTAATCTTGGTAGACATGTCCAAATTTTTTATTTTTTATTTTTATTTTAATTAATTAGTCACCACACATTGTTGCCGTGCTTCCGCCACACTCGCTGATGAAAAACTTAGTGTACTCGGTTCAAATATCACAGGATAAAAATCGGGTTCGTATTGGAAAGACCCCTCGAAGGGGCCAACATGACAATAAAATCGCCGCTTCAAAGCAACTTGAAATGTACTTTTCTGGGGGCGTCTACACATGATAGACACGCCTGACAAATGTACTCTGTGCCACTGGCTTCGGGAGGCTAAATTTTCCCCAAGTTCCATGATTTATTTCGACTCGGAGTAATAACGACAGAGAAACAAAGCAATTTCAAAAAGGGCCTTGACACCAGCCTGCTCGGGCCCTACCGATTAAAAATTAGTTGGGAAGCCGGTTATTTAACTCATTCACTCCCAAAGACGTTTTTAAACGTCTTTTCAGACTTGGTCCCGAATCGGCTGGTACTGAATGAGTTAACAGAGCATTATCTGTCATAGAATTCGGAGTTTGAATGAGGGAAAACATGCCTCTAAAGTCACGCAAACCATGTTCAGACATATATTCCGTGAGCTTCAAAAGATTCAGGCAAAGCCTTGCAGGAAAGAGTGGAATAAAACCATACATGAATGATGCAGTGTTCACCTCTGGGCGTGTTGGGGAATTTCCAAAAGGAAGCACCGCTACACCTGCTGGAGACGGAAGACGCCTTGTTGTCTCGATTTAATAGGCGGAGTGGCGTTCTCACACGACGAGAGAAAAGTGGCCCCGATTTTAGCCAGAATTTCCGTTTTGAACCAAATCGAGCAAACCTCTCTCATGTCGGTCATTTCATTCGTCCCACCTGCAAGGCTTGAGGACGCCCTTCCTGTTTCCTAAAAGCCATGTCTGGGATTCCCCCACATTCCCACAGATAACCCCTTCCATTTCCGATCCGCACTCCCTCGGGCAAAAGTCAAGCGGGAGCTTCCTCTCACCTTGCAACATGTGCACGAAAGTAGAACAGCTCTTCTACCAGCACTGGTGGGTCATTCCCAATGACTTGTTATTCCAGCATCTTGATGTGCGATGAGACGAGACCCCCCCCACCCCGCCCATAAAGTCATAAACCCCCCGCATAGCGTCTAATCACGCCCGCCAGGAGAGCTGAGGTCAGAGTCTGCGGGGACCGCATGGGTAGTGGAGACGAGGCCCGACTGGATAAACGCAGACTGGAGACAGCTGGAATGACGACGGCAAGGGAAACCTGAACTGTGAGAGGGGATGTTTGGAAAGCGGGAGGGACATGATCAGAGAATCCAAAACTACAAAAATAAATGACGCTTTTGTTGCCCAGAGTGTTTTTGAGTACCTTTTGTGGCGTTAACAACAATTTGGCTGTACTTCCTTGACATAGATTACTACTTTCCGCTAAGCCGGGGGCTTTGCCAACATCTCGGTGGCGTTCCGTTCTGCACAAAGAGCCCCAAAAAATGTGCAGTTTCTGCGATTAGATTTTTTTTTTTTCACTGCAAATGGCTAAGGATCGAGTTTCCTCTAATTGGTGAATTTGCGAACCG
>NW_017805989.1:135902-147016 GCF_001891065.2 Hippocampus comes
CGGGGGGGGGGGTTCCACTGTTTTGGTGGAAATCAAAAGCCAGCCATATCTTTGTAAACTAACGTTTGATAAATACAAATTATAATCGATAACGGCATATCTTATTTCTAAAGACCACCATTTTTTTTAAAGCAATCAAGGTGGCGTTTTAATTCCAAGTGCAATTTTTGCCAGACGAATCACTAACTCGATTTATCAACACACATGCAATAGTGTTTTATGGTGACAGGAAGCGGGAACATGGGAAATGCTTTAACCGGAGCCCCCCTTGAAATCAAGCGGATTACGAGCCATATGTGAGGGTCTCTAATCTTATTTGGAAGAGCCCCCGGGTGCTCCCAGCCTGTGTTTTACATTAGTCCCAATCAACGGCGGTCCCGACGACGACGGGCGAGGTGGCTCCACGGGTGTGACGATTTAGAACGGCCTTTTCGCTTTGTGTCCGACACTCCAGAGAGATGCAATTAAAAAAATTGCAAATGTCAAATTAAGCCTCAATCATAGCGAGTGTCGCGTTTCGACGACTTGAAAGAGAGAAAATGATGCAAATAGACATCTGACGTTACTCCTCCAGAGACACGCCGCCACGAGCGCCGCAAAAAAAAAAAAAAAAAAAAAAAAAAAAAATATCAACAAAACCCCGCAAGGAGCCTCGGTGGAAATGACTTGAAAGCCACACAAGCTTTGGGAAGAGATCAGAGTTGGGGTCTGTCCATCGTCGCAAAGATAAATCTCGCTCTTGAAGATGAACCGCTTGCTCGGTCGGCCCGGCGTTGCCAAATGAGGTGGAAAACCAGAAGCTTGATTTTTTTTTTTTTTTTTTTTTTTTAAAAGCTTCAATGTTTGTTCGGGGACATTCGAGCTAGCTGATAATGTCACTTTGAAAGGGGCGTATCAAAGACAAGGGACTTTAATTGCAGTGACGTTTTATTCTCCGACCAAAGAATGTCAGAGACTTTTTTTTGGGACACCTGGGAGCTTTTTTTAAATCGCGAATACATCCAATCATGTCTCCTTTACTGCCTGAGAGCACAATAAAATACCTGTTGAAGTATAAAGTATGTATCAATATCAAAATCAGATGGGCTCGTCCGACTCAATCTCATATCAAAGTTTAGCTAAATCTGTTCCCCCCCCGCCGGCCACTGTCCATGATCCTGACTTGCAATAAAGTACGGGTCAACGCTGGTCACTATCCATTCAGGACACAGTGACCCCCCCCCCCCAACCCCCCGCCACCGCCCAGTCCTCTGGAGCCTATTGTGCACCCGCCCCATTGTGAGGGTAGTTTGTGTGGCCATCCCACTGCCGTTGTGATTGATGCTGGTCTGACTGACCCCCTTCCAGGACTGGATGGCTCCCAGAGACTCTGGATGCAATTAGCATGAATTTGTTACTTTAAGTAGGGCGGCCCGGTGGTGGTTCAGTGGTTAGCGCGTCGACCTCACAGTGCAGAGGTCGCGGGTTAGATCCCGGCTCCGGCCTTCCTGTGTGGAGTTTGCATGTTCTCCCCGGGCCTGCGTGGGTTTTCTCCGGGTACTCCGGTTTCCTCCCACATTCTAAAAACATGCATGGCAGGTTCATGGAACTCTCGAAATTGTGCTTCAGTGTGAGCGTGGATGTTTGTTCGTCTTGTGTGCCCTGCGATTGGCTGGCAACCGGTTCAGGGTGTCCTCCGCCTCCTGCCCGAAGGCGGCTGGGATAGGCTCCACCACCTTGAGAGGATAAAGCGGATCGGAAATTGGATGGATGTTACTTTAAGTAACCAAACTCAATTGTTCCTGTAAGTCCTAAAGAACGACCAATTTTTGTTTTGTTGTCGTTATTAGTCCATTAAAAAAAATGCAACACACCACACCCAAAATGGCAAAATTAAAAAGTAAAAAAATAACTGCTAATTTACAAAACAATACAATCGTATCCCGCCCCCCCCCCACCCAACAAAAACCTACAAAAATTACACATTCCAAAATTACAAAAATTAAACACAGAAATGTGCCTGATTTTCTCCCAAATTTTAGCCACCGATGCAGACACAAATGACAGATAAATTGAGAGGCTTTTGAATTAATGTCATTGTCATGGCATCGGTGCACCTGGCACCTCGGCGTGACTGCTCGCGGCTTTTAATGGGTTGTTATCCACCATCTTTTCCCCTCTATCCTTTTATCCTTCCTTTTGTCAACATCTCAGCTTCCACCTCTCACAGAGATGCTTTTATCAAAAGGATTTTTTTTTTTTTTTTGAGCAGTTGGGAGCTGGTGGGGAGATGAAATCGAACTTCCTTATGATTTCCCCTCGGTCTTATCCCCCCCACCCCGAGGAAGTCCTTTTAAAGGAAGCGCTCCCGTCATTTCCTATCTCATCCCGCGGAGTCGTGTAACCACTCCACCCTGGAGACGGTGGCGTCTGCTCTCGGCTTGTTCTAAGGGGCGATAACACCCTCTCACGGTGACTGTCGATGACGTGGCTACCCCGAATGCCCTCTCTGGGACTTTCTTCCAGCATCTTCTCATTCTCACACCCTGTCATACATCTGGGAGACACTTCAAGAAATAAACCAGAGAGTTGCCATCGGTCTCTCGCCTGGGAAGGGGGAGCTGGGTGTAATTGTATCTTTTCCCCCCAAAAATCGCAGAGGATGCTCCGGATGGTTTGTGTTAGCGGCAATGGCACGGGATCTATAAAAAGAAGCGTCTGAGTTTTGCTTGCGAACAAGTCAAAAGTAGTCGTCGCAGGATGAAGGTCAAAGAAAGCTTTTTGGTCACTTCAAATTGTTGTGTGTCAGGGACCCCTGTGGAGTGTTTTGAACCAGCGAGCCAAGGATGTGATTGGTGATACCCTCACATTTGCGTCCGGCCTAATTGAAAGCAGTTGCATACGCGCTTGCCTTGATTCATTAGCATCGATTCTCGCAATAGTTCTCGAAACTGGATTGAAAAAGCAGGCATTATGCACCGAATCCCGAGTTGTAATTCTTCTGGTAATATCCCTGCAACGAGAGCTCAGACTTGCCCTCTAAATCCTGATTCTTTTTTTTTCCGGCGGGCCTGACAGGAACAAATGACTTCCAAATGGCATCGAAAGGTCACTCCCTGTACTTCTTCTAAAAAAAAAAAAAAAAAAAAGATTTAACATGAAAAATCCAATTTGATTGAATTGGTCAATGGACTGCTCTTTTATTGAGCGTTTTCGACACCCGACGGTGCCCGACGTGCTTGATCGTCATCGCAAGCAGCAGCATAAAACCCGAATTCAGAGTCGGAAAACGATACCTTCACAGCCCTGCTTGCGACCATTTTGATCCATCCACAACTTGATGCAAATATTTTATTTTGTGCCTCGGAAACGCGCGACTGTCTGGAAGTGATCCCCATTTTATCTCTATGGACGTCTCTTGACGGCGCGATCCAACAGTCGGCTTCCATCGAGAATCTGGATCCCCCGGTTGATGTGACGGATGCGTGGCGTCTGCCCTCTGTGCTCTCGCCTTGACCTCGTTTTTTGGCCAAAGGTCTTCGGAACGCCACTCACGGAAGCTTCTCCCGTGGCTTCGCTCTGAATCATATTACGGAAGCACCACAGATGGGGCGCCTCCAAACAAACTATATGGATGGCACTACGGGCGTTACTGTGTAAATTGGGAGGTTCCCGGCTTTTGATATGTCAAGGCTATTTGCTAGTTTATTGTTTTATACGCTCATTTCTTAGGAGCTATCTGGTCGTCATGACTTTACGACAGCGTTACCAAAGGTTGCTGATTGTGTTGCGACTTGCGTTCGGGTTATGCCACTACCACTGGAATGGAATTCTTGACATGAAACTTGACTCTACTGTCGCGGGGGGAAATCCCCAACACGCTCCAAAATGTTTTGGGTAACCAAAGAAAATGTCGTAGTCGTCCTCAGAACCTCATGTTTGAATAGTGGTTTCTTGAACCCGGGCCTCGTTTGTCATTTGAGCCCACTTGGTGTCACGGTGGAGTGCGGTGGGGATAAAGGTCGGCATCTCGATTCGACGTGGAATGTTTGCGTCCAGTGTTTACGCTGGCCTTTACGGGGAAAAAAAAAAAAAAAAAAAAACATCGATCTTCATAAGAAAAAAGGCAGGAATTTGTTTTTCGATTTCCTGCAGCACATTAAGGGGAAGCAGGGAACTTTTATGTGGTGTGTTCACCACCTGTCCCTTCTCCCACTGAGCCCCAACGCCACCCCCACCGCCTCCACTTGTACCACACACATTTCAAAACATCGACACACACGCCGTACACACACGGAGTGGCAGTTCCATCTGGGTCAACTGGGTGTCGGCTCACCTAGTTGGGCCATAGGACGCGCCGCCATATTTGCTTAGCCGCTCACTAAACGTCGCCTCCTCCCAACGTGCTCCTCTCCAGGTCACACAGGGACAAGTATCGGGCCGTGCTTCTTATCGTCAGCAAAGACACCGTGCGGCAGAGATGTGAAATAGTTGTCGGGATCTGTTTGAATGTGTCGCATTGCTTTTTGTCGTATGTCAGGAGAATTCTGCTGATAGTCTAAAGTTGAGACATCTCAAGGAGGATATTTTAGGACAATGTTGCCTATTAAACACACTCCCTGTATAAATATAAACATGCAGGATGTTTTTTTTTTTTTTTTTGCATCCTTAAAACCGGGAATGTTTTGTTGCAGTTTTTTAAAATTTCCCCACATACTCATTAGACTGTAATGTCCCTTTTGTGAACCCTATTGATTTTGATTTCCCACGCAAATTTCCAATTTAACGACCCGACCATTTGGAAAATATTTTAGTTTGGCTTTCGCTGTTTTTCTTCCTGTAAATGTTTTTTTCCCCGGCAAAAACAACCTCAGAGGCAGCCTAAATGGACTAAATAATAAACATCTTTGGCCCCGCAGACAAAACAGTCGCTTACCATCGCTAATGAAGCTCTTTGAAGCCGAAACGTGAGTCATCCCTGCAGACATGGAGGCGACCTCTGGGATCGTAATATACATGAAATATAATAATATTCAGCACGTGGCCTGAGGCCAAAAATCACATTTCCGATTTCAATTGGGTTTTTTTTTCCCCCAATAAACGTATAGAAAAATGTAATGACAATGACATTATTCAAAACATTGCATTATTTCTTCGAAGATGTATTTTGTTCCAGCGTTAAATTCCATAGAAATAAAAGCTATACATATTTTTTTCTTGACAGATGATGTGAAAAACCTTTGGGGGGGGAAAACAATGAAAATACGTGCCGTTATGCATGTGCAAGGAGAGATGAAAAACGTGCAGGAAAGCAGCCCTCGACGACCGGAGTTCGACAACTATGCTGTAGGGCAGGGGTGTTGAAGTTGCGTCTTCCCTCAGAGGGCCGTTATGACCACAAAAATGTTTCGTCGTCTCATAACTTTATGACTTTAAATTAATCCAAGGAGAGCAAAATAATTGCAAAATCTCAACGTTATTTATTCCACATGACAATTTAACATTTTGGTCCAAATTTTAGCAAGGATCATGCAAGTTTACACGCATGATTTGCTTTCGCGGTCTACATAAAATCCGGCCCCCGGGCCTTGGGTTTGACATGGTGCTGTAGGGGTTAGGAGAGCATGGAAAAGATGCTAAATGGAGCGACCAAATCGATAATTTGGCTGCACTGACTGCTTTGGCAAACTAGCGCCGCAATGTTGGCAGCCATATTGTTTCTTGTTAGTGGGGACAAACTTTGAACTTAAAAATAAAAAGAAAAAAAAAGGAAGAAAATCGATAAAGGAAACTTACCGATAAACAAATCTGCATTTAATTAGCTCAAGCACGATGTGGCCTGATTGTTGGAAGGAATCGAGGTGAAAGTAAACTCGCTGGGCCACGTCTGTCAGCAGGAGATACGAGGGAGGTAAAACCGACGGAGGGCTCGCAATGTTCTCTTGGAAGTCTGCCAGTCTCTATGGGTACAAATCTGAGATAAGCCTTTCCCTCGCGGGGCGGCAACCTTCAGGATCTTTTGCGATCCACTGCCAGCGTGGACGTGAAGCTTCTCTAACACCCTGATAAGTTCGCGCAGGAACAGGTGTCTTCAGGTCCCGCCGGAACAGGAATAGAAAGGCGCCGGCAAAAATAGATTATCAGTTTCCCCAAAAGTAATTTAGATTTGCAGCAGACGGGAAAGGAAAGAGCGACTGTAAAATGGACGCGCCGCGTTGAGCATCTATTACCATGGCGGCTTTGAGATATTCTTAAACGCGGTGGCAGCCACTAAGTGCATTCGGCTGTTTCCGCCTGCCGCCACCTCAAGACATGTCATGGACCTCTCAAACACACCATTGGCCCACTTGTGATTCAGCTTCACTCGACAAGAAAAGGCTTACAATATGTCTCTTATTTATTACATATGAGAATTTTAAATTTTGGTCGAGATTTGAGCAAGCCTCACGGAAGTGGACATGTTTGATTTGCTTTCGCGGGCCACATACAATGATGTGGCGGGCCAGATCCGGCCCCTGGGCCTTGAGTTTGACACCGGTGCCCTACAGCCATGTCACATCTTGTTTTTAACCTTATACGTGAACCTTGACTCACCGTGGCACTATTAAGTTTCTCACCGGGTCCTGAAGAATTCCATCTGCGCTTTTAGAGCCACTCACGACTAAAACTATGGAGAGGCTTTGGAGATGCTAAATCACCAGAATAGCGTCTTATTTTGCATGGAGATACTTCCACCAGGGGCTTCAAAATCCAGACGTCGTCTCGGCGTAATCTCCCGATCAGCGGCGATAGGAATAATCTTTCGTTTTCCCCGCGCATGTGAAACCTCAGCCGGGCTAAGAGGCTATCTGCTCATCTCCGTGTTTGGGTTTGTCTGCAGGAGCCACTGCCGGATTTGTAACTTTTGCGCCGAGGGTCTCCCGCAGTGCACTTAGCGCAATCTCACGCCTTCCCCGCGAGAACCCCCATCAAAAGCCTGATGTCTCGATTAGGTCCTTCCATCGTAGTATTAGAGCAACGTATCGGGCCATCTACTCGACTGTGTGTTTTGTATTCGCCATCCCGAAGATTTTATTTCAGACGAAAAAATATTGGTCTTCATTTTCGCCATCCAACATTGGCAAGGTTCTCGCTTGGATATTTATATCCTGGAAGTTGTGCTTATTGTTGAAAGAAATCCATTGAGGAACTGTTGCTTTAGAACAGTGGAAGCCCAGAATGGTTTTAGGGATCAAGCAATACAAACATTGAGCTCAGTTTCCTTTTGAGATTATTCGAAAAGGAGTACAGCAACAAGACTTCCCAGTATGGAGCAATTTGAACAACGTCTCTGAACAATTCTAAACCTTCCAAAGTCTTTAGAAATAATTGTAAAAAATTTTAGAACGATTGCTATCAAAGCCCTGACTGGCCTCCGCGGAGGAAAGGAAATATCTGCAGCCAAATATGAGCACCCGTTCACTGCCTCTGATACTGAACATGCGCCTTTGCCATCCGGTTAATTAAAAAGTTGAATGGAAGCTTCTAGGAAAAAAAAACAAAAAACATCTCGCATCCGGCATTTACGTCTGCTCACGATCACAGTCGCGTCCCCGATTGTGACCCTGGTCCGGGTGCCTCATCGCCCCGAAGTCGGTTCTTCCCCCATTGCCTGAATGGCATGTCAGTTCCCGCCTCTATTCCCGCGATGAAGCGACTGGTTTCCATTAAAACCAAATGGGATCTTTCAGGGGACGACATAGTAGACTGGACTGTATCAAAGCCTTTCTCCTGTCGTCATGCAAAATGTTTTTTTAAAATTTTTTTCTGGGTGGCCGAGACACAGCGCGGTTAACGGAATGGCGACAGTACACAATAAACGCGCGACTTGGAAGCACGCTAGCACTGAGCATGCGGCAGGGATAATTTACGGCGCGGTGCACTCAAGTTGACCTGCAGTGATTTTTTCGAGCTTCTTTCTGATGCGTCCCGCCGGAGAACTTTGACGAAGCCACGACACGGCCTCCAAAGTTCAATCCGTGTTTGAAGCCCTCAGATTCGGTTTGAAAGATCTACTGCCAGGCATATTCCACAATTTTTCTTTTTTTTTTTTTTTTTTAAACAGTCTTTGTTCTCTCGTATGGCTCATTAGCCAAAACCAAGACTTTTTTGGCACTCAGTGGACTTGAGGCCATTTTTTTTTCACATTTGGTGTGCCATTGCAAGCAACGTATCACTTTGCATATATATATATATATATATATATAAATATGCAAGGTGACCGCAAAATTAAAGCGTGCTTTAAAGATGTCATCCAATCAGCACATAGTAGGACATTATTGCAGCCAGTTAAAAAATATGAGCAGAGAGATGTGGGCTCTCAAAGTAGGCCAGATGAATAAAAGATGCTCTCTATAGCAGCGCCGTCATAAAAGTTTAATTGACAACTTAACAGGAAATAATGTGTCGGACCAGCGTCTTGGATTGAAAAGTTATATTTTACACAGGTAATGTTTTTTTTTTTTTTTTTAAATTTGTGAAATGTTTGGTAATCCCTGATTTGAATGAGTGGAATGCAGGGGAAAGTCACTCCGGGCCAAATTAAACGATGACTATAATGGCACCCGACAAACATTTCACAGGCGCAAGCAAGCCCATTATAAGCTTTGCTGCGAGTGCTTTATGGCTTTAATTTAACTGGAGAAAAAACTAACTAACTAACTGGCTGGCGTAAGTGATTATATTCTTCTAATGGGCCGACTCTGCTCCAAAAGCAAAGGATATGCTTGGCGAGAACCGTTCGCGGAGCAGCCCTTGGCCAGCGCAAAAGTCGCGACTCAGCGAACGCACCGTAATAAAGCTGTCATCGGCGCACGCTTTGGTTTCTTATTCCGCTGCAAAATTATACGCGTGCAATTGGAGCATCTCGGGAATTTGGGCAGCGGCCATCTTTGGGGAACTTTGCCGGTCGCCTAATCTTGGCAACGGAGGACTCTGCGGTGACATGACATACCGGTTGTTTGGATAAAAAGTCCATCCATGTTGACGCCACGTGCAAATGCTTGGTTTTTTTTTTTTTTCAACGGGGTCTTTTTCAGTTCCATATTTGTTCGGATTGTCATGATGTCATCAACCATTTCCTGGCATGTTGCGCGTATTGAACAGTGTAAACCGGACCAATGATGAGTGATGTAACCAAGTGACCGCCGGTGCTCCAAACAGTCGAATGATTGACGTGTAGAAAACCTTGTAATGACTCTCACGAGTCATGAACTGTCCTTGAATGAATTTACACTGCATGACTATGATCTCTACAGTCTGTGCGCTTATTTTTCCGCACAATTTCTCCTCGAATTGTTTGTGTGAGGGCTGCATTTGAGTCCATGTCAGAGCTCACCGGGTAGCGGCATCAATTACCAGCACGACTCTGCATCACCTACGCTCTCGTGTGCGCTTCGTTGCCTCTTGTAGAAGGCGGCCGGGTGCACCGTTGAACCTCAGGCTACCCGGGAGCGTTTGTGTGCATGAGTGTGTTATTGTCGTCTGGTTATTTATCATCAGGGCTTGAACGGACCCCCCCCGAGCCAGAAGTTAATGAAGTGAAATGAGACTTATTAGGCAAACAGCCTTAAAGTCACTGACAAGCAAATGTAGTTGTGGTGGGGGTGAAATTAGTCATGACAGTTGAGACAAAAAGGAAACCCATGCCACCAAACGGCCTTTTTTCATTAATTTTTTATTTTTTTTAGAAATTAAATACTTCACCGCTCAACCTAAGATGAGCATTCTACGATGTATTGATCTTGGCTGGCCTTACCAATGAAGAGTTAGCGACGTCAGCCCACCAATGTTGCATCGTGTTATGCTTGACATGTGGGGTGATCAATCAAGAATAATTTATGAGGAAGGGGGGGGGGCACAACCACTGGTTGTGTGCATACACAATTGACCGACCAATGAAGAGTCAGACTTGTTTCCAACTGATCAGTAATGCTACTTTAAAGAGACTGACCAGCGATGAGCTAGCTAGCGACGTTCGCTAGCTAGCTGAGGATTTTCAGCAGATTGACTTTCCATTTCTTGGTCACTAGAACTCGTCAGTCTGGGTGTTTCTACCCCATCTTGATCCCCAATGTGCTGGGTCAAATCCTCAACCCAACACGCTGGGTATAAATAACCCAGCATTGGCTCAGTCTCTTTCGGACCCAACGCTTGGGTTTTGGGGGACAATATAGGAGGCGACTGGCGTGTGAGCACTCACTGTTTGAGCCCCATACGGCGCTCATCATGCTAATTACTGCCAGTCTTCATCAGGGAATGGAATCTTCAGAGCGCAACCCCCGTGCCTTAACGTCTCCCCCTCAAATTGGCCGCCAGCTGCACGCACACAAGCGGGGAGGGTGCTGCTCTCGGGTCAGCCACCGAACGAGAGCGCCATTACTCATCAACTGTCACATATTTGGAAGCGGCATCTGTATTTTGGGGGGCAGCATCTTCCCCATGCCCCCACTCCTCGTGCTCCCGTGTCAACATTGAACACAATCAATCTTCTTCTGCGACTCGTAAAGATTGACCATCATTTAAAATATCAAGTTCCACCCAAAGCCAAAGACCCGGAGTTCGACGGCCACTTTGAAGCTTGATACTTTTGCTTGCCTAAAAGGTGTTCGGCTTGAACCGAGTCAACTCCTTTGCCCCCCCCTATAACCCTCGGCACTACGGGACCCTCACCCCGCATTGACCCCTGAGCTGCGTTTGCTTAAGGGGTCATCAAGACGAGGTCACTCGATCAACCTCGGGCCGACGCCCTCAAAGGAACTCCAGTCCCACAACGTAGCCTGACCCTGATTTTTTTTTTTACTCAAACTTAAGGTTGGAGCTCCGATCCAGAATGAGACTTGACAGCGTCATGCATCTGATCTGACGGCAAGGTTAAACATACACCTAAGTTGAAAAGTAACTCCCCTTAATCAATTAATCAATCAGAGGTTGGAGTTGTGTCACTAGTTTATCCCTGAATCTTAATTGTTGTGCTAAGCGTGACATTTTGGACAGCCGTCCGCTTTCAACTTTGTCGGAACCATTTAGGGCGGGGCCCCTTTTCTGTTTGTGTTATGGGTGACCTGCCGACTGGCCAAATAAGAGTCTCGGATGAA
>NW_017805989.1:152239-212924 GCF_001891065.2 Hippocampus comes
GCTGCTCTCGGGTCAGCCACCGAACGAGAGCGCCATTACTCATCAACTGTCACATATTTGGAAGCGGCATCTGTATTTTGGGGGGGGGGAGTGCAGCATCTTCCCCTTGCCCCCACTCCTCGCGCTCCCATGTCAACATTGAACACAATCAATCTTCTTCGGCGACTCGTAAAGATTGACCATCATTTAAAATATCACAGCATCTTCCCCATGCCCCCACTCCTCGTGCTCCCGTGTCAACATTGAACACAATCAATCTTCTTCTGCGACTCGTAAAGATTGACCATCATTTAAAATATCAAGTTCCACGCCCACCAAGCCAAAGACCCGGAGGTCGACGGCCACTTTGAAGCTTGATACTTTTGCTTGCCTAAAAGGGGTTCGGCTTGATTGGAGCTCCGATCCAGAATGAGACTTGACAGCGTCATGCATCTGATCTGACGGCAAGGTTAAACATACACCTAAGTTGAAAAGTAACTCCCCTTAATCAATTAATCAATCAGAGGTTGGAGTTGTGTCACTAGTTTATCCCTGAATCTTAATTGTTGTGCTAAGCGTGACATTTTGGACAGCCGTCCGCTTTCAACTTTGTCGGAACCATTTAGGGCGGGGCCCCTTTTCTGTTTGTGTTATGGGTGACCTGCCGACTGGCCAAATAAGAGTCTCGAATGAATTCACCAACCGATCGCCAGTACTGCCTGCGAAAAACGCGCCAACCGAACCATGTATTTGAAGTCAGCTAACTGACCATTAACAAGGTGCAACATTTGATATTTTGACTGACAAACGAAGGGGAAGCGACCTGAACAACGAATCACTACGAGTGCCGCTTGCGAAAATTGGCGCATACTATAGATTGATGGTCGAAAAAATGGCGTCGCAACTCATCGCTGTCATTTAGAGATGGAGAGTGACTCCCGGCTGCTGCAGGGGGTGTCGATCGGCCACCATATGCAGCTCGGGGCGGCAGCGGCAGGGGTGGCGCGCATTTGGGAGAGCGTGTGAATTACAATGTGTTGTTTAATTTAATGGGGAATTATTCAAATGAGGTCCACGAACCAATCAAGAGTCAATTACTTAACAGTTACGCTGATTAATTCGTTTAATTATCGACAGAGGGCCTTGTGTCACGTGGCGTAGTCCCTGGGAGACATCCAGGAATATGCTCAGGAGCGGGGTTGGGGGATTTGGTTGTCTTTCAGCAGACTTCTGGGAGCAGGGAGACTCGAGATAAGAGACCCAGAGCTGCAGCAGCCCTCAGTTCTGATCTCAGAGCTCATCCCGTGCTGATAACCCTTTGCAGACCTTTCATGTCACCCCAGCCGAGCGGTTTACCAACCAGACACATGCCTGGATTCGTGCTTTCCTGAACCATGCACTTAAATAAATAATTTTTTAAAATGTGTCAATTCCCAGGGGCGGGGAGGGGGGTTAAGAAGTAAATTTCTATCCCTGAGGGGGACCTCAAATGCAGTGTTGGCAGACTTTTGGCTGGGGAAAAAAAAAGCCATTTTGTTTTGTCGTGGCTATTTTTTAGCCTATTTTCGGCCTTATCCATGGCCTCTCCAAAAATTTTACTTGTCCTAAAGATTTTTTTTTTCAGGTCACTGCCAAATTTTAAACAACAAGGGCAGGGACTGTTTATGGTGACCAATTTGAGTTTGTCATTTTGTGTGAGCATGATGGTGAATTTGGATGACTTTTTGGCTCATTTTGGCAACTTGTAGTGTTCACTTGAAAAGGAAGTCCTCGTGGTTTCGTTTGAAAGCTTCCAAATTTGAACCACATACCCTACGAAGGCTTGAGACATCAGTAGGGCTTGCAGGGATGGTCGAGTGAAATGAGGGGGAAAAAAAAAATCCAATGATGCACCAACACAGCCCCCCCCCTCTTGTTTTTCCTGTCTTTGATGTATCACTACAAGCTTCCTGAAGTAAACACAGACTAATTGTCTGGATTAAGTCAAGATTCTTATCTCTGCCCCCCCCCCCCCCCCCCCCCCCCCCCCCTGTTATGTCGCCAGTGGCTGCGGCTGAAATCCTTCATCACGATCACTCTTTTCCCTCCCCCCCCCCTCCCCCCCTCCCCTTCCTCCTCGTCCCCTCCATCCGAGCATCTCCACAGCAATCGGATCTCTGGAGGATACTCGGCTAACACCCGACTGTACTCGAGCGCGGCGATTCATCAGCACCCCCACTCCCAACCCGCGCGTATCTCCTGACCTTTTAATCCAGCGAGTGGGTCTCACAATTAACACAAACACCGATAAAGGACAACTTCGAGAAGCTTTAGCACCCTATTTTAATTGTGCACTTATCTTTTAATTGGCTGCTTGCTGACATACGCACCCACACACGCACGACTTGACTTTGTTGCCAAGTGTATATATACATACACACACACACAGACACATAATTAGTCCTCCGGATTTTCCCGGAATTCCGGGTTTTTCACATTTTTATGAAAATATCTCCGGAGAATTGAGTGTCTTTTTTTTTTTTTTTTTTTTTTTAAGTGTGCAGAATAAATATTGGTGCTGATGTTGTAATCGGTTTCCCTGCCGACCCCCGTTACACATGCGCACGCCTTCCGGTAAGCCCTTCGTGTGTATTCTGCTGTCCTTATCGGGGGGTAGTTTGGGGTGGTGGGGTGGGCAGCGTTTGGGGTGAAATAGCTTTGCTTGTATTGCCTGGGGTGCAGGGTTTCTGGGTTTTTACTGTAGGCTGAGGCTTGAAATTGGGGAGGTTTTTCTATTGTGAGTCGACCCATTAAAATGTATTTAAAAACACACACACACACGAAGTCTACCATTTTGTTGAGAAGAGCCCATTTTACATTTGTTAGCCGCTTTAGAAGTTTCTAAAACACTGGTGTCAAACTCAAGGCCCGGGGGCCAGATCTGGCCCGCCACATCATTTGATGTGGCCCGCGCAAGCAACTCAAATATGTTGACTTCGATGATGCTTGCGAAATTTTGAACAACATTTCAAATTCTTGTATGTAATATAAGAAAGCTCGTGTAAGTTTTCTTGTTACCAAAACACTCATTACAATAACTTAAACTGTAGTTGAATAAACCATTCTTCTTGACTTCCTGATATGGTTTCACAGTCATAACGGCCCTCCAAGGGAACCGGTAACGATAATCTGGCTCGCGACAAAAATGAGTTTGACACTCCTGTTCTAAAATGTTTAAAATGCTTTTTGTCGAGATTTGTGTGTGATTACGACCAAACTTGGCCACATGAAATTTGGTAGCGATCATGAAGACCCACCAAAAATATATATATATATATATATATATATATATATATATGTCTAATAATTTACGAAACAGCCTTTTCTGCCATTTTTAGGCATCATTTAAAGACGGCAGTGTCCGGGCGATTTTGTCCTGTAGCGTATACCAGACAGACGGCCCAATGCTAAGTTGCGACGGACTTGAGTTTTCGTCACTTTCGTCACACAAACACCTGCCAAAAATGCATTCATAAGATGGCATCTGACTGACACCAATTTAAAGAAACAACATTTTCAAACACAGCTTGTGCATTTCAACGTGTTGGCGAGTGAAAGAGACTCCGCTTGCTCGGGAATCGCCGTCCTGCCAAACTGCCTGTCACTCTTGCCGTGCCCCCAAACTGGCACTTGGTGGAATAAGGGGCTTGGTGTTTTGGAGTTAGGGACTTGCGGGTGTCAGGGAAGCTGACACGGCTGACTGGCGTAATGGCCGCCTCGTCATAAATGTCACAACGTTACCGTTATTTGTGCAAGCACAGCTGCCTTTTGCTTTTTGTTCGTTTTTCTGCCACTCCAGATGGAGTAAAAAAAGAAAAATAGGTCGACGCATACGCTGACAGTTTTGGCATCTTAAATTAGTGCTCAAGGGGTTGCGGAAGCAGCTGGGATTGATCCATGTGAGGATTTTCCCCCGTCTGTTTACTACTGTTGTTCTTTTTCACGCAGTGGCAAAAAAAAAAAAAAATCTCATCGAAGCAGAATAGAAACGTGGTCTTGCTGTACTCCTGTGTTTTGACTGAAGTTTTTGTACTTTGCTAGGATGCGGCAAGTCAAATTATTGCAGTGAGTCATATTGTTCAATATCGATGCACTCGTATCCAAAGGTCAATACAGTATTGTAGCCATCCAGTCATCACGGAAATACACCAGCGCAGACTGTATTTGGTATAGTGAAGCAATCTGCGCCTATTTGCCCAAGTTGCAATATTTTGTACCCTGAACTCGGTTTGTTTCGCTCTGTACCATCTCTCTCCTTCCTGCAGGAAAAAAGCAATTCTTGGCATTTCCTGGTGTTTTATTACATTGAACGAGTCCAATGACTGTGTTGCAACATTCCAATTGGATCCTTGGTCCAGAAAAAAAAAATATCTGTGTTTGTCTATCTATGCCAGTGACGTATATTGAGAGGGAAAACGATAAATGTGCTTCCATCCACTGAATGGCAGATGGTACCCTCGACCTGTGTATCTTTTTGTCGTTTTTTTATGTCACAGAATAACAGCATTGTGTTCAATTTACATTTCACAGCGACCAAGTCAATTTGGGATGAAATTGAAATGAGATCATTGTATATGTAGCAAGTAGGACATTTTTGATGGGCGGTGTTCAGTGTGATTTTTCTCATGACATCCATGCCTTGGCTCATACAATCCATTTGCAATTGCATTCCGAAAACAACATTGAGGCGTATCCATTATTAGAAACGACTTTTAGGTAATGACTGTTGGACAACTGCAAGGAGAACGCAAGCAGACGTCGAGTTATTTAGCGCGAACACAATCGGGACTGACGGCCATGGAGATTTACTGCGCTCTTTGACGCTCAATGGGATTTTAACGGCCGTCGCTAGTCGCCGCGCGCGCGCGCCCAAATCGAACATGAGATGTTTGTCGCGGTTTGAAGCTCAGCCACTGGCCGCCCGGCGTTCCCTCCAAATCATGTCATTTGACCCGAATCTCCCATTCCATTAGCCGGCATCCCCCACGGGGACACTAGCGCTTCCCTCAACAATTGAACTTTGACCCGCAGCCAATAACAGCCACGGAGGTTTTACAGGCGCGTATGCAATTGGAGTGGTCTCGCTTCATGGAATTTCATTTTGTTCTCTGTATGCCTCTTGGCATGTGGGTTAAAAAAAAAAAAATCTGTCTCGTAATTTATATGAAATATAGCGTTATCATGCCAACACAGCAGGAGTAATGGTTTAAAAAAAACAAAAAAAAAACAGCCCCCCGATGTTGGTTTTATCAACCCTTAAAACAGGCGGGCATCGCGACAGTTGCCAGGTTTCTTCACACGTCTGTGACACGCTATCTTCAACATATCCCGACGATCAAAACTTACCGGACACTTGACACGCTATTATTTTAGCCTCGTCTGTTTCTTCTGCTCAGGCGGAAGGCTTTGGTTCCCATGACAACCAGGGGCGTAGCTAACTTGCCGCGTTTTATTATGTAAATTAGATGCACCCTCGGGACCCCCCCGCGATCTGAATAGAAGCAATTAAAAACCTCACATTTCTTTGCTTTTGTAACATGGATGAGGTCACCTTTGCGTTTTTTTGTCAATTGAAGTCATTGCTCATGATGCTAAGTGTGGCCGAGCATGCAGAACAACTTGCTCACCTTTTATTTGTTAACGGGAGAATATCATTTGTTCCATAAGTTTAGTTTCGTTGTGCATATGTCCAAATATTAACTGTACGTTGCCATTGCAAATTGAAGGTAAAGGCGCAGCAGCATGTCCATTGTGCCGACGCGGTCTGACTTTTTGCATGTTGAGAAGAAATAATGGAAGATCTCTCTTATTTGTACAGATATTCGAATTTGAAGTGCGTACAAAAATTGCCTTTTGACGAAACGTATGTAAATGAGATGCTTCATCAATTAGTTAAAATCTTTCAACTTAAAAATCGGGTTGTATCCCAATGTGGGAAAATGAGCAAGCCTTTAAAGCGCAGCAAATTTTTTCGAGACTCATTTTGAAAAAACGAGGCCCAGCTCGTGCGCGTTCTCAGTCTCCGGCTGTCATAAACAACAACAACCAAAAAAAAAAAACAAAAAAAAAACAAAACAATCCGTTTTTAGATTGAGATGAACAGCTTTAGAATGACTCCGTTTTCGGCCCAAATTCCCACACCCGAAGAGGGGTGACGTCAAACGTAAGCGAACGAGACAAGCCGAGCACTTCATCGGATCAGAACGGGCGCATCGCTCTGCGATAAACACCTGCCGATTCCTTTTTACAACCCGATAATGAGTCTTTGCGGATGATTGACACCGGCGCCTTCCGATGGAAGACTTTGAAGCACCGGCACATCTGAGGCACGCGTTCATACATAATCCTGCGCTACACGCATCAAAACCTAACCCGCTCTGAAAAGGAATGAGTAATGACGACTCCGACGTGGAAGCTGCCGAGGCTTAAGGAGATATAAAAGGGGCCATGGCGGTGGAAAGCCATAGAGGAAGTTGAGGGTCCAGAAGGACCTGTGGGACCGCCTGAGACAACGAGGAGGATACGATAGGCGAAATTTGGAAGCTCGACATGCTCGCGAAGACTTATCGGTGACCTCCGGAACTAACCCCCGTTTGCCGCTCCTCAAGCCTCACTATCGACTACCCCCCCCCCCTTTTTTTTCTCCTGCCGTTGATCCAAAACACGAGTGTAAAACATGAATTATCGCTCCTTCCTGGAACGCGTCCGCGAGATGTTTCAAGACGCTTTCAGTCCAACGAAGAAGCTGAAGTCATGGAGGCGAGCATGAACGTCCGCACAACAAACCCGAGGCAACCATGGCGACCGCAAAAAACGGACAGGGCGTCGTCAGCCGAAGATGTTCTTTGGGCATATTTTCCATCCGAAGCTCAAACCATAAAAACTGTTACTGTTGTCGGCACGCAACACTGTTTATATGAAAATCTGCTCGAGCGAGAAAACAGTTGAACATGCTTCAGGGTTGTAGTAAGAGGCCCTCATGTGTCCGTTTTCATAAAACTACTGGTTAATTTTTAAATCACCCTCACCCAATTTTGTAATCGTCAAAGCGCCTTACTTTGAAATCCACCCATTTTATCTGCATGGCAGCAAGATCCTTTTTTTTTTTTTTTTTTTTTTTGCATTAAATCCTGCTACCAAAATGACAAAAAGTTTGTTTTTTTTCCAATGCTTCAAAAATTCCCAGCCTTGAATAATTCTTGCTCTATAGAACGGACCCTACTGGTCCTCCACTGTTAGTTGGAGTTGTAATTTCCAATTAAAAAAAAAAAAAAAGGCTGAAAAACGATGCCGAGGCCAAGTCACGACATTGCTTTTTTTTTTTTTTTTTTTTTTTTTTTTTTTTTTTGTGGGCTTTTCAAAGATGATGACTTAGCGTTTCCAGGTTGGGCAAACGACGGATTAACAAAAGTCAGTGAGTTGCAAGACGGTAGGTCAAACTCTCTGAGGATCTTCTTTGAGCAAATCTTTCCTGTTCTGAAAATGTGACGGTAGAAAAAGAACGCGGGGTCCAACTGCGGTTCTTATGAAGCTCCTTCATAACTATTAACCGTGCGATGACGGCGCTGGATATTCGGATTGATTTACCTCCTCCGGGGGATCGCTTTGCTCAGACCAAAGATTCATCGGGGGCCCTTAATGGCTCCTCCTGCCTCGGCAGTGCTTCAAAGCCAAGATCCCGCGACTCCATACTTCATATCATCGCAGTAATGCTCTTATTTATGAGCGCGCCGCCGAAAAAGCCAGAGAATTAGACGGATCGGAGACCTCGTTTTTCAAGACCTTCAGAAAAGGCAAAAAAAAAGGAATCGATAACGTACAAAGCTATAAAGTAAAAGTATGAGGAGAAAGTTCCGAAGCAGTACTTCATGGAAGGCAACAGCAACCACGAACACGTCAGAAGAACAAAGATTAGACCTCCGTGGTAGAAAAGCGAAAATAAATGCTGGTACGCAAGTCGCGGTGTCTCAGGAGAGCCTGCCCTCCCATCATGTGTGAAATTGAACAACCAAGTACGTCCTGCTTTTTCTGAGAATATGCGATCCCCTCCTCCATTGTCCCCCCCCCCTTTTCTCGTATTCAGTCATTTTTCGATTTATTTCTGTTTATTTAGCCCCACCCATCTGATTTATATTTTTATCCTTCATTTATTAATTGGATATTTTCTTTCATTGCTTCTTCCCTTTCTCCAATTTTCTTTTTCTCCTACTTTTTTCTTCTTCATTTGCATCTTTTTACTTTCATTGTCACAATCATCGGTGCTTAAGGCTCACGAAAGCTGTACCGAACGTTGCCATGTCAGAACTTCTCCCCCCACCCTCCCCAAAAACTGTCTTAAACTCGAAAAATAACAGCGCAATTTGTCTCGGCGAATTATCAAAGTCCTGTTGTGATTCTGACCAGACCAGGAAAGCGATGTCGTCGTTTGTCACCACTTTGTCGGCAACACCGGCGTGATTAAGGCAGGATGTGCCCATGTGGTCTGGTTCATTCACTTAAAAAGTGGAATTACAGATAATTCACCAAATACAAGACTCCGCTCAAAGTACGCATTCCACTCTGTAAGGGAGTAAAGCCGAAATGTTCTCAGAAAAATACTCAACGACAGCTACCTGAAAAATGTACTGCACAATAACGAAGTATTTGTACTTAGTTGCTTTCCACCAATGTCCGATTATAATGTTGTTGCTGCCAATTCGGTTAGCCGGAATCAGCAGCGGCGGATATGAGCCAAGGTTATGAACCGGACGACATCAGTACCAGTGCTAACGTCCTGTTGTTGTTGTTGTTGTTGCTTCTGCTGCTGCTGCTGCGTGTCCTTGGCCGAGCGGGTAGGAGGAGGAGTGCGATGAGCTCCACTGATGTTGTTTGTTCATCGCGAGAGAGAGAGGCCAGAACTGTGAAAATAAGAGAGGATCATCAAAAGACGGATTAGGTTTCGCTTTCTTTTTGTTGGACGAGTCAAGGAGGTGAAAGCACTGAAGTCGCGGCAATGAGGGGAAAAAAAAAAATCTCCTGTTTTCATTTTTTTTTTTTTACTGATTCTCTTCATTTTTTGTCTTTTGTCCATTTTTTTAAGCTTACCTGAACAAACCAATGAACTCCAAATTAAACGCGTATTTTGTACGGTCTTGTGCTGCACGAACAGCGAGATGAGCAACCGCTCATCGCCCCACAGGCTGCATACTCCCCCTCGGGCAAACAGGATGCAACAAGTCAGAGGAATCGGTATGGTGGGGTGGGGGGGAGAAAGGGACGGTGGATGCTCAGACGGCCAGAGGCAGGAGAATAAACCCAAAGCAGATGTAGAACATGGACAACACGTGTGTTAACATCAAAACAGCAACGGTGGAGTAAGTGGTTTCTTTTAAATGTGTACCGCACACGAGCCTGACACCTCCGATCATTCAGGTCGAAAGCGGATCCTTTTCTTTTTCTTTTTGGCATCCTTGTTAATAGCCCGACTTGTGTCGCATTTGAGCGATAAACCCTGACTCTTCTCTCTACTTCACCGCCAATTCCAACCCCGATGCTAACTTGTCACTGTGGACCCAAACCGGGTCCGCAAAGTTGTCGCTTTATTGAATGCACTGTAGAGATTTTTAATGCGCAATTTTTGACGTTGGTGTGAATGCTACAGCGAAGCAGACCCAATGCGTGCTGACACGACCAAAGTGCATTCATTGAGCTGCGGCGTCACATTTGTTTGGCATTTTCAAAGCCGATCACACCCTTGTTTCTTGTTCAAGTTCCACCCTCGTAGCACGAACGGGCATGTGAAATAGTTGGAAATATGACATGAGCAAGGAGGAAAGCGATGACAGAGCCAAACGTCGAGCCAAAGAGTCCAGGGAGCAATTTACTCCTCCTCCCTTGAGGAATTACACGCCCGAGTCCTGGTGTCTCCGAGCCGGGGACTTGGTTCTGCCCCCAGGCGCCATGAGTTTTGGGCACAGGGATTGAATTCTTTTTTTTTTCTTTTTTTTTTTTTAAGCGGCAGCCAAAACCATTGGCTCCTCAGCGTTAAAATTGTGAAAGAGAACCGGTGCAGTGGAAATATGTTTCATGGCGTGGGGCTTTGTTTTATCAGTATCATATTTGGCGAAGGATCCCAGGGTGCCTCCGCGCCACCGTCCTGACCCCCATTTTCACTATTTAGTTTACATGGTTTGCCAAAGAGGGAATGAGACAGTCGACATTTGTTGGTTAACCAGATAAAAAAAGTGCCAGATTCCATTTTATAAATGCTACTGAAGCCCAAGAAGGATTCTAATTATCTAATATGCTGTCATCAGCTCTGTTGGAAAGACAAGCTTGCTTTATTTACATTGGGGAATAACATTCTGTCTGTCTAGCTACCTAGCTAGCGAGCTAGCTAGCTTGTTTTAAAAGTCCTGGACTTGAAAATACTCCTAAAAGTAGCAATTCAACTCCTGTACTCAAGTAAAATTAAAATCCAGATGATGAAGTGTACTTTTGTACGAAGGTAATTTTTACGACTAAAATACTTTGTTCGATTTTTTTATTTTTGTGCCACTTTTTTATGGCACAAGCAGTCACTTGGTCATGTTAGCTTAAGATTTGCCATATGGAGAGTGAGAAAAAAAGGAGCATTTCAGGTCCTGTCATGCCCTTTTTTTTTTTAAAAACTTGACAAAGCAGAAGGCTTTAATTCCCTCTCACGAATAACAATTTGGTGTTTGGGTGAGGCGGCTTGATGTGTCATCTAAGTGTGATGGCAGCTGCCTTGCTCGTCATCTTCCATTGTACGCCGCATTCCTTTATGCAATTTCTCTTCTTTCTTGCAAGAAATGAACTGAAATGAGAGGACCTTCTGGCGCGAACGCCATGCCACAAATGCGACGATGGCTCGCAAGATCGTGTTTGAGGTTAGCAAATGATGTTGTGCACTTTTGTGACATGGTTTCTGTCATTTCGCACACTTAGAAGCTGAAGGCGGCCAGATGAGTCAGCGGCTGGAGGAAAAATGTTCGATTTGGGAATGAGGAGAAAACCGCAAGATGTTAAAAGGATTCCAAAGGGGTTACGATGTGGGTGTTTCTGGTTTTTGCCGACGCCGTAGCACAGATTTAAGATGCGATTTGCTGCCACTGGGTGAGGTCCCAACCCCCGCGCCCCTCACCCGTATTCTTGTACTTCTGACCACTTGGCAATCTGTGCCCTCCAGAAAGAAATTACTCACCCCAAAGATGAAGCAGATGAATGCTTGTTGGTGGGGGTTGTGGGGGGGGGGGAACTGTTGGCCCCAAATGCCGGCCATTATCTGCATGACCATCTTGTTAAAAGGTGGGCCAAGACCCCTCTGGATAAACACCATATGTCCCCCCTTCTTGCCCTGCGCTTCAGCCAAAGCACACAAGCCATCCTAATTGTCATGCCCACATTTTCCAAAATGTCAAATCTGCTTCTGAAGCTCAGCTGCACCTGCCCCATCGTCCATCCATTGGTCATCCCGTTCTCGGGCTCGGTGGTCCGTCACTCATTTTGTCCGTTAATCACTGCACGTGGGTCGTGAGGTGTTGGTTGGTTGACTCGGTGGTTAGTAGGTTCACTCATCGGTTCGTTTGGTTGGTAGGTTGGTTCATCTGATTTTCAATGATGGTCTTTTGTGAGGCTTTGGTAGGTTACTTTCTTATGGTTATGTGGTTAATTCGTCCATTTAATCGCTCGATTAAGTGTTCGGTTTGTTACTTCGTTGATCCACCGGCTGGATGGATTAATTGGTCTATTGGTTGGCTGCTTTGCATTGGTCTCTCTCACTAATCTGGTCCATATTAGTTCCAGAACTAGAACCATGTAGACGCCCTCAAGCAGCACTATTTCGAAGGGGTGTTACCCCCGCGTGCAAGCCAATGGCTGCACGCGCGTTTGTGTCACGCGTCGTGTGCGTCTGTCTCTCGGCGCCAGACAGAACCTCACCCTGGCGGTTGGGAGAGAAACTTGTACACGAAGCGCCATCAGAAGGAAACCGCTGTTTAGTCATAATCAAACAAGCACGCCGCCTATTATAACTAAAGCATGACAAATATACTCTCAAGCTAATAGCAGTGATTCCGTGCCCCCACTCTGCTTCATTATAGCAACAGCAAAGAGGTGCGTTTGTCTTGCTTTTGCCCGCCAACGAGACTCCAAGTACAACAAACAGCTTCGACAAAAGCCCCGCTCGGAAAATAAAGACTAATGAGTAACTGCAAGTCAAACAACTCGGCAACGCGGCGCTTGTTTGCCTCGTGGCGCTCGCACATGTCAACACGCTTTCATTAGACGGCCAGTGGCCATTCATCACTGCCACAACAAACATTGTCGTGGCAATATTTGATATATTCATGCCATAAATATTGTTGAGGGGTGGGGGTGTTCTGGCAAGAGAGGGGAGAATTGCATTGGCCGGGAATGTAGCGTACAAGGTCTTCGGACTGCTGTCACAGGAATACAAAATGTTGCCATCTCAACAGACATGGTTGTTTATGCGCACTAAATCATCGTGGGCAATGAACCTGATGCTGCTTCACCAAGTCATTATCTGATCACGTGTGTGAGCCTGCTGTGGTAAATTGAGGTGACAATCATTTTGTCATGTCACAAGCACATTCTCTTGAGGTTGAAGTCAACAGTGCAATCGAGCAGAACTTTTGAAAAACTGCCCCCCCCCCCCCGAACCAAGTCATTTCATTTTATATAGTAGTTCTGTTGAGGTTGAAGTCAACAGTGCAATCTAGCGGAACTTTTGAAAAACTCCCCCCCCCGAACCAAGTCATTTCATTTTATATAGTTGATATGGTTGGACGATTAATCAATCGATTGAATACATTTAATTTGAGTTCATTCGTCAGATTTTTTTTTCTTACGGTTTCATCTGTCCGCAGATCCCTGCTTATGTGCGCTGCTGACAGTCACAGCATGGCTGCGAATAGAGAGGAGCTAGTTTCTAAAAGCACATGATGGCCAATTTCGCTCCATCTTTTCCAGTCCCTCCAACAACTATTTTCCCACAAAAGCAGTGAGCGTGCTTAATTCCTGCTTAAAAAGAAAAAAAAAATAGAAGAAAATGAGCAGAATCATTTCCCCATTATTTTGTGTGTGACAAGAACTGAATCTGGCGAAAGGCAATCGCAGTCAATCGCGCCGAACGTTGCCAATGACATTCTTGCGTTTCAAAAGCAGTGATTTATCCACCCGAGAAATGTGATCCCATGCTGCAAATATTTTGCAGAGGTCGTCTAGCCCCCACCTGTAAAACTTTACATGCACAAAAAAAACAGATGGACACGTGGACCAGCCAAAATGTGCAGTTTGACGGCTCCATTTATGAGACTAAATCATAATCATCTTTTCGGGGGGGTTTTTGGGGCCAAGTATCATGAAACACAAATGGAAGTCCTTTTCCTCTCTCTGGAAGGACAACATGTATCGATCAAATGTCTAATATATTGAATAACGTCCTTGCATTTTTTTTTTTGTGTGTGCCAGACCTTAAAGGCCAAGTGCTTGATTTCAAAGAGTTAAAGTCTGAACTCTAACCCCACACACCTCCACCAACTGTGATTTCACACACACACACACACACACACACACACACACACACACACACACACACACACACGGTGTACCATGCAACCTGCTCCGATTCAACCCTTTGACTTGCCACCTGCCCGCCGCAATCTGCTCGGTATGTTTTCTGCACTCCAGACATACTTGACCTGCGGAACACGTGTTGCCATACAATAAACAAACGCTCTCGGGTCGGAGCCCCCCACGGCCCCCCAATAAGACCTTTGACGATCTCGACTAATCTTTTTGGGAGGGTGAAACCTGAAGGTAGCCATGTGAAGAAGGTTTCCACGTTGAAGAGGATCAAAGAGCAGCTGTGTCATTTCTAAAAAAAGGCTCATGCTAACTTTTATAGCAATGTTTGTTTTTGTTTTTCCAATGCAAGCACTCATGGAGAAAGATTTTTTTTTTTTTTTTTAATTGGGCTAAAATTTGTTAGACTAGCGTAATTTGCGGGTTTGGGTTGGTTGGGATTGTGCTAGAACTTTTTCAGCCTTTTTTGACTGTTTGGAGAACAATTGTGAAGTCCCTGGCAGGGAGAATGATTGATTGTTGGACAAAGGGATCGAGTTTCTGGTCCATTTTAAATGTGCAGAGCAAAGTTGTCCATTGGGTTTGGAACATGGGTACAATCCATTGTCTGGCAATTTTTTTTTTTCCTCGATTTGAGAGTGGGTTGATTGTGCAGCAAATGTTCAGATTTTCCTGTCAATTTCATTTTCTCATAGTGAAGTTGTCGGCTGCTTGGAGGAAAGTTGTTGACAAGGTTTGGGTGCATTTGGTTGTTTGATGATCTTGTCTATTTGCTGGTCCATTTCCATTCTTCTGTATAAAGTTGTCTACTGCGATCGCGTGCAGTCAGTCGTTCGGCGAACGTGTTGGTTATCCTGGTCAATTTCACTTGTTTCACGTTCAACATTTTTGTTCTGGCGACTTGACTCCAGGGCATGGGCGGGCATTTACAGCAGGCTATTTATAGGGGCTTGTTGAATTAGAACGTTGTTGAACCAAAGTGGTGTGCAGTATGGGGGCACTCGCTGCACCCAAGTGTGCAACCATCCCTAATCCAACCCCTTGATGGATACCGGCCACTTGCCGGTGCCAGAGTGCAGTCGTTGAGATTCATGCGTTTACTGAGGAATGTCATAAAACGGTGAAGTCAGCCTGAATGGGTCTTGGGTCTGAACCAATTGTCCAGTCCAAAAAAAAATATATATATATATATATATATATCCCACAGAGAAAAAAGAATCTTATCTCCCATT
The DNA here is from genome assembly GCF_001891065.2 of Hippocampus comes. NCBI lineage: Eukaryota > Metazoa > Chordata > Actinopteri > Syngnathiformes > Syngnathidae > Hippocampus > Hippocampus comes. The sequence goes on from NW_017805989.1 coordinate 167,095, forward strand.
ATTTTTTTTTTTGCGTAATCCTGCCCATCAACAAAACCCAATTCATAACCCAAAAAAACCCCCCAAAAAAAACATCTGGATTTTTTTTTTTTTTTTTATATTACACGTTTGCATCATGTGAACCGTCGGCACTGTAACGGAATGATTTCACGCAATGTCACACTAAGAAAAGCAAACAGCGATAAATCAGTCGCGGTGGCGGCGGGAGAAATGTGGCCGCGACGGACAAACTGCCGGGACGTCAATCACTCGCTCGACAACCGTTTCTGCACATTTAACACGGCCTCTTAAAATCGGTTCTAAAGGGATACGTTGGAATGCTGAGAGAACACACAAAAAAAAAAGAATGAAAGGACGCCTCTTCTTTATTGGAGGTGGGGCGGGGGTCTCTCATCTCCTTCACATGCACAAAGACATGTTTGTAGCGCAGTGTCCATCATTGCGGAACTGCACCTTAACACCGCAAGCGATCCTACACCCCTTGCCTCAAACTTTGGCGGAACGAGATCGAATCAAGATAAGCGCCCGTTAAAGATCGCTGATTCCCGGTGGTCCTTGGAAACCAATTTTCAAACTAAATGAAAATATATTTCTCCATGGGGTCCTAAATACGCTTAGATCTGCAACCTCCTTTCTCCTCTGTGACGTGTCGCCCAGGCGGGTCGCCAAAGGGGGCCTCGTTGAAAGGGGCTCCCTGAAAAGGAGCCGCCAGTCCAGGCCCGGCAAGATTTAAGGGGGAATGAGTTGAGGGGGTCGGTACGGTCAGCCAGAGCATAAATGCCTGGCATTGTCTCTTGTGAGGAGATGCTCTCAGCGGGGAGTCCATATAAACCCCGGCGGCAACACTAACACTTGCAGCTCCGGGGGCTCCCCGGGGGAACACCCCAAGACCCTCTGCTTGGGAGAAACAGCTGAGGAACACCCCCCACCCCCCTTTCACCCTCTGTCTGTTTTTCTGGTCGTCTGCAAGGTTGATCATCCCGGGACGTATGTATAGTGAGGTCACCTCATGAAACGTCGACCCCCTTCCTCGCCGCCCACACCGAAAATGTAACAGAAACGTCTTTGTGGCAAGCCGACCAAAGCTTTTAATTCCTCTGGTGGAAACAATTGCCGTGCATGCTTTTACCTCTACAAGTCTATATGACTACGCAAGTGCAGTGATGAGGCGGACGGGGGTGGGGAGCGGTGTGTTTCGACGTCTCACCGAGTCTTTTGTGGAGCGTTTCTGCCTGCCTCGTCTCCAAGCCGTGAGATGGGCAAACATGAAATCCGAGTGGAAAAGGCCCACAAAGGGTTGCAGGAGGAAGACTAGGGAAGGATCGCTGGGGGGGGAATGGGGGCGGTTTGTCCCTGCACCCCAGGCACCAGAAAGTAGCAAAACCCCACAGATTCATGTGAAAGGAGTCCTTATGAGGACCTGGCTGTTAGTCCACAGCCGGATTAAGAGGCTCCTGTATGGCTCTGTCCTCTTTTTTTCTTTTTTTTTTTTTTATCTCTCACTCTCATCGGATGAACATTCTTGTGTGTTTTATTCCAGACAAATTCCGACCATCCGTCTTTGGTCCCGTTCTGCAGTTCAGAGTTGGTACTTGAATTCAAAATGACTTCTCAGTATCTGATCGCCAAGCTTCACACAATTTCTTTTTTTGTTGTTGAGAATTTTCAAACCGGGGTCAGAGTTTACGGTTTCAAATTGGGGCTCCAAATCTGGGTTAGAGTTTCATACTAGTGTTAGTTTGAAGTCTGGGTCAAGGTTTCAATTTAGGGGTTACAAGTCGAGGTTTGGGTTTCAAATGAGGGTTCTAAGAATTAGAATCACAAGGAGCTATTGATTTAAAAAAAAAATTTTGACACTGTTTCATAGGCGATGGCGACGCATCACTATGCTACTCTCTATGATTTATTTTGGAGGGGGTCAGTCTTCAACGAAATGAACAAGACAACAAAGTAGCGTTCGTCCATTTAGCCGCCTCTTGTTTATTTTCATCCACAAACGCATTCTCAATGAAAGTTATCTTGTGCCATCTGTTTCGTCTTCCTGCCGAACTCAAAGCGACCAATCGCCTGGAAGCGAGAGGCGAGCCAGGAAGAATTCAGCTCAGGTCGGAACCCGCGTGGATGTCAAGCCCCCCCGCCTCCTCCCTTTTGCCCTGTCGCTGGCTAACTTCTCATTCAGGAAGATTTACAGTAATCTGCTTGATCAAAGACAGCATTGCAATCCCATTCCGCTAATCCGCTTTGATGGCGACTCGCGCGCATGTAATAACGCCGACATCGTCTCTTTTTTTTTTTCCCCCCATTTGTCAGAATCCTTGACTGGAAAACAGTCAAATTTAAATTATTGTCTTTTGATTACCTCAGTAAGAAAATATCGAACGTAGCAAGACGGGAGTTGGGCCGTCACATTCGGGTTTCAAGATTTCAAAATTCAGGTTATGATTTTAAATGAAGGTTTCAAGCCGGCGATCCATATTCAAGTTTCGGTTTCAAATCAGAGTTTGGGTTTCACATTCAATTTGAAAATTATGTTTAAGGTTTAAAGGGTTAGTATTTTAATATATGCTTTCAAACCAAATTAGGTATTCACGCGGTAGCGATCATTTTCCAAACCTCAAGCAGAGGTTAGGATGTCAAATTCAAATCAAATCGGGAATTGGATCCGGAGTTTGGGTTCCTAATGAAAACGTGTGTGTGTGTTAAATTCGGATTTCAATCTCCGATTACACTCTGTAATTAGGGTATCATACCAGGGTTCGGCTTTCATATCAGGGTTTCAAATCAAATCGGGAATTGGAATCCCCCCCACGTTCCTAATGAAAACGTGGGGGGTAATTCGTGTTTCAATCTACGATTACACTCTGCAATTAGGGTATCAAACCAGGGTTCGGCTTTCATATCAGGGTTTCAAATCATGATTAGGCTTTCAAAAATTATACTTTTATGCATTTATTCACATATTCATGGATTTATTTATTGTATTTTTTTTCAGCGGTGAATCATTTTCATTCATTACGATTGTCATCTATTGATACTTTTATGCATTTTTTCACATATTCATGGATTTATTGTATTTTTTTTCAGCAGTGAATCATTTTCATTCATTACGATTGTCATCTATTCCTCCTTAGACTGCAGCAGCTCCCTTGAGGCTTATCAATGACGTGTATGCATTTTTCTAAGGACTGCAGCAGCTTCCTTGAGGCTTATCAATAACGTGGATGCATTTTTCTTTTTGTTTCAAATGTGCAAGTTGTTGCGGAAATCTCGTTTGTGCGTGCGTGCGTGCGTGCGTGTGTGTGTGTGCCTGTATAATGGATGTAGATGGGTGTGTGCTCCTTGATGGAGGCAATACAAGTCGCAATCATGTGGAGTATGCAACCCCTAGTGGTGACTTCAACTATTGCACGCTATAAATGAAAAGTGGGTACAGTATTAAAATAGTCTTGAAAAATGTACAATCATGTTTATTTATATCTGAGGGCTGTGCATCATATTTCATTGCAATTCTTATTGTCTTTTTTTAAAAAATATTTTTGCTTTAGAAAATTACAAACACTGCAGGAAAATGCTGAGGAATTGGTGCCCTTATAAAACTCATTAAAAGGGGGTTCAAGTATAAAAAAAAAAGCCAAAAAACAACAGTGCAGCAGTCTTTGACCATCAGATGTAATAGCGAGTGAAAAATCTATCTGGCTTGGATTGCCACTGTGTAAAAATTCACAATTCATTTCAATCCCTTCATTCAGTATCGGAACCCTGCACATTTTGATCCAAATGCGCTTACTTTCTACCAAACCACATGTAATTCCATATCCAGTTGCCGCCTCATGTGCATGATGTCACACCCGAAACTTTCACACACACACTCCATCCCGTCCAAGTCCGAAGGTCACTGTCACAAACACGGGTTACCGTGTCCTCGTTTCGACACACTGTGAGCTCATAGTTCCGGAACGCCACTGGCACGCTAACCTTAACCCACTAACACTCCTGCTGGGGCCGTCGTAATCACAATCCCTGCTCGTTATCCCGTCCGTGATGGCTCAAGGCCATCCGGAGGCTCCTTAAGGAACTTTTGCGGGTTTAATTTGAGGAGGTGCGTGTCAGGCGTGGGGGGGGGACGTCGAGACATCGGACACTGCCAGGCTTATCTCCAACGCAGCCTGGTTGATAACGGCCTTTGGCTGCATGGCCGGAACTGTGGAGAGATTTCCTTTTTGAGGCATTCAAATGAGCACTATGTGAACCACTACACTAGCAATGACCCAGAAAAAGAGGAGTGCATCTTTCCCAACCTGATCTGAATGGATTTGGGGTTAAAGGAAGGCGACACCCTGGACTGGTCTCAAGTCAACTACGGGGTCCATCTTTGTAAAGCCGAATTCTCATTTATCCTGTTCTTGGAGCATGTCTTAGATGGCTTCCAACAACTTAGGGCAAAAGCCACACTTGATTCCTTCAAAGCCGACTATGTTAACCACTACATTACCTGTGATTCAGTGGAGGAAGAGTCCATCCATTTTAAAAGATGGCGGACTATGCTCCGGACACGCATATATTAAATACCGAGAATCAAGAAATCCAAGCCTGATGAGTCAGTTCATTCCGCATACACACCCCAACATACAAAATACTCGCCGCTACACACGCTACATCACACGGACAGCAACAACCAGCATTAGCGAGCGCGCCTCATTTCAAAACGGGGATACGGTTGTCTTCTCTTGACGGCGTCCGGCAAGCTGTGGCGGTGAGATAAGCCGGTCTGGCATTTTTCATGGCGATGGCTGCGTCTCCAACTTGGCCCATTATCATGAGAAAGAGGCAGGGAATTAGCCTGGAACGCTGATTCATGTTCAAAATTGGGATTAGCAATCCGGCCCAGTCAAATCCCTTCAAACGCAAGCGAATGAAACGACAAAAGATAACAACCGAGGCGCCCGGGCGGACGGCGCAGTTTTTAGTTATTGTCATAGCACAATGACCGTCACTTTAAAATTGTTTTTTAGACATCGTTTCATATCTCTTTCCACTATGTTTTGAAATGTATATTTTCAATGCAGATTGACTTTTTTTTTACCCCTCCACAAGTTCTGCTCTTGCAGGAGAGTTTTAGCGTTTGTACAATTAGCATTTCTTGGGGCTTTATGTGGCGTCAGGTCCTACCAGGGCGGCCGCATTTTTAACTGTTTTTGTCCATCCATTTTATATGGCGCTTGTCCTCATTCGTGAGTGAGTTGGAACCTCCTCCAGTTGGCTTGGGCACACCCTGGAAAGGTTGCCAGCCCATCACAAGGCCTGTAACATGTAGTTGTCGCTGTGTTGTTGCGACCATTGTACAAGGATGTTTGTGGTCATGTTTGGTAGTGTGACAGCAGCTGCTTTGCACAACCACGCCTTTCCTGGATGATTTATTTACTTACTTATTGTTAGGGCCCTCTTGGAATAGCTGTGCTTATTATTATTATTATCATTATTATTATTATTATTATGAATAGATTTTTGGGAGGCCTCTCCATGCCAAATAAGTGAAGATGTGTGTGTGTGTGTGTGTGTGTGTGTGTGTGTTTAAAAAAAAAAAACTACAAAATCATTTGGACATCTTTCATGACAGTACATACAAAAAAAATCTCAAGGACTTGTGCAAGAAGATAAAAACAAACAAATAAATAAATAAATAGTCATCCATTTTTCTTTGAAGCAGTTATTTCGGGAAAATTCCCCGTTCGAGGGGGGGGGAAAATCTGACACAAATTGCACAGATAAACACAAAATTGTGTGCTCATGAAAAACAAGAAAAAAATCACAAAAAAAGTGTTCAAGGGCCATTATTGAACAGGAAGTCGGCCATTTTGGAATGAACCAACAATTTTGAGGGGAACGCAAGGATTCTGCCAAACATATTGGATGCTGATCGCAAAGTTTTATTATTTTGAAGATTCTCCATGAAACATGACACCTCATCTTTTTTTATTGACTTCCTGGTGTGTCCGTTGGCTATAGTTTGTGTTTTGTTTTTTATTCCTCGCTTGCAGCAACCTCTCCTGCCACGTGTGATGACGAGTTTAACGACACAAACGCACACCCGGGGAGGGTTTTAATTCCGACGGATGAAAGCAGAGCCGAAAACGATTTTTGGGGGGAAAAAAAAAAAAACAGCCGCCACCGTCGCGAGGAGAATCGAGTGAAGTTGTGTGGCTCGTCATTAAGCTTGAAGAAGCTTAGCGGCTGTCTGCCACTCCCGCCAAATGAACACTTAAACCCCCCCAACACACACACACACACTCTTACCTTATCATTGCGGGCCAGTGGTTATTACTCAGCGCCTGTGTGCGCTGATTAAAGGAGGGAACACACACCGGGATGCGAGTCACGAGAGCAAGGGAATGCTGGCGCTGCAAAATCAAAAATCTCTTTCTTCCATTTTTTGCGCCGTCACCGCGTTTATGCAATGCGCAGCACAACAAAACGATTGGCTCACTATTGAGGGCGGGCCTTGATGAGAAAACTCATTCAGGAACACCCCCGCTGTCACTTTTGGAAAAATTAGGGCCATGTCTATCATTTGGAGGTTTTGTCATGAAAACAAGCAGGCCATTTAAGCAGTTCCACCGATCAATAGGAAATTGGGCGGATGTGTCCATTATGACGGAAGTCTCAAGGGACCTTGTCTGAAGTTGCTGAGGAAGTCGTCCATTTTCTTTTGAGGCAGCCTATTTACAGCTTTACAAGCACGACTCTATAATTACCGCGATATTTCAGTCACGAGCATAAGTTTGCATGTAAAATGAAATGCGTGTATCGCCCCCAACACAGTTTGTCTTTTCGCGCAAATTTCTACTGAACCGTGTGTGGTTTTTATCACTGCAGCCCCTCATGCTCAACCTCAGCTGGAAAGAAAAGATCCTTTATTATTCATAAGAAGACGCAAATTAATTACATTATTGAACCCGCTGTAATTAAGCGGCGCTCGGGTTGGATTTCAGACACGATTAATCCGACAGAGTTCAGGGCTGAAACGTGGAGATTGAAGTACACGGGTGAATTGTGATTCAATTACAAATTATAGATGACTGTGTGCGTGCGCGCGCAATTAAAAGCGAAGGCGAGTCGTGGCGTGAAACGACGAACGTGTCGCGGTCGTCCAGCGGCATTCCTCATGCTTTTACGCACACTTAAAAACGCATGAAAGCAAACATTTTATTTTCGACATCCGCCTCCACATGCTGTTTTCATTACTGTCATACATAAAATGGACAAACCATTTGATTTCTTATACATGCGTGTGAGGGAAGCGGCTAATTAATGGCATAACCTGTAAATAGACGCCACCGCCAGGATGAAACTACTTATTCGAGCCGATGAGCCTCCCAGTACGAAGAGCATCATCAAAGCCAGTGATGTCCTCCTTCCCGCTAAAGCTAAAGTTGCGCTGCCCCCATTGGGAACGTCACCACCTGGTTTCCCGTCCCTCATTGATGGCCCGAGGCTACGTCCGTGATCACATGGGCTCCGGGGGTGTTTTAATTTCTCCCCTCGCTGAACTGAAGTTGTAAGTCGAGCCCTTGCGCAACTCTCTCCGGTCCTCATTTGCCCTCCGCCCGACACGATCCATCACTCGGCGCACAAAGGGACAAAGGGAGGGGCTGTAACCGCCAAAGGCGAGCCTCTCTTCTGGAGGCGGGCTGAGGTGTTACGGTGCAACTCCCCCCGTTCCTCCGCTTTCCGCAGAAGGGGTTAATGGCGGCGTGAATGAGCCGCTATTGTCCCGCGACAGATAGAGGGTCCATTGTGGCAGCCAGACAATGAGGTGGACCTTTTTAAAAACTTCAGGGTTTTACCTCTCAGAGCTACAAAGGAACCTATCGGCTTGTTATTTTTTGTTTTTTGTTTTTCTTCATGTGCAGTGGGCTGTGCTAGGGCTTCAGGTTTGTTCAATGGCCCCCTTTGATTGGGCGGGACAAAGGGGCGGGGGGGGGGGGGCAATCCGGGCATCCATCTTTAACCTGTGCGCGAACAAAAACAGCAAACAAGTCAAGCCGGCGTTAAAAAATGAGACAGGGCACCCTCACTATTCATGGGGGTTAAGAAGTGCCTGTATTAACAGCATTTAAACCGAACACTGATCCCAAAGCACTCTCTTGTTTCAAACTCATCTTACAACGTTACCCTTGAATATAAAAAGCTTGCAGATGGTCAGATTTTTTTTTTTTTTTTTTTTTTTTTTTTGCGGTCATCCAACTCGCCGCTTTGTAAACCATACAAATTCCAATGACTATTTTTTACGTAGCACACTTTGACATGTTTTTTTAAAATATTTTTTTTTACCATGTGACATGTTGCTACTCTCGTTCTCCAAATACAAATTTTGCAAAAAAAACGGTTACCAGCGAATCACCCGTTAAACTTCCTACCCCTGCCAAAGAGCGATGCGGATTTTTTTTTTTTTTTTCGCCGTCATTTTTGAGAAGCTTACCACCCTGATTTCTCCGACCCACGGCGCTCGGCAGCCTGTCTGACCTCGGTTGGAGTCTTCCATCACACTGGCGCTTGCTGTCAAGCCAATTAGCTATCCTCCACTCACATGGCGGCTTCGTAGTAGCATTTGGTCGGCACCTTGGGGCGTTACAGAAGGAGCACAAAAATACACAGAAAGCTGTGACTTGGTGAACTTCTCCGCAAACGGTTTCGACAAAAAAAAAAAAATGTGTGAGCGGTGGATCACTCATCAGATGCAAGTTAGGTGCGTTTAGACTGAGATTAAAAATGCCTCTTACTCAATCGTCCTGGTCAATAAGTTAACCACTCAACGGGAGCAAAATAATACTGTCTTAACTCGAATGAGGAAGACCAAAAACAAAAAAAAAGTGTCGCTAATTGTAATTGGGCTCTCAATGCGTCAAATCTTCATCACAGCTTTAGCCTTAAGGTAGGAGAGAATAAAACAAAGTATTCCCAAAAAAAAAAAAAAAAAAAAAATGCAGCCTTGTGTGGCCTCGTTGCGTTTTTACGACGAAAGAAAAACCCCCTCCGCCCGCCTTTCCTGCTGACACGGCGTCTGCCGTCCTGCCATTTAATTTCGAATAAGTGCAAATTGTCCCCGTCGTTTTATGGCTGTGCTGAGTTTGGGTGGTTTTGTTTGTTTGTTTTTTTAAAAACAAGACAGTTGAACAGTTTACGTTGAACAAGAAGTAGCTAAAGTCTTGTTTTACCCTGAAATCTTTGAAAAGATTTTTGTTTTGGCGTTAGTCCGTTGGTACATTTGTTCGCATAACGACCATCTGTCTCAAATTGTCTACATATTTTAGTAGGGAAGATCGAAACTATAGATAAACAGAATAATTTCGAAAATGCAGATTTAAAAAAAAAAAAAAAAACACGTCTGACCAAATGAAGTTGTTTTCTTTTTTTTTGTGAGTGTGAACGGCAAGAAATTGTTGCGTTGCAGAGAGCAGAAGAATGTGTGTCAATAGAGAGTCCATACATAAGCGGTTGAAAATGAAATTACATTCATTAAAAAAAAAAAAAAAAGGTAAACGTGTGATACTTCCCAAAAATATGCAAAGCAGCGTGATTAGTCAGCAGCGTTGTGTCGCCCAAAATAGCCAAATATTTTCAATATACACGACAAGTAAGAATGACATCTCTACCTGACTAAATATATAAACAGAACGTGATGCAGACGTGACAACACATATGAAGGAACCGTCGGTGTGTAAGAAGTTAAGAATGAAATGATGTGAATTAAAAAAAAAAAAAAACCTGTCTCAGCAGAATAGGACAGCAGCATCGTATATGGCGACGATGCCCCCAGTTGTCCGCTTTCATTGGCCCTCGAGCCACTTTCCGGGACAATGCCATTGTCTCTCGGCTTCCAGTGTCACCAGCAGGTCGCTTTTAAGACGCAAACAGCTCCACGGTTCCCACTCTGGCGCCGTTACACGCTCTAATTGTGGCTCGATCTTTCGACTTGAGAGTGAAAGTTCTCCGTCAATGGGATTTCATCCCCCCCCCCCCCCCCCCCCCCCCCCCCCGCCCCCCCCCTCCGCCGCCCCCTTCCGCAGCCAAGACAATGTGTTTTTTTTTTACAGCACCTCATTAATGACAGCATGATGACACTTTGAAAAGAAAACTCCTCTTGCTGGAAAGTTGCTTCATTCGGAGGCGATTGCTGAGGATTAAGGCACTTGTGGCCTTTGTAGACCAACACCACCTCCTCCTTTTTTTTTTCTTCTTCTTCTTTTTCCTTCTTCTTACTGTCATTTGCATCCAAATGTCCTCGAGTGATTTAAAGAGCTTGACGGGAGAAATAAAGTGCAATTTGCATTTGACTCACTCGTAAGTGCAGCGGGGCAGGCAGCTCCAAGCTTGAAAGGACACATCTGTTTTGCTCTTTAAATGTTAAGTCAAACCGAAAGTTTGGGCTGTTTAAGTAGTCCGTCTATAAACATCAATTCATAAATACGTTCGTACAATTTTTTTTCTTTGTTGCAGTTGCACATCATCGTTTGAAAGGAATCCAGTTCGGACTTTTAAATCGCGCTGACTTTTGAAGTAAGATCGACGTCCACTGTTACTTCTGGAATTCTACGATTTGATCAAATATTTTGTGGCATTGACAGAGCTGGAAAATACGCTAAATTTGTCAATGCAAAATGTACTTGTTGTGCTATTTAAAATACAGTTTTGTGTGTTGACCATATTGTTGGGAAGCTGTTCAAATGTGAATGTCAAATAGCGCCCCCCACCATTTTGGAACATATTATCATCTCAGGTTTTGTTCGCACATCAGACCCATTTGTCGAGATTGTGGCCGCACAGTTGTGGTTTTCTTTGAAGTGGGCAGGTTTTGCGGTCCGAACGGGGTACGGAGACCTTCCCATTGTGCCACGTCGTGGAAGTGAAGGCTCAGCTGGCATCTTGTGCCAGATGATGACGGAACAGGGCAGCAATCTGCTGCTGTCTTGCTCCACCTGCCCCCGGGGGTGCCCGGGAGCTCCCGCCGGGTGGCGTCACGGCAACCTAAAGCACTCCCTCGCCGACTTGGGCCAAGCTGTTACATGTCAGCACATCTTGGCAGCTTCATTAGCATATAAAGAGAAGAGAGGCGGCGGCATCTGGGACCGTAGTGCACCCCTGAGGTCTTCCAAAATGACTCTTGAGCACCTTGCTTGGAGTCTCGGGACGGAAACGAGGTGCTCGTCCCATCTCTAATTTGTCAGAGAAGGCGCGACTGCATGCAGGCTCAGTCAGACAGAAGCTTTGCAATGATTTCAGATGCCATAGGATGATGACAAGATAGAAATACAGGAAGCTGAGATAGGACTTTTGTGATTTTTTTAGAATCCGCCATTTTCACCTACCGGAATGTCAACTTCTTATCTTCATCTTTTGACCTCACTTTCCAACCTTCCACCCTTCCCAACAGTGTCCCCCTCCTACGCCTGTCGCCTGACAGATGTACATGGTCCTGCCAGGCTTATAATTCAACCACAGCCACTGGAGGTTCAGAGGTCAAAGAGTGGGTAGTCAATGGATCAATTCTGATCACTGTTTGGTTAATGAAAGGAGACATCATGAAAAGCTAGTTGCCAAAAATCGTTTGTCGGACGGGTACGACGAGGTACTCGTTCGAGTGGCTGGTCAGCCGGGCGGATCTCAGCCCCCGCTGGTCGCTTAACGGTCGAGTAGCTTTGTCTTTGCGGGCACTGGAAAAAACAAAAATAAACAATGTTAGCGTTCCGCAGCCGCTGTGCTTTGGCAACAGCGCTATCTCATTTGCTCGTCCGACGTTGACTAATTTATGCCGTTATTGACTGTCTGATGGCATCTTTTGTCTCGCTTCAGGGCGCTAATGATTTTTGAAATTAGAAGACGACGGAACAATAGAGCCACGTTGACTTGCAAATGAAGTGCGGATATGACGTCCGGCAGCGTCCATGTTGATTGCACCCCAGGCTAAAGATGCTAATCTGTTATTGATCGCAACCTGTTGCAGTCTCCATGCCCTTTTGTCTGACGCAACTTTGACTTGCCGTGTTTATGGATGCGGCACTCTATATTTCCTCTCCTTAAATGAATCGCATGTCTTTTCATCTTTTATTATGGTTTCTGGTCTTATCCCATCTCACCTCAACATAGTTCCTTGGCACATACATGCCCCAAGATGGGCTGTAAAGCACTATGTTTGTGTAAATGAAGCTTCTCAATTCACTTTAAACGAGAACAATTGAATTCCCCCCCCCCCCCAAAAAAAACGATGCTAGCCTTGTTGTTGTTAGCATTCCAACAGATGGCGACAAAGTCTTCTTCCTGGTTTGTTTCGCTCGCTGAACAGCAATGACTGAATGTGAGCACTTCAATTCTTAGCACTGTCTTTGCCTCGCCGACGATTCACTCGGACCACGAGCCTTGAATGCAAAAGTAACACTTGAAAAAAATGTAGCTCAAAACGAGGAAGTTTCCAGATGTTTTAGCACTTGTCAGGTCCACTTTTCCACCACTCCAGGTGGCGTGCAGATGCGGGGTTACGCCATCTCGACTCGGGGTGACTTACGACACGTCGTTAAAAAAAAAAAAACGAAGGAAGAAGAAAAACACCTCGCAGAAGGAGTCCAATCTGATGGACTTCCTTTCAGCGTTGCACTAATGTCGTGGCAGCTCGTTGCGGAGGGAGTTGACACATTAGACTGGCGCGAAAGGGGTCAGGATACGGGGTGTCGCCACGCGTTCTGTTCTGGATCAGCGCAAGCGTAAAGTGGCAGCTTGGGGTCACTCCAGGCCTTTGACTTATTGCCAGCTGCCAAGAACGGCAAAACGGCGGCAAATTTCCTCCTCCAAACGTCCTGTCCACTTCCTCGTTTCATGGAGCCTGCACTGCGAGTGACGATTCAGCAGATGGCACTGCAGTGAAAAAAGGCAATTTTACGTTTCACACGGCAGCAGAGTTGTATTGCCTTCACGTTTTTTTCCCCCCAAATGTAACAGAGGCTTCCAAATGCGTCCACTCTGACACGGCTAATAGAAATAACGTCTCTCTAATGGACTGGGGCCGACTATATTAAGCTGCCTCAGGAACCCCCCTGCCCTCTCCCCCCTCCTCACTTTCTTTAAACACCAGCCATAAAAGTCCCTGAACCGTATAGGAATATGTTGACCATATGGCCTTTCAGTGTGTGCATGTGATTTACTGCAGTGAGCGCAACAGTGTTTTTAATGTGTCGAGCTAAGTGGCTAATGTCTTCCCTGAAGGACCGCCGTCAAGATGACAAACAATCCACTTTCTTTCTTCGAATTAAAACCGTATACGCTCATCAAAGCAGTTGAGCACACTCCCCATACTTGGACCAGGAATGCAAAAACGACCCCGAGCGATGAACTGCATGTTGCTTCACCATCATTTCATCGTGTAAAGATGTCAATTTTTCAGATCGACGTCTCGAGCTCGACAGCTGTCAAAAGTTCTTTGGATGCGCTTTCGTTGATGGATGGCTGAGCGTGCGGCCCCGATGAGCTTGATGGCGGGGGTCCTGACCTTGGAAGGGCCGCCCGCATGGAAGGCACTCCAAGTGTCAGCTGTATGCGCGAAATGAATTTGTTTATGTCATCAGGGAGGGAATTATTTTGACCCTCTGTGGCATGCGGAGTGATTCCAAATTACCACTTCGCTAATGCTAACGTGCGAAAGGCCAAAATGAGCTCGCGATACACAAATGGGCTGCGCCCAGAGGCTCTTCCGACAGTGGCGATGGCAAGCAGATGGCGGCGAAAACCCCCAAACCTCTCATATCGTGTGCCATTTGCATTTCATGAGCCTTAATTGAGTCTGCTGACCGCACCCCCTTCCTCTTAAAGACCCCCATGCACCGGCTGAACTAATTAGGCATCACGGCGTACCACTTCGCCAGGCAGTGATAGATGATGGTGCACTTTTGGCTGCTGTTTGCAAATTGAATATTTGACAGAATCCTCGAAATTGGGTAAAAAAAATGGTACCCCTCTTCCTCATAAATAAATATAAATGCAAAAATAATCACATTTTGGAAGATGACAATTTAAAAATCATACAGTTAGTACATTTCTGATCTAACTTTTGCTCGGCACATTATATTGTTAAAATATAACAATAACGCGAAATCTTTGATCAATTGAAACATTGGCTGAATCATATAATTTCGAGCTTTTTTTTTAATATTTTTAGGCTAACTTTTGTTTTATGTACTGCTAAAAAAATACTTCAAGAATAAATATTTTGAAGGTGATTGGTTAAAGCTGTCTAAATGAATTGGAATTTTGCTAAAATAAATAAATAAATAAAAATACAACATAATTCCCACTAAAACCCAAATCTCACTGTAGAAAGTGAACAGGGGGTGAAAATAATTGAAATCAGAAATTGGATTTTAGTGGCGAAAAAAAAAAAAAATCTGGGATTTGGCTTTGAGGACATATCACCCAGCCCTACTTTTAAAGTCTCCAAAAAAAAATGTCCAAATGGCAGTGTTCCGATCTTTAATCTCAGCTATTTTACTTGACATCGCACTTTGTCTTCAGACCAAATCGTCTTTTAAGGGCATTTACTGCTATCATTATTAATGACAAGCCATGACAGCGCTGGTGCCAAATGAGACATTAGTCGCAGACGACGGCAAAAGCAGACTAGTCTGCACATCTCGCACCAGACTAATTGATCATGTGTCGACTTAATGACGTGGGGACAATGAAGTGAGGAAAAAAAATGATGGGGACTTTCTACTCCCGAGTCATGTGAATTGAGGTGTAATGATTGCAGTTTTCCGCAAGGGGGCAGTGCACGCTAGCTACATCGCCTTGTTGCACTAAGCAGCTGCAGCCGCCAGATAGCAATGTTGCAGAAGATTTGAAGTTTTTCCCTCCAGTGACGGACTGCCATGATGGCGTAATTCTGTTGATTCTGCACGACAGCAGAAAACAAATATGTTGTTTGAAAAACATATAAGGTCAATTGCACTGGCAATCTTTGTGGTCTATTCTCATGTAATTTGTCATAAAATGTCATAAAATGCGCATACTTGGGTGCCGGACAACCGCTCGTGTATTACCGCTCGTGTATTTACTGAAAAATCCAAGTAAATCATATTTTGTTTTCATGTCATTTATGTTAATATAATTGGTCACTACGCATGCATACTGAGAAGCTGAACATATATTTGCGTTAAAGACGTCCGAATATTAAAGCTGGTATTTATTCAAATGTGCAATTTGTCAGAAAACATGCCCATTTTGGACACTGCAATATATATATATTTTTTTTAAAAAGGAAAAAATGAAAGCAAGATGTTTTTGGTGGTCAGAGAGGTCCTCTTTATTGGTTACGCTGTAAGTCACAGTTAGCTTTGGTAACACGGCGAACGCTACACACGAGTGTAAACATGAGACAAGACACGCGCACACACAAAGCACGTGCGGCAAAATGGCCGGGCAGTCGTCATCAGAGCGCCAAGTCTCTTCGAACTGGACCCACACTGGACATTATACAATAGTTGTATCAATGCAAGATGGCTGCCGCTTAGTGCCTTGATAGTGCCGGCAGCTTTGTTGTACAGTATATGATCAGCTCACAGATTAATACAAGGCAAATGGTTCAAAATTAGCTTTTATTTTCACGTTTGCAGCCCTGGTAGTGCAGTGGTGTGTGTGTGTGTGTGTGTGTGTGTGTGGGTGTGTGTGTGTGTGTGTGTGTGTGTGTGTGTGTGACATCTGTTTATTCCCACATGCATCAAGTAATTAATGCGACTTCAGTCCCTTTTCTCGGCAGAATACATCAGCGCTAGCTAGTTTATCATGACTTTTCAATTTTCGATGGAGTTAAGGCGTGTGCATGGTTTCGTTCGGCACAACGTTTACGACACAATGTTGTTGTGCGGCAGAGTTCAAGTATGCGTGCGGCCACGTCGCGCTCTTCTTTGCCAACTTGGCCTTTGTTTGCATCTAACTTGCATATGTGGTTAACAGTCACAAATACAAAGTGGTATAAGCCGCGATGGAAAAAGAACGAAAAACAAAAACGGGCAAATAATGAGATGAAAGCTACGAAGCACAAACAAGCCGCAGAGTATATCATCATGTTATTGTACTGTACTATTCTAGCTAATACTGATAGTCCAAATGACTGAATGGATTGAAATCCGACGTCCACCGACCGACCCACGAGTGGCGTGATGGAAGAGGAATGATAAATATTTATAATAGAATAATAGCACCATCTTTTGTTTTTGTTTTTTTTTTTGTTGAAAAGAAATATAAAAAGCTCACACGTAGGATAAAAAAAAAAAAAAAGGACCAGATCTATCGCTTAATGTTGTTGTATCCTGGCTTGCTTACCACTCTTCTTTTCAAACTAAACACGCACACACAAAACAATTTGCTAATCCTCCTAGTCTGTTTTAAACATGCACTTTGGTTAATGTACTGTTAATCCTTTGGCAAATGAACAAACAAAACAAACACAGAGGCACTTAATCAAGCGAACCAAGCTCACGTGACCGAGCAACACAAAAACTATGTACACGTATGTAAAAGTGTTACATTATAAATAGGTTTTAAACCATAGATACTATATACATCTTGAAACGGAGACGCGGTCGGTTTGCTCGGGGGCGTCGGCAAGTGGCGGCGTAGTTGTGGGGGGGGCGGGGTAGATGACGTCAGTGCTACGATGGGGATGGCGGCGCTCATTCTCGCTTCCTCAAGATGACGTAGATGAGGCCGCTGATCAGTGCCATGGGGAAGGCCACCCACGCCAGGATGTAGGAGTAACCAAACTCGTCCGTGTCAGGGACCCACTCTGGACTCATCACCGTGTAGATGATGGCGCCGCTCATCACAAACAAACCTGGAGTAGGTAGGCAGAACGATTAAAATAAAGAAATAAATAAGACCTAGCGAAACCGAGTTCTAATGCCAGAAACGCACTGTAGCTGGGACAAAATCACTCGCAACAACTGGTAAAGGCCTGTGAAAGCAATTGGGTGGTCTCGGCTCTCGCTTAGATCCTGGATATTTCCTTGACAAGGTGTTACAGGCATGTCCGAAATTCTTCAGAATTTCTAGGACGCAACACAGGCACGATCCATCTGTAAGACTAGACTGTCTTGGCTTCTCATAGATGCCCCTGGACGACTCCCTGACAGGGTAGTCTGGGCGTGTCCAAATGAGAATGGACCCTGGGGCAGTTCCAGGACTGGACATGGGACCTTGGTCAAAAGTCAGAACCCCCTCTAGACCGGCCACACCTTTCAGAGGACCCACCTGAAGGGGTATGACGCCTAAGAAAGCAGTTGGAGTGTCTGGGCTCTCCCTTATGCTCCCCTTACGTCTTCCTGATTGGATGCTCCGAGCATGTCCAGCTGGGACGAGACCCCGGGCCAGACTGAGAATACGCCACAGTACCTCGATTAAAAAGTCTGAACCCGCATTACAGAGTCAATGCAGTCGGCCATTTTGTAAGCATCCACAGAAGCAGATGGATGGTGTAGGTGTTCAACTAGGACGAGACCCTGGGGCAGACCAAGGAAATTATGTGGGAATTAGATCAAAAGTCCTAAACCCACTACAGCTGGATGTTAAACCAGGCTCAGGGCGCAGACTCTGTTAGCGCTTCCAAAAGCAGTCAGATGGTCTAGGATCTCTCTTAGATACCTCCTGGAAATCACAGAGGAGGGATTTTGGACATGTCCAAATGGGACAAGACCCTGGGAGAACCCCTGGGAAACAACACAGGACCTAGGATCTTAATGTAAAGTCCGTAGGTGTCGTCGGGCATTGAGGTCGGTTGTTTAACACGTTTTAAAATCTCATGGAAGACTGCCTCGTTGAACTGGACAGAAGAGTTCCATGTTCTCTGTGAACATCGAATATCCTGTAAAAGTTGTTCTTGGGTGTTCTTTGTATTTCCTTAAGTGGTTGTGTAGAGGCGGTTTACTCACTGGCAATGATCTGGAAGGTTCCGGTGATGAAGAAGCGTCCGCCCTTCTGCAGAGTAAAAAGCTGGCAGAAGAAGAGGAAGAGCGCCAGGCAGCTGAAGATGATGGACAGGATCATGAGGGCCTGGACCGCCTGGATCCACTCTGGATATAAAAAAACAAAAAAGCAAGAGGAGACATAATCAATAACAGGCCGGTCACCGGAGACGGCAGCAGAATAAACGCCCGTCATTAAAGCTGTAACGAGGGCAGCAAGCAAAGAAGGGCGCAGACGCTGTCCGGAGCACGTTTACTTCAGGGAGCTTGTAATGGATCCATAACGATGCTACTAGCTGGGGTATCTTGTTCTTCAAGTCCCCCCGCCCAGCCTGTCTCCTCCATCCATCCCTTGCATCAGGACCGAAAACTAAACATCGATCCAGAGACTTCCAAGGCCAAAACAGTGCAGTCCATTAACCCATTAACCACCTGGGATGCTCGGAATTTCCCAGATTTCCAGACCGTCCACCATTTAAAGTACAGTACTTTCTATCCACATCTAATTCCCAAATTCTGAAATTGAAACTAGCTTCAAAGACTTCCTGAGACCTTTTTGTGCTTCTTGTCATGATAGACATATCCACCAAATTTCATGTTGCTACGTGAAACTGGCTTTGGTGGCGAATGTTATAACAACATCTACCCTGATAGAAATTCAAATCAAATTAGGCTATACAATGACAATGTTGTGTTTTTGCTTTCTAAACAAAGCGTGGGTGTGTGCGCGTCTGCGCGAGCGTGCATGTGTGTGTGAGTGTGTGCGTTGGACCATTTCCCGTTGAGCAAGATGGATGAGATAAGCGAGGAAAGCCGACACGCTTGGACTATTAGAGGCGCGTCGGCCATCTCGCCAAAATGCAATCGCCACCCCGCCACGGGATTTAGTTTTTGCAAATGTTACATAATCCCGTCGGTTGATAAAATGATAGCTGGGCGGAATGTTCCGTCCGTTGGCCTTTAAATACGGATGCTACGCCGGCGAGCCTTTTTCCTTCCTCGGCTGTCAACATGGGACGTTTCCCCTCCCGGTGTCATAAAAACACACAAATCAATCATGCCACTCAGCATCACTTCAATGCCAAACAGGAAAATAGCAGTTGATAAGCAATGATGTTCAGAGTTCTTGGTGTTTCATATCTTTTTTCGTCACTATGTTAAGTGGCTATGTTTTAGCGTTACTAACGACGCATCTAATAACAAAAACATGAACACCCTCTGAAAGTTGTTTTGTTGAAATGGTTGCAGTTGAACCTATTGCAGAGTTCCTCGATCCATCATGACGCGATGTGACTATGTGTTAGCATGACCAAAGTTGCATATTTTAACATCCTGTAGCAACCTATTTCAGCGATGTAGAGTGACATCTTTTTCCTGTTGCAATAATATTAATTCTTTGTTAATGCTGTAAATGGCTATTTGTGAGCATTACTAATTTAATGCATCTAACATCTAACTGAAGTTGCCTTGTCAAATTGTCGGCTCCAATCTAAATGCTTGACGCGCTAGGTGGCTACATGTTAGCATTCGTAACATGTTTTTTTTTTTTTTTGTTAATTCAAACATCCTCCTCTTTTGACATCTAGCATTCAGTCATAGATTTTCTTATTTCGTCAAGTGTGAGCTGGCTCAGAATTTTTCCATCCAGACGAAAATCAATCAAATATTTTTTTCCTGGATGAAAGATTAGAGTGCTTAAAAAGCATTAGGATGTGAACGTGACCCCTGTCCTCCCTTTACCCACCACCTATGTCGCAATCTGCTTGTTTCCATGGCGACCTCCATCATAAAAATTACCGATTTGATTTGTACTGTAGTATGGGGGGGGGACAAAAAAAAGCAAAACATCAAACTGGATTGCTCAGCGCGCAATCTTGCCTCATGGTGACGCCCTACACCCCTGACACCTCAACCCTGGCTGCCCCGTTATCTTCCTATCATGTGCCACACGCACACACACACACACACACACACACACACACACACACACACACACACGCAAACACGCACACGCGGGCCTGTTTAAATAAACACAGTGCGTCATGGGGCCTCGTGAAAGCAAGTCAAACAAACTACCTGACAAAACACACAGCCTGGACTGGGCCAGCTTGGCCCACACTGGACCAATGACATCATTGGCATTAAAACCCTCACAGGGGGAAAAAAAAAAAAAAAAACTTCTAAAGTTGGCACAAAATAACCTCCACTCAAATCTTGTCACACACACATGCTATATAAATCTCAAAGAGCCCAGCTGCCGCCTCCCTAAATTGTCCTGCTGGACGCTGGAAGCTAAGACGGGACACCGTGCTCTGACACTGGGTGTGACCAGTCGTCAGCATGAGCGGCACAAACACACACACACACACACACACAGGCATGCTTTAAATACTCCTCCGCAACCCCACCCACACGCGCACGCATCACAAATGGCCGGTCACTATGCTGTTTCTGCACACGGGACCTCAATATGGACATCACGCCACTGACTATTTATACAGGCGAGCGGCCTTTCCAACAACCACTGGCGCATTCTCTCCCTTAGATGGCGCCAGAGGGGCAACCCCGACACGCCCTCATAATTGGCAAGTCATCCTGCACTGTCCTCCATAGGCGCTGCTTTGGTACCTCGGCGAGCAGAATAGTCTGAATAACGCCATCGTGCCTCAGCAATGTCCTCCATAGAAAGAAGAACCAAATGAATTTCTTTGT
The DNA here is from genome assembly GCF_001891065.2 of Hippocampus comes. NCBI lineage: Eukaryota > Metazoa > Chordata > Actinopteri > Syngnathiformes > Syngnathidae > Hippocampus > Hippocampus comes. The sequence goes on from NW_017805989.1 coordinate 187,809, forward strand.
GAGCTTTCAAGAAGCCCATCATATTGTTGTCACTATATTGATAATTAGAAGTCATCCGCAGCGTTGTCACTTTTTTTTTTTTATCGATAACCATAATAATAATGATCATCCCTTAAAAGTGTCAAACGTCGTACAAATGTCACCGTCAGACATCAAGTCGTCGTCCAAAGCCCTGCCACGCCTTTATTACTGCTGATCCTCGTACGAATCGTTTCATTCTGCATGCTGCATCCTCCATCTTTTTTGTTTTTCCTTCTTTTAAGAATACTGTTGGTCTTCCATGACCACGCCACCGCTTTACCAGTCCTCAATTCTCATCATGTCATTGCGTTAGTCCTTTGCATAAGTTCTTCAGAGCACTGGCAATGTTTTCTTGTTTGGTTAGTGTTTGGCATTGCAGTGCTGATCATGTGATTGTGCCTCCTCCCGTTGCACTCCCACTGCCTTATCGATCATCAATGATAATGATCATATTAACGTCACTGATCATAATGGCACATGAATCCTTCCTGGTGGGTACTGCGTTGATATTTTGGGAATGATCGGGAACCATACTAACAATGTCTGTCAATGCACTTGATCATATCGGATTAATGTCAATATTACAGGATTGACAATGTAAATAATAATGCCCGTGTAAGTCATGACGTTAATGTCACTGCGGTCCCTCCATTGCACACCAACCGCGACCACCATTCATCAATGATGAGGATGATAATCTGACTGCTAATCATTGTCAATACTCATACCAAGAATGTCAATCATCATTTTGCCAATAATAATATCAATGTCATTAGGATCCCCCATTGCGCTCGGCCTGTTTTACGAATCCCTCCAATGACTCATGATTGTTAATCCTCATCATAATCCGTCGTATAAAACGAAGAGGACTCTGACCTCCAGTGGAGGCGCCGTCGCAACGGTAGCCTCCATTGATGATGGAGCAGTTGGTCCACAGGTCCGAGGTGCCGATGTCACTCGAGGTCCACGCCTGAGGACGGAAAAAAAAAAAATGCAAAAATTAGAAACACGTGACAGATTTATTGTTTACGCCTTTATTCATTACACCCCCACCCCATAAAAAAAGCGCCCCCCCCTCCCCACATGGGCAGAAGCGGGACTCACGCTGACTATGGTGGAGACGAAGAGGAGCACCAGAGCGGCGACGTGCAGGAGGACGATGCCCAGGAGAAGCAGCAGCATCTTTGCGAGAGAAGAGTCTGGAGCAAGATGAAGAAGAAGAAGAAGAAGAGGAGGAGGAAGAAAAAGAATCAGAGCGTGTGTGTGTGTGCGCGTGTGCGTGTGTGTGTGCGCGCGCGTTAATGTCCGCGCACGCTAGCGGGACATGGGTGTGTCACTGCAGCAGGCTCCGGACAAGCGCTCCCTGCTTTTCACCCACCGAAAGCACTAACGTTGCATCCAAAGTCACCTTTAACGACCTTTTACACGCTCAACGTCACATGCAGCCATTTTTATCGTCTTAATCCTGTCACCCAAAGTCATTTTAAAGCACAAAGTCCACTTCCAGTGCAGTTTTTTTTTTTTTTGAAATAACCATTGCAAGTTGTACTTACTTGGAGAAGAGTGTATTCACAGCGGGGAGGGGAAAACAAAGCGGTAATCAGTTTTTGTCCAAACAACGAGCCCGAGTAGAAGGAGCGAGTGGTGTCCTGAAGCGGCTGTGTGTGTGACGGAGAGCTGACAGCCGGGCCGCCTCTTATAAAGTGTCTCATTATGGAAGAGACAAATCCCGCCCCGGCGGCCCGGCCCCCTCCGCATATAGACACACGCTGCGGAAAGGCGCGTCGTTGCCGTGGTAACAAGCCCTGTGTGTTTATGGAATCACTGTTTTGCTAGTAGTAGTAGTAGTAGACATATGGTTTCCAGGACACTTTTTTGGAACTTTAATAAAAAAAAAATAATAATAATAATAAAATAAAAAATAAAAAAAGAAGAAGAAATGCAATTTTATAATTTCCAGCTATGCTTGATCAGTTGATGTTTTTGTAATTCCGTAGTGTACAATCCTCCTATTTGGTCATGTCTCCATCACATTAGGCTCCAGCATGCCTATGACCCTCGTGAGGATAAGCGGATTAGAAAATGGATGGATGGATGGAATAATCCATTATTCGGGTTATGTGATTGAATTAACTCCTTTAGTTTAGAAAAATATATTTAGTTAAAACAGACAACAGTCATTCTTTGAAGGCACAATTTTATTTGGAAGTAAATCACACCTGGCTCAAGGTCGAGTCCTGGTCCAAGGTTGAGGGTTCGAGGGATGAAATGAGGCTGCATTCAAGTCTTGCTGGCCCCTTTTTATTTTGAATTCCGACATGGTACCGATACCGTAGTGTGCTCTTGTCATTTTCTGAACCGGAAGACAACATCATAACATTTATCATCTCCCGGGTGTACCGTACAAACGCGTTTCCATGTTCCAAGTTTGCGCTGTAATGTTCTGATGATGCTGGCCAGCCGGGGGTCTCCTTCCCCTTGATTTGTAGTTTCCATGGAAATAAGAAACATAAACATTAAAGGTTGTATCATGAGCCGGGTGACTCATGGCCCATGTGAACGTACTTCCTACGCTAGCTTGCATGTGTGTAGGGTCCTCCCCTCTTGTTTGATATGACTCATTCCTCTTGTCGCCGCTCTGTGTGTGAATGTGTGTAAAAATATCCACCAGTGTTGCTCATCGCGACGCAACGAGTGGAATTCCAGGAAATGTGCAAGGAGCGGTCAAACTTGTAAATACTCCCAAATATTTGCAGTCGCGGATCCTCAGTCGGCCGAGTTCCTCATAAAGACAGGAAGTGGCGCGCGCTTCCTGTCGCTTACGAGTCGCTAAAAACACACAGCGCGCTCATTTTCGCCGCTAAGACGCGTCGACATCAACGCTCTTCGCCGCGCTCGTGTCAGAATCGAGCCGAGCGCGAGCCTTGAAGTGGCCGCCGACGGAGTGCTGTGATTGCCCGGCGAGCCCGCGGGGAAGAGCGGCGAGAGAGCGAGCTTCCCCTCGGCAGTAAAACGCACGCCACCGTCGCCTCTCGTTAAATGTTTTCCATGCCTTATATGTCCATGTTTGCACAGTCACGGTCCTTGCTGCTTGAGATCTTCAAACGTTCCAGGGATGCATCAGAACATTGTTCGATTTTTTTCATTAAAGCCTGGCCAAGGTGATTACGGGGAAGCCCCCTCAAATATCCAATATGGATGGCTGCATTGCTTGGGGGGGGGATGAATGTCCTTCAATTCATTTATGGCTTGCCGAGGTAGTCATAGGCAACCCCGGAAGGGTGGCGCAACTGAGCGGGGATGCGGATTTGGGGTGGTGTGCAAATGTCGTGCTAGCTACATCCACCCACCAGCACGGACGGGATTGCTGTTTTCGAGGCATGTTGCATAAGTAGTTCTGGGTTTCAGGCTTGCAAAGGTAGCCCGGAAAGGGTGGGGCCCGGTGGCTCTGGGGCGCTTTTGGGCGCCACGCGAGACGAACTCAATGTTAACTTTCTCCGTTGACAAGCATTAGCATACGCTGTATTGTATGCAGGCCCTCTTGGGAGCATAACAACAGTGTGAACCATTCTTTTGTCGCTTTCTGTTAGCACAAGAACAATGACGTTAAATAATTAACTGTTCAGTCCACCAAAATCGGAAAATGTAGCAAGAACGTAGGCAACCTGTCGCGACCTTTTTAGCACCGATGCTAAGTCAACCAATATCATGTTCTTACCACACATTGTGTTAATAATTCACAAGCTAGCACCTAAATATTGGACATACCTTGCGAGCCATCTTGACAGTCCTAAGTAGAAAATCAATCGAGGTCTTTTGCGCTCCGAGACAACTGAGTGGAGTGAGTGATTGATTGATTGATAGAACTCTTAATTAATCAATAGAGTTCTTGCTTTGGCATGGAGCTTAAATCGAGTTGGCGTTGTGGTCCAAGCTATTTCGCTGTCGCATTTGAACAGGAAATTGAAATGCGGAGGCGGACAAGAGATGCGTACTTGTTTGTTTTTACCTTGTCGTCACATTTTAATCAGACCAGACCAAACACGAGCGCGGACGCGTGAATCGCCATGACCACCCTGTCTTGTTTCATAGCCAAGCTTTGTCATCGCGATCGAGTTTCATGGCAAATGGCTGAAATTTGCCTCAAACGGTCGCAGCAAAATGGCAGACCGATTGTCGTTTCTGCCGTGGCTTTTTCACATTTTAGAAGTCAGCCCGCGAAGAGTGAGGAAACATGTCAAGTAGTCTTGTCCCAATCGTAAGGCCGTTGGGAAGGGAAACCGCAGGGTGCTTATCTTTTCGTCTTAAGGCTTCCTCGCCTCGTCTGCTTTCTCAGTAACGCTCAAGCGGCCACTCGAGGGGCTCCTTCCACGCCGTGGCCGCGCTCCAACAGCCACAGGAAGTTCCCATGATCGTTCCCAACGCTTGCCCCCGGAGTCTGACGTGAACCACGACGGGAGAGCGCAAGGGAGGTCCCTGTTGCATGCTAACAGCGAATGTACCAGTGGAACCACTTGATGACAAATGACAATGATTTCTATTACCGTCCAGGTTTTTTTTTTTAACGTAAAATGGGTGCCTTGGTTCTGCAGAGGTATATCAATGGCTTTTTTTTGGGAACCATTACCTCAAGTAATCCGTCACAATAACAGAATCTGACATTAATCAATGTTTCTTCTTCTTTTTTTTTTTTTACACTGGCTCTGTTTGTAATAGAACTGCACCCAGGCAACTCACTCGCTTTCCCTCTCAAGTCTCTGCCATCGGAATGTAACGATGCAAAATAACACGCGGCTGTTAAAAATAACCCGCCAATATGTTTAGAGCGTCGCAAGGATTCCAGCGTACATTCCGCATGTACGGGAGAAGGGAGGCCCTGGTCGGGGGGGCGTCAGAGGAGTGCCTATTTGCGTCCCACCAAAAAGGACACGCACAGAAACACGTTTTCATTCCCGGCCTCCTGGGAAGACCTTCTCGAAAAATTCTCTGTATTTTGCGAGCTCGGATAAGGTTCGTCTGCAGTAATTTCATCCTTTTTTTTTTTTGCCCCAAGTGTTTTGAAAGTGATTACACTGTTTGTAGCCTCTCTGGGTTGTGGGGCAAATACTTGCACATGATATCTCTGGATTGCTATTGATAGGCTGCGCTGCGAGCCGCCTTCTGTCCACAACTCATTTCATTTTCTGGAAATTTCAAACAATGCAGGGTCTTCGTGGTAGCCTCAGTTGCTTGTCGGCATTTATGACAGAAATGAATCATGCTCATTGCTTGGTTAGCATTGTAGCATCTACAGGCCTTCCCCAAAGACCCCATCTTATCTGCTTTGCTCTGGAATGTTCTCGGGTGTGCATGTACACACGCACCTCGATTGAACACACACGCGTCGAGGACGCCATGTAGCTCCCGGTGTTGAGAGTCACACTCAGTACTGTTTGCACAGCACGGGAACAGCGGGGCTGTAAAATATTACACCCAAAGCAAAGTGCAAGTGGCACACTCACGCAAATACAATGGCACCACACACACACACACACACACACACACACACACACACACACACACACACACACACACACACACACAAGCAGTCACAGCGTTATCAGTTTTATCAGTGCAGTCGCTCCCTCCGGTGTCGCAAACGACGAAAACTGCACCGCAATCACGCCCGCGCGTTTAGATTTGTGCCTGCTCATCTATTGATTTTTAAAAGCATTAGTATGCTGCCACCGTCCGCAATCCCGGCCCCTTGCGCTCGGGGCGGTGGCGGCGACTCGATCACGGCGTGGGTCGGGCCCCGGCGGCCGGGGCGGCGTGGATTGGTGTGCGGGCGGGGCCGATTGCGGCGTCTCCCTTGGAGGCTAAATGCTGAGTCATCGTAAAGCCGCTGATAAAGATGCAAGTTGCTGTGTGTGTGTGTGTGTGTGTGTGTGTGTGTGTATACACGTCGGCCTTGACCATGTAGTGACGCTCAGGTGAGATTAAGATGACAAATGTGAAAGAGTTGTCACTGCATGTGTGTGTGTGTGTGTGTGTGTGCGTGCGTGTGTGTGTGTGTGTGTGTTGTGTGTGTGTGTGTGTGTGTGTGTGTGTGTGTGTGTGTACAGAGGATTTTTTTTGGACACATGACGATGCTATTAAAAGATTTTATTTCTGATACATTCAACCTAATGTTATTATTATTATTAAGTGAAGTAATTCTAAATCCAGCTGGCAAAAGCAACACAAATGACACATAATAGCATTGTTATGGATTTAAATGTGACAAATGCTAAATTGTGCGTCATTTATGCGATTGTTTTTCCTCACGCCGTTTCCATGGAGACAGCAGAAGCCTTAAAAATGATGTCAACATCAAAACTGAACCGTTGATCTTACTGAGGGAATTTGTTCTGCTTTTGTCATTCTTGGAAGCGTCAGGCTGCTGTTTGCCATGGCAACAGACGCTGAAACTGGGGAAATGATGAAATCGGTTTTGTTTTGTCAGAAGTCGCTGTGGATCAATCAAAACTGAAAGTAGAGAGCAGAATGTAGCCCAAAAAGTTTTTCAAATAAATATAACGTATTCAGTGTCGCCTTATCAACCAGCTGATTATTTCTCTCGGTAGAGTGAGAATCGTTTTCCGTCGTGACAATCGAAGCTGAACACGATTTGTTTGCCACGGGAAAAATAAAAAAAGAATGGAAAAACATCCTTTATAGCATTCTTTTTTCTTTTTTCATGAAACACACACCAAAATGTCAAGTCACACGTTTCGTTTTCACACAATCACCTCCGCACGGCTTGTAAGTCGCTCAAGTGTCCACGAAATATCGTTCAAGTGTATCCGGTGAGTCGCGGTACGCTGGGGAAGGTTTTGCGTATGCTCATGCACTTCTCCTGGTCCAGGAAAAGCGAGTTGACCTTGATGGAGAGGTCGTGCTCCAGCGTCACTTTCGTTCTCAGCAGAGACTGCAGGCTGCCCTCGGCGTCTAGCAGCCTCTCCTGCAGCTTGCGGATGGTGTCTTCGATCTCCCGAACCTCCTCCACCAGCCTGGGCATGTAAGGCGGGTGTTAGAATATGGCCCGATTAAAGTAAAAAAAAAAAATTTTTTTTTAAATGTGGCCCTGATACCTGTGATGCGGGTTATCCCTGCAGAGCTCCACGTTGGGCCGGCGGGTGCGCTCCTCCAGTCTGGTCTGGGCCACCTTGAGTGGGTTGTCTTTGTCTCGCAGAGCTTTCTTCAGGGACTCGATGAGCATCTCCGTCTGGAAAATCTCTTGCTGGGTCTGCGTGATGCCGACACCAATGAGATAAACGGCGAACAACAAAGCGCTGCAGTGTGCTGGCTCTTGAATGTGTTGGGATGAAGTTTGAGCTCTAATTTCGTAATTGTCGAAATTGACTTCATGGTGCACCGCGTTTGGCTGCTTTCCTAATATAAAGACGTTTTTTGTCTTGCCAATATTGTCGTTTTTTTTTTTTTAAAACGCAGTTGGTTTCATTCACCCCCACCGCCCAAATTCTTTGACAGTTAATTTCGTTTTTTGGCGACCAATTGATTGTCTTTTGAGTTTTGGGGGTTTGTTTATACTTGAAATTGAAATGTAACTACTTCACAATTAAAAAAAAAAATATTTGACGACCAATTGATTGTCTTTTGAGTTTTGACTGTTTTTGAAAGGGTTTGTTTATACTTGAAATTGAAATGGAACTACTTAACAATTAAAAAAAAAAAAATCAAATAATTTATCTTTATTTTTCTATGTAATATAAAGTCATGTATTTTTAACATACAGTACATTCGTTTTTAAAGGGGCAGCAAAGTCGCCTCACAGTTCCTGTGTTTTCATGAGTTTTTTTAAATTGTCTCTAGGTGTGAACGCCAGCATGAATGGTTGTCAGCCTTGTGATTGTCCACCCCAGGGTTTATGATGCCTCTCGCCCAATGTCAGGGACGATAAACTCCGGCTCACCTTTGACCCCAGTGAGCCAATGATTTGAGTGTAGAACCGGCACCCTCCTCAATCACTGATGACACAAAACAAGCGAGATTGTGATGTGGACCTTGGTGAGGTGCGCCTGTAGGCTGTTGCGGGCGTCGGCCGTCTGTGCCACGCGGCTGGTGAAGGACACGTTGACGTTGTTGAACTGGCTCCACATTTCGCTGGAGGTGCCGTTGAGCAGCGCCTCGATCTCATCGCGCAGTTTGCGGGAGGCGGCGCGCTGGCCCTGCGAGCGCAGCACGTTGTTGTCGGTGAACTTGGACCACGACTCGGGCAGTGAGACCCTGCGTCCAAATAACCGGACAAGCGACAACGTTGACAATCTTTGAAACGCAGTGGTTTTCGTCGATCGCCGCTCACGAGGGGTCGAGTCGTTCAATGCCGCGGAAGAAGCCGATGCCGTCTGACGTGTTCCTCAGGTGATGGCAGCGGTCGTCTATCCTCTGCGCCGTCACTTTGTCGCTCAGGTCTCGTTCCAGCTCGTGCTGCGCCGCGCGGTTCAACCTGTTTAGTGGCTCACGCGCAACAAACCGACAAATATCAAGACAAATTGACGTGATTGCCCATCCGTTGCAGCCGCCACGACGAGACTCACGCCAGCTGGGCCGTGGCTCTCTCCAGATGTTGCTTCATCCTTGTCTGACAGGACTTTATGACCTCCACTTCCTGTTTGAATCCGTGCGCTTCAGTCATGACATTTTATTCTTTTATTTCCATTTTTCACCTTGATCAGGTCCTTCTCGACGTCGTCGTGGACAAGGTCGATGGCCATGCGCTTGTCGCGGTGGTACATACATTCCTGTGACACCTGGTGAAAAGTTAACACACCTTGATGCTAACGGCTAACATACTTCTTAGTCTCCAGTAACAATACCTCAATATTGTATACGGTAGGCAAACTGTTCATGAAGTTGGCTGACTTTAAAGTGTGTCCAAAACAGGCTAAAAAGACCCCCAGATGCACCAAAGATGCTAGTTTGTTTCAGTTTGACACCTGATGGCCAGTTAGCACATTTTCCTGCTAACGTCCAACGGCCTACATTGCGCTAATGCATCAGAATTGTTTATGTATGAACATAGCAAAGCTGAGAGAGAATGTCATCAGTATTCCGGATACTTGAGAGTGTTCAGGTGACAAGTTAGTGTCTTAATGCTAATGGCTAACATCCTGTGCAGTCAATATTGGACCCAGGACACAATTTTGATGCAGTAAAATCAGTAGGTGTCGCAAAAACAAAACAAAACTGATGGACATTTTTTGACAGTAACTCGTACAGACACACCCGATGACAAGTTAGCGTGTCTTCATGTTCAAAGTTAACGTTCTGTCCTGTGTTAGTAAATCGGTATTTTATTTGGTAGGTCTAGAAATATTGATGTCAAGGTAGATGATTTGGCATTGCACCAATATTGACGGACAATTTCATACGCTTACTCCTCTGTAATTAAAATGAGCGGCACAACTTGCCTGTGCTACGTCGCCCCCTGTTGTTTCAGTAGAGCTGACAGTGGAATAGCAAGGCTTAGGTAACCCGCATTCAAGATTTTGATTTACAAAGTAATTTCAATCAACAACCTTCGTCATTTTATCTCATCCCGAAGACGCGATTGAATCTCCGACGTCATCTGTTGTCAACCCTCACCTGAAGGGGCCGCTCGGTCTCGGCCAAGGCCCTCTCCAGCCGCCGCTTGACCTCTGCCAGCGCCACGGTCTCTCCCGCCACGTTGTCCACCTCGTGGCTCAGCTCCGAGCGCCAGAAGGCGATGTCGTTGAGGCGCTCGCCGATGTCCTTGCTGGTGTTCTCCTGCATGCGTCGCGTCAGCTGCTCCTTGTCCTGGATCAGGCGCATCGTGTCACGCCGGAGCCGCTCTGCGCTGTGGCGAGACGCCTCTGACTGGCGGTAGTTGCCCTGGTTGGACTTGAACCAATCGTCGGGTGTGTAACGGGTGCTCATTGTGCTCCGGTTAGCTGGGTAGGACATGGTGACTGTGCGGAGGAGATCTGGGATGGCTCGTTGCAAAGTGGGGACGGTGCCATCGTTCTTGTGGTAGCTGCTGGTACTCCACTGGTTGGTGTTGTGGCCAGCGGGCCGCGTGTTTCGGTAGCTGGACGCCATGGTGGAGATGGCGGGCAGGAAGTGACCCGTCTTGGGTCGAACGTATGATTCCGTCATCTCCATGCCTAAAAATCTACTTTAAGACATGTTCCTTTTAGCGACAGAACTTGGAGCTTCCCTTTCTCTGTGTCACTCACCTGCAAAATGAGCTCAAGTCCTCCGCAAGGTGATGGCACATGCATAATGCATTGAGGTATTCCAAGTGTCCAAGTCATTCATTGGCCAGGCCAGCCAATGGCAGCGTCAAGTGGCCGGTCCAAGATTTCTGTTGACACAATGCTGGTTGCCGCGGGTTACCGCCGCCCTCCCCGGCGGGCCGCGTTCATGCTGAGCAGGTGCTTTTACTTTGTCAATACAAGAAGCTGAAAGGCCCCCTCGAGTGTAAAATGACACAACCTTGCACTTGAAAAAGCTACAGTACAATGTAACACATTAGGATGCAGTTTATACAACATGCACTTCGCGTGTACTCATGTACACAATGTGCAGAATGTCCCGCATACTTTTATCAGTTTGGAGTTGCGCTAAATGTTATAGAGAAAATGCATACCGGTACATTTAATAAAAAAATAGCGAACATCAGCATGATAATAATTGATTCTGATTTGATGTGGTAGGAAACGACATCACTTTTTTTTTCTAGAAAATGATCAAATTAACTGTACACTGAATAAAACTGAAAGAAAAAAAAAACAATAATAATAATAACAATAATAATCATGTTTTTATGGTAAATGGGACGACAAGCAATCTGAGCTGGCAAGCAAAGCGCCGAGCTGTCCGTTTGGGTTACACTCAGCAGTTGAATAATTGATGCGGCAGGAAAAGGACACGCAATCATAATCTGTGTTGAGTTACACATCAATGTTGGAAATGAGGATCATTTACACCAACGTCTTCTCGGGAGCTTTTGCAACACATGCTCTAGAAGATTTTATACCTTAAAGCTGCACGATATGGGGCAAAAATGCCGATGGGCCTTTGCCCTGGCAGTCCCAGCAAGTGCCCGGTCGAAGCTCCGTTAGTTCACATTTCGACCATATATAGTTGTGATTTTCTTCCTGTTCCCATTGACTCTCCTATCTTCTTTCTGTCATTGGGTGTCTGTCATTAGTTTTCACCAGGATAGCTTGTTTTGGATCGAGGCACGTTAGTTTATTTTATTTTGTCGGCGGTGGGCTAGGCGTGACGTGAAATAAAAATCGGAAATTGGCCATTTTGTTTTGAGGCAGACTTTCTGAGCTCATTTTTGGGCCCTTGGTCAAGCCCCCCGTTTTCATAAACATGGCGGCTTGTTTTTAGAATGGAATGAAAAGTCTCAGCATCGCTTAACATGGCAAGGTGAAAGAAGCCCCAACACGCACGTAGAGACACGCCTGTCCCACCGTGCCCTCGCTGGCTATAAATATAACGCCATCCAAAGAAAGTTACGAATAAGCCAGCCCTCCATGAAATTCCTCCTGTGAGTGCAATAGTCGTTGGAGAACGTCAGAGAAATGTTCCAGCCGTGTGTATTCTGCAACCGATGCCGATCACAGCAAATCAAACATGCGACGCGGTTCCTGGTTGATGTGTGTGATCGGGGGGGGGGGGGAATTCTCAAATGGCATCAAAAGCAAAAAGTTCTTGTACGACGACTGAATCTTATCAGAGGAGCGAAAAGAAACTTGAGTTTGTAGCCCTAAAATGTGCCACGTGAGAAAAGATACGCCTTAGCAATTAGCGCTAGCATGCTAGCGCACTGGCACAGCGAGTGGATAAATAAATAAATAAATAAATAAATGTCAGAGAGTCATATGTTAGAGTCTGGAAAGTGCCCGCAGACCCCCCCCCCCCCCTCCCCGTCATCCTTGCCGTTTGCGGCCTCTCCTCCGCTCTGCTGCGCTCGACACAGTGCCTCCGATGGAATGTGATGACCACGGAGCGGACAAAGCCCACCATTCATGGCCCCTCGGCCCACTCTGGATGCCCGCAACTGGGAGCCTTGATTTCATGCCCCCGGAGGGGGGGGGGGGTGCCGTGCGGGACAGGGGAGGCTTGTGTCCGCCCCGATGTAACTCATTCTGAAGCATCAAATACACGGGTGAAATTGTTTCAGGCAATTGGAAGGACTTTTTTTAAACAACGCTGGTTGTCCGTCTACTTCCTGTCAAGAGAATCCAGTGCGGAAACATAATAGAGTCTGCGCTGTTGCCATGCGACCAGTTCGAAGCATCTTAGTGGCTGCTCCATTGGGTGTCATGAACACGCAGACAGTCGTTGATGCAGTACACACAGATACAACACGATGAGTATGTTTCACAGTCGTCGTGGAAAATATAGCCACGTCTTTACTAAAGTCATGTTGTTACATATTATGTCCATGTCATGGGCAAAAATTGTTATTCAAGCCAAATTTTTCTCAGCGAAGTATCACCCATCAGTTGATAGGTTGTTTCAAAATCGGTAGACCCAAACGACCACTTTGAAATAAATGAACTCCAATTGGTTGCTTCAAACTAAAACGGCTGACCTCTGCTTCGTTTGACGATGTGGGTCCCTTGGACTTTTTTTGTGCTTTACAAAATCGAGGATCCCTCTGACTTCTTTGGGTGTCCTGTCATGTTAAGGTGTGCCCATCCAGTTGCGGAATAAGTAGTCAAACGAGAAGTGAGTTTGGGGCAATGTTGAAGCGACAAAATAGATGATTCAATCCTGAACAATAGTGCAAGTCCTGCTGTGCAGCCTCTGCCGTGCAAGACACCTCTTTGTGTGCGGAAAGGACATTTGGCCTCAAGCGGTAGCCAATAGACTGCTCCAGCAGGCGATTAAAAGTGACGGAGAAAAATAAATAAATAAATAAATAAATAAAGCACAGTGAAAGATTTAGTACGGAGGAGATTCTCGTCCGAGCATGGCCAGTCGCCGGGCAACCACTGGCCCTAACTGGACAAGCGCAAACTATGGTAGGGGTCTCTATGAGAACGCCATCCCTCGAACTCGATTCATTGCTCTTCTTTCCACTTTTCTGAATGCGGGGCTGGCCCGTGGACCACCTCGAAGATTTTTTTTATCCTGCTCATTTACATTATCCGGAGTTCTGTAAATTTGTTGTATTAATTTAGCCTGTTTTATTTTCCCACCTAAAATTGTTCGATTTTTATTTGTATTCATTTATCTCATTAAATAATTTGACGATACAGTAAATATATTAGGACAATTTTTTTAAAAATGCCCAAACCATGTGATATATTTTATGTAGATCCTGCTAAGTCGTCCCCCCAAAAAGAAAAGAAGAGCTCATAGCTGTGACTTTTCCGAACCATCAAATCTGTAATCGTCTAATGCCTCGTCTACATTTATTGCAAATACCGAACATGGTCGAACTATTTTATTCATGCTTAAGTGAGGACTGTAACCCAAAAGAGTAAAGGTAGCATGAAAACGCAGAGGTTCACTTGCAGTGTATCCACGTCATCTTATTCCGCAGCAAAACATGATAGCTACGTGAAAATGTATCTATCACGTCAGCATCTTCTGCTATCTTCACTTAATCATGAAAAAAAAAGATTTGTTGATACGCGTCGATCAAGGAATGCGTATCTCGAATGCAGCTCACTGTCCACTGGGATGCTTTTCGAAAAGAGTGCAACCTGAGCTCTGCGAGCTCCCGATACAAACAGCTGCTCTCGACGCATTCTCGCCCGCCTTGTGCGCAATCTTGCGCGCGTGCGATGCCAAAGGCCAAAGTGCACGCTGGAAGGTGTCGGATGCGTCGCCAGGCACGCCAGACATGCCCCGATGCCATTTCGCAGCTTCTGATCCTACACTCAAATAGACACGTTTGAGTGCCAATATCAGCCGCGCTGGCTAAATTCCTTCCTCCCGAACAAAAGCGAGAGGGGCGGGAGATTCAGATGCGGCGCTTCTGCATGAGGCGGAGGAGAGGCATTTTTAAAACCAAGGCCTTTTTGTTTCTCCAGGCATTTTCCAACCCCTGCGCCTGAACCTCCCCCACTGAGAGCATGCCGGCCGCCCCGCACAAGCGCTCAAATTGTCCTCCTGCTTCCCAAATTTGGGGCCCGAGTAGAACGAGGTCTTTGTCAAACTATGACCCGGCCGGCCCTATCCATGGTCTGTTTGCCGGATGATGGCTGCTCTTGATCTGTACAGTTGATTACCCAACACCAAACCCTTCGAGTCTACAACAAGGTGGACTAGTAGTTAGCACACCTACCTCACAATTTTGAACTGTTTGAATTTTGACTTGCACCTTCCTGTGTGAAGTTTGCATGTTGCAAAAAAAAAAAAAAAACTCAGTGACACCTCTGAATAATTGTGAATGTGAGTGGGAATGGTTATGTGCCCTGACATTAGCTGGCGAGCAGTCCAACAGTCACCAGCAGCCCTAATGAGGACTAACATTTCTCAAAATGAAGGGTTGTATTTAGTCTGCCAGGCATTGTGTCAGGTGCATAAGCCACGTGAGTGTTTGTGTGTGTGTGTGTGTGTGTGTGTGTGTGTGTGTGTGTGTGTGTGTGTGTGTGTGTGTGTGTGTCGAGATGGCCCACAGCAGCTGGGAATGCCCGTTGACCTCAAAGCGACTCTGCCAAGGTCAGCGAGGAAATCTAAAGCTCGAAAATGGCAACAATCACCGCGGCCGCTGCCAAACCATCAGAAATCCGCGGCACGACCCAAGCATGATGTCATCAACTTCCGGGTAAGTTCTGCAGCTAAATGTCAAGAAATGTGACAGATCCCAAACCGCCGCCACTCTGGGGAAAAAAAAAAAAACCTTGTCCGTCATCTGCCCTGCTGCGCTCGTTTCACAGGGCGACCACCCGAAGACCCGCAGTCACGTGGCTGATCCGAGCCCGACTTGGAAGCGTTGTGCCTCTTCAGCGCCAACCCGCCAACCACAGGCGTGCCCCGGCAGCCCCGCAGGATCGTGTAAACTCACCAGCCAAAACAACATTAGGTACTCGAAGCAAAGAGCAACCAGGAGCAGATCTCAGCTGACTCTCTGCTGGCCTAATCTGAATTTGGTTCATGGAAAAAAAAAACACCACAATGCACAATGATAATCATAATATAAACATAGTGCAGTTGCGCATAGCGTACCCTCTCCAGTTTGGTGTCACCATGAGGGGAAAGTGAAACCCTTGTAATCACCAGTCATTTTATAGCTCATACATCAAGCCAGACACAGATTTTACGATCTCATTTATTCCACTGCTTCAGGGGAGCCGCCGCCATCTTTGCACTTATTGTCCCGCCAGTGCCACAAGAGCTGCCTCTGTGCACTCGTCCGCCTCGCATTCTCCGATGCGCGGGCGGGATGGATCATTGGAGTGACGTCAGCGTTGCAGACGGGGACGCCTGTCGGGAGGGGCGCACGGGAGGGCGTCGGTAGAAAATCCGCCAAGGATGAGCGAAGAACTCATTCAAGGACGGGAAGAAATGGGAGCACTCCGACGCCCCCTGTGGTTCGCAGGTGGAACTTGTACCGATGCGTTTGCTGCTGTGCGACAAAGGCCGACATTGTCCCGGGTCACGTGATGTCGCTGTAAATGATTTCAAGAGGGCGCCATTATTTTTTTTACTACGTTTGCAATCGAGACAGTCACCGGTGGGAAGACTTTTGATGAGACGATCGTTTGCCTTTCGGTTTGAGGAGGTTTGGAAATACAAAATTTACGAGGCTGACGTCTGTCGTAGGGCCAGGTTACGAGGTCGACCCACTTTCGGCGATGTTTGTTTCTCGTTTGTGCTCTTTGGCCTCAAGGTGTTACCCAGGAGATGCCGCTTTAGGTACTCAACTTATGGGAGCAAGCAAGGTTTAAGGTTTTTAAAAAAAATAATAATAATCTGTTAAACGTCTTGTTGGGAGTTTTTGGGTTTGGGTTCAAAATTTGGATTTCAAACAAGGGGTGTGGTTTCAAGGTTTCAAACCAGGATTAGTATGCTGTACGTGGAGCCTCGTAAACCTGATATAGGTTTTGCAGTGTGTCAGGCGATGTATGGTGCTCCGTCGTTTTTTTTTGTTTTTTTGTTTTTTTGGTCCGCTTCTATTGCATTTGGTTCTGCTGCTCGATGTGCGGCGGACCCAAGTGCTTCAGGTTGAGTACACAGTATTGCTCTGAAGCCTCTGTGACACTTGGGTAACACTCTCAATGCACAGCCTGGCCTTTGAGGCCCCGCGGGTCAAAGGTCTTGTCGCTCGTTGGGACGATTGTGTGAAAGTGATATTAGCATAGGCGTTAGCATTAGCAAAGGAATGCCGCGGCTCTTTTCACTCGCTCACTTGTGACAAGACCCGAAGCATCCCAAGCACGTCGGCTCGAATGGGCTTGCACTTTATAAATACCCTCCCCCTAACTCCCTTTCAACATGTCTGACATTCACTGTGTGTTTGTGTGTGCGTGCATACGTGCATTGCTGATTTTTTTTTTAACAACCATTGCATTCCAGCTGTGATATGTGCACAAATCACCACGGCCGCTCTACAAATATCTGATCCATGAATCTGTGCATGTCTCATTTGCTTTTTTTTTTTTTTTTGGCCTTCTATTCAGCAACAAATATTTGCTTTCCAGTGGCCTCAGTGTTCCAACCCTAACTTTAACCCTTCGAATGCCAACATTTGACCATATGAACCCTGAACCCTACTAACCCTTCTAAACCCAACTTTTTTAGAGTCTTCAATCAACCTAACAAACATGATTTGGAAGTATGCATCCAAACTCCACACAGAAGGTCCATGGCTGAGATTTGAACCCTGACCCCGATCACGGCGAGACGAACGTGCTAACCGCTTATACACTGTGCTGCCTGGGATCCTAACCATTTAATTTGTTGTTTTTGTTGATGTTTTATCTGACATTAGCAGTCGTTTGACCTACTGGTACAATAATTGGACTCCAAAATTTTTAATCAGTGGCAGTGGGTGAATTATGTTGGACAAAATGGGAAAGTGTTTTGGGTGTCTTTCTGGATGAATGGTGAATTCCTCCTGGTGGGCGGGGGGGGTATGAGGTGACCGTGTCATGACTGTTTCCACCCAACGTGAGGTCATGGACTTGTGACACGGCACATCCCGTCCGTCAGGCAGCACTTCCTGCTGTCAGCAGATGAGGACCCTCTTCCTTCCTCTGAACGGCCAGTGAATGAACACCTTCGGGTGGGGTTGGATATCGTCACGGGGATGGACGGATGTGTCAATGTACTCTGTCATTCGTGAATGTCATCTATATTGTATGTTACACATACGTACAGAACATTTGACAGTAAAGTTGTATTC
Source organism: Hippocampus comes (assembly GCF_001891065.2). Taxonomy (NCBI): domain Eukaryota; kingdom Metazoa; phylum Chordata; class Actinopteri; order Syngnathiformes; family Syngnathidae; genus Hippocampus; species Hippocampus comes. The sequence goes on from NW_017805989.1 coordinate 205,210, forward strand.
AATTCAATGTCTTCCGCCACTTTTGAGACTTGTACAGGGGTTTTTTTCAACAAACGACAATACATTTTTCGAAGGCTTCCTTTTTTTTTTTCCTTGAGCAAGACGACAAACAGCAACGTCAGACATAAAAAAAAATTGTCAGGTTAAAAAATGGCATGATGTGTAGTAAGACTAAAAAAATGGAATTATGTGTAGTGAGACTAAAAAATGACGATGTATAGTAAGACTAAAACATTGGCATGATGTATCATAAGACTGTAAAATGGCATCTTTTTTATGCGCCTCATGTAAAGAGCCTGTAACTCTCTTAATATTCCCCATTGAGTTGTTCCCCGTTAGTGTTCCGATGCCACCAAGTGGTGATTATTAGGAGGAACCAATTGTGACCTAAAAGAGTTCTGCTCGACACTAATTGACATGTCCATTCGCCAACATTATTATATCAGATATAATATCTAGAATATAGAGCCTTCACAATAGTCGAAATAATTAAAGCGGCGTTGTGATTGCATTTCCTGTGCCGTAGCACCATCTAGTGGATGCATAGCGAAACCGCAGCCACAATTGTCTGCCCCTTCAAATTCAGTGCGCCCCGAGTATGTAAACAGTTTTAAAATTGGCCGTTCATTGGAAGTGCATCTTATAATTTGAGGCACCTTGACGTGCAGAAAATACGAGATAGTCAGACAAAAAAAAATCACAAGACTTAAAAAAATGGCATGATTTACACAAAGACTACAAATGGCATGAAAAACTGACATGGATAGTAAGACTTAAAAAAATGGCATGAAATATCGTAAGACGAAAAAAACGGCATGATGTATCATAAGATATAAACAAGGTCGTTTTTTTCGGCAAAAAAATGCCTGAATATACATGGTCTAATTTAGTCCTTATTTACATGATTTTCGTTCAAAACACCTAACTGTACATGGTCGTTCAAAAAAAAAAAAAGCCTTCCCATCCATGGTCATTCGAAAAAGCCTGACGATATAAGCAAACTCTTCAGACGAAGGCCGAGACCTGGATTTGAACCTTGCATCTACTGCTGTTTAGCTGATGCTCTAAGCAGTGGACCACAGTGGCGTTGCTACTCCAAGCTCACAAATAACAACCCAAAATGATCTTTACAAACCTGGTCGTTTTTATTTGTAGGAAAAAAAAATTCGGTTGATACCTCTGCAGATGGTGGCTGAGATCTGGATTTGAACCCTGCACTTCTGCACTGCTAAGCCAACGCACAAACCGGTCGACCACCACTGTAGCACTACTCTTTTGCATTTGTAAGTAACAACCCAAAAAGGTACTCGCATACATGGTTCAAAGAATGCAAACTTTGCAGCGGAAGGCCAAGGCCTGGATTCGAAGCCTGCACCTCTGCACGTGTAAGACGGCATACTAACCAGCAGTCCACGGTGGCCCTGCCATACCAAACTCACAAGTACCAACCCAAAAGGCCTTTTACATACCTGGTCGTTCAAAAAAAAGCTTGACATGCAAACGATGGCCAAGCAATGTTCTCAGTGGGCATTTTAAACTATTTGCCATTGATCAGTGAATGTGTTTATGGAGACAATTTACGAGCATAATTACGAAACGTTGCTCCTTTAATTTGTTGACGATTGCTCACGAAGTAACTGGCAGTTATCTTCAAAACAACATCCACAAAGGTGGCCAGTGATCCTGTGCTGTTCAGTCGGGACACCACCCCCGCCCGCCGACACGCAAGCCTCCCATTCACGCGTTGTGGTAGTTGGGTAAACTTTGTTTTGGAAGTGGTGGGGTGGGGGGGCATGTTGATCGGTGTACATTCCCGAAGACAGTGAATACTTTGAGGGGGAAAAGTTATTGGGGCCCGACAGAAAGTTTTCGGCCCAATATTCAATGAAGTTTGATTTCACCGAGATCATTTGGGTATTGCAGGTTCTTCAGCACCCGGCCCCGTTGGGACCAGCAGAGACCACCCCGCAAGCATCCAGACGAGACTTGCGTCTCAACTTTTCCAGCGGAGTTGCCCTGATCAACAAAGCATCTTGAAACAATGAATAAAGTTGTCTTGCACGTTTGGAAGTTTGCGTATGGGTGTTTTATTTGCACTTTATTCACGATCGCCAATAAAGCAAAATGACACTCTCTCTTTGTGATGCTCGTCTTCAATCTAAAACGAAGCTGGCTTTGCAAACTCTCTCTCCTGATCCCAGGATGGCATTCTGAAGGCAGGCAGCGGTAGGAAATACTGGCGGGGTCGAAGGGTTATGGGTGAGGTTTGTGTGCCTTCACGTCACCAAAAGGCGAAGCTCGTCCGAGAAGTGACCACTCCACGAGAAACGCCAACCGTCTCACCAATTAGATTCTTCGTTTACCTTCAGACTCGTGTGGTCATCCGCCTGTGACTACATATGAAAATTTCGAAATTTTTGTGCCGGAATGGCCTGATGGGAAAAGACATCGCTGAGGATGCAGCCGGACCGAGTTCGAACCCTGTCCCATCTGCTTTACATTTATAAATTTAGCAAGGGTCGAACCCGGGTTTCCCGTCACCTCGTCCGGGGGCGAAATTAGTACCAGAAGCGAACACCCCACGAGAGTTGCCAAAGCGTCTCACCAAACATGTTCCTTTTCGAACTTCTGAACACGCTCGTGTGGCTGGCTGATGCCCCATGATTAGATGTTAAAATTGCGGGTGCTTATATTTATACTGCTGCACAAAATCTTCAACAGCAGGTCCTATTTGATGACAAGAAAGATACGTAGTGGTTAGAAAGCATCACCGTGGAATGATGCTCCAGTGGTGTATGACTGTCATTCCCACCTGGGGAACTCATGTTCGAGCCCGAGAGCTGCCGTTGGCGTTTCGCTCCGTTTTTTTCCACACAATATCTTCACTTCCTGTTTCAAAATAAAGGTTTTTATTTTATTTCCGGAAAAGCCGTCATCAACGGAAACCTATTTAAAGCGGGCCGACAAAGCAATCGTTCTGTCTCACCTTCGACAGCCTCCGCTCGTCCTCGTCTGCTCCTGCTCCGCACGCCTGTCCACACGGAAAACTCCAAAAAGGTGACTTTTTATTCTTTAAATAGCCTCTGAAAACACACGGCTTTCGCTCAATTTGAATGGAAAGCAAAGCAGCACTTTGGACGTGCTGGTACCTGGCTAACGTGCTCAGCAAAAACGTTTGCTCGAGCGTTAGCAATCAATGTCTCCTGCGACCTTACTTTGCAACAAAACCTTTTTTTCCCAACATCCTAGGACGAAAGCGGCGTTTCGCCGAATGGGTAAGTAGACAAAACCCGTTTTCTAAATCCACAATTAAAGCAAAATATTGTGCCTACGTGCGTGCTAATTGTGTCATTTTTGTTCACAGGTACAAATCTTCAAATGGAATCTAACACGGGCCACTCGCTGTGCGTTTTAATGTGGATTGTATGTCCTTAATCGTTTGGAACGAGCCCATCTAATTTGTCTCTTTTCTATCCACAGGCTTTGCATCTGCTACAGAATGGCCAAATTGACTGCAACACGGTAGAACTGCCACATTTTAAGATGCCACCGTACGACAGACTAAATCCCTAATGTGTCGATTCTGATTTCTGTCTACACAGGCTCACATCGACAGAATGACCCATAAAATGGCTGCCATCCTGGCTTCACGAGGCTTTGGGAGGTCTTTTACATGCATACCAAATATCGGGGCACTAAGCCACGCGCTTGCAAGGTTGAAACTCAAAAGTTTACGTGACCGTGTCTGTCAGGCCACCGCGCTGTCGAAGAGGCGTCCAGCTCACAGGAGCTTTTCCTCAACCAACAAAGCTCGTTGACCTGTCGGTTGAGTGGGCGCACTTGTGGCTAAAATAAAATTGTGGCGGGGCTCTTAATTCCTGGCCCTCTCACACTTACCCAAATGGTCAGGATCGTTGTCGAGCTTCCGCAGACCTTGCTGATCATCTGATCATTTGAATCAGCTGTGTTGCACCTGTGAGAAAACGGGCAGCAGAGTGTCACCTGCTTAACATAGGCGTGTTTGTCCTGCTTTTGTCCACCAGATAGTGCTGAAGGACCTGATGCAGGTTGTGAAGTCGAGCCGTCCCTCCTCAACGTTTGGACCTGTTGCAAAATTCCATGCCAAGTCCTTGAACTGTTGCTTGTAGGCAGGCCCTCAGCAAACATAGCATCACGATCCACCTGATGTCACACACAGCGTGACTGAAGTTACACCCAAAAAGCACTGCACATTGAATTTTCAAGCACACTCACCTGCCTTTTCTTTGACTCGGCATGCAGCGCAGCTTGCAGTAAGAGTGCTGCCAGAGATCCTCAAACTGCTGGGCCAAGAGACAAATGCGACAAGCTCGAAGCAGGTCCTCGACGTTGCCGTTGAAAGGTACAAATTCAGAGCTTGATGAGTCCCTTGTTTGCAGTGTTGGCAGGTTTGACCACCTTGGATGAGTTGCTGGACCAGTAGCAGCTTGGCCTATTGGTGCTGATCACGCTAGACCAGCTGTTGCAGCAAAAGGTTCCAGTCTCCAGTTGCTGCGGCAGCGTAGAGTAAAACGGAACTGCGTTTCAGGTTAGGAATTGGTGTCTACTCACCTGTGCCTTGTCATTCAGATGGCGCCTGTGCAATGAGGTGAAGACTCTGAGCCATCTGCTGGAAAGAAGTTGCATTTCAACAAGCATTTGTTCATTTTCCAGAGTTGAAGGAAAACGTTTTTGGGTCCTCTGTGCCGCAAGAGGGGAGGAACCTGCTCACTGCCAGAGTCCACAGTCGAGCAGAAAACACTTTTTGCCCTTCTTCTTACTCTGTTATTTGCAAGGTGCTGAAGCCAAACTTTGCCTGAAAGGCAGGGAGACATTTACACTTGTTCAATGCACCATCATGACTACTTTTAAGTGTCCCCTTCTCGAAGCGGCAATAAACGCGATCCGCTTCCTGCTGATAAAAGACCACACCGCTTGTCTCTCTCGCTGGCAAGTTTCTTGCCAAAAACATCTTTGTCTGTACAACAAATTGACTTGTGTGGAACTCACGGATGTCTTTCCTCAGGTCAACACACCTGTCCCGTGTTCCTCTCACGAGCCGACCACTTCGCTGCCCAGCAACAGACTGCCATCCAGCTTACAACTTTTTCTTCTGCTTTGTCTACTCTGCAAAAGAAATAAAGCTTGATTACAAAGAACACAAACTAAAAGCTAGATTACAAAGAACACAAACGATTCATTCTTAAACACATCACGACAATCTAACTTAAAAAAAAAAACAATCTTAAACATTTAAAAAAAAAAAAAAACAAATTATTTTCAGTTTTTTTCAAAAGTTTTCTTTCAGAATGTTTGTCTTCCGTGCAGGAAAATTCAGGGAAAGTGGGTGAAATAGATGTTCTCTGATTGACCGGGGCATTTGTGGAGCGTGACTATGCAAATATACACCGGTCTTGTTGGTCGGATTCCGGAATGTGAGTGTGGACATGCAAAAACCCTTGATTCTGATTGGTTATGTAAACAACGGCCTCACCGTGATTGGTGGATGTGAAATTCGGTGTGGTTTGGGGCGGGCTTTGAAACAGTATTTCAAAGGCCCACTTGAGTTTTCAGGTCAGACTTGCACTTGGGTCACATCAGACAGTCTCTTCACTGTTCCCGTGGGTTTCACAAGACCCAAAAGCTCGATTCCTGCAGTTTCGAGTCATGTGGAGACCAACGGGACCAGCAGTGTTACACACTTGTGTCCATACGAATGACTGTCTCCTCAAGACTTTAGTCTTTGAAAGGTCTTCCACTGCTGTGATTCTGACGCATGAAAGGCTTCGAGTGAGTTGAGCTTGAATTTAATCATAAAAGGCAAAGACTCAAACTCAAGTTGATTTATTGGACAGAAAAGCGAACATGACGATGTGAAAGCATTTTACCAGTCAATGTTTGTGTGGGCCAGTTCGTTGAAAGGTTTTCTCAAACCACGTTTACATTTTTGAGGACTTATTGATTGGCATGTATTCCCGAAGACAGTGAATCTTTTGAGGGGGAAAAGTTATTGGGGCCCTCTAGAAAGTTTCCTCCCCAATATAAAACGAAGTTTGATTTCACCGTTGTATTTTTTTCGGTGGACTGTTCTTGAAAAGTTGAGGGCCACTTCAGTCGAAGGTTTGTCATTCCTATTGGCGCCAGCAGACGGCGCCCTTACTTTTCGTTCAGACCTTTTGTTGTGTTGTTTGTTTGTTTTGAAGCGTCAACACCGTCGACGACGGGCGCGAGCCTATGGCGAGGTCGTGGTCGAATTTTACAATGATTTTTTATGTTGTTAGCTGACATTGGGAAGCGAAATCGGGTTTATTGATTCCCCTTGCCAAAAGCGGGCCCTCTGCTGGAGTTTGAGAGCGAAATGTTTCTGAGCCTCTTCAGGTGTGACGGGCTGCTCGTGGTGGCGCAGAGGCTGGGAAGAGGACGCATTCTGCTGGAGTTCATGCCGGTGGACTCGGAACAAGGCGGCCTGGTTCTACGACTGCACGCCACCAGCCCCAAACAACTCACCCCCCACCCCCCGAAGCTTGATTTCACCGCGATCCTTTCGGTTTTGCAGGTTCTTCAGCCCCCGGCCCTGTTGGGACCAGCAGAGAGCACCCCGCAAGCATCCAGACAAGACTTGCATCTCAACTCTTCCAGCGGACTTGCCCTAATCTACAAAGCATCTTGAAACAATGAATAAAGTTGGCTTGCACGTTTGGAAGTGTGCGCATGGGTGTTTTATTTGCACTTTATTCGCGATCACCAAGAAAGCAAAATGACAAAACGACACGATCTCTTTGTGCAACTCGTCTTCAATCGAAAACGAAGTTGGCTTTGCAAACTATCTCATGATCCTGATCTCAGGATGGCATTCTGGAGGCAGGCAGTCGGAAATACTGGCGGGTTCGATGGGTAATGGGTGAGGTTGGAGTGCCGTCACATCGCCAACGAGAGACGCCAACCGTCTCTCAGAGTATGTTCTTTTTTACCTTCAAAAAAAACCGCACTTGTGTGGTCAGCCGCCTTTGAATACCTCAAAAAAAATCGGAAACTTCCGTGCTCGGATGGCCTGGTGGTCAAAGACATCGCTGGGTAGGCAGGCGGCGGAAGGAGTTCGAACCTCCACCTGCTCTCCGTTTATAAATTTAGCAAGAGACGAACACTTGTTTTCCGTCACCTCGTTCAGGGGCGAAGTGAGAAATTTGAACCAGAAGCGAACACTCCACGAGAGATGCCGAGCGTCTCACCAAACATGTTCCTTTTTTTTAACCCATCCCTTTTTTAAACGCCCTATAATTATATTTAAAAATTTCGAAATTTTCGCGCCAAGATGGCCGAATGGTAAAAGACATCACGTCGTAGTCAGGCGAACCGGGTTCGAGACCCACCATGTGCTTCATTTATAAATAAAGCAAGATTCGAACCCGGGTTTCCCGGGTACCAAGTATTGTCGTTATCCGACCACGCTAATTCACTGATAAAACTTTTCGGGTGGTTGTATTTATAGACCTACACCAATTCTTCAACGGGACTACGTGATAGAAATAGATATAAAGTTTTCGTGGTCAATGTCGCAGTGGAAGGACAGTCCAACGGTATACGACAAGGATTCTTCACTGGTGAACTCAAGTTCGAGCCCCGGTGCCGCTCATAAGCAAAGCCTTCAACATTTCGCTCAAGTTTTTCTCCACACAATATCTTCATTCTCACTTCCT
>NW_017805989.1:218583-218720 GCF_001891065.2 Hippocampus comes
CCCCCACACCGCTCCCCCCCCCCCCCTCCAGCAGCTCAACACCACAAAGACATTTTGAGCATATTCAGAAAAAAATGCATGCGGTAACTTTACACAGTACACCTTGATATCGACAGCGCTTTCATAACAGCTGTCAG
>NW_017805990.1:0-8809 GCF_001891065.2 Hippocampus comes
TAAAAATAAAAAGATGCTTTCAATGTGACAGTTTATTAAAAAAGCCAGAGGGGTTTATGGATTATGGGTAACATCAAGGGACCAAACAAGAACTCAAGTTGACGGACTTCCTGTGTGCGCAGCGAAAAGCTGATGACAAGATGGTTTGAATCTGTACTCGCTGGCATCTTTGGACAAAACATAAATATTTGAACGTCATTTGTAAAATCATATATCCTCTGGTATATGCAAACACGAACAACTCCGAAATATCATAAATGGTCATCTTTTGTACTGTAGCTCTTGAAGACATCTTATGGAAAAACAAAAACTTTGTGGTCATTTAATATTTCCAGAGGTGCTTTGTCCTGGTCTCCTGAACCAGAAGAGAGTGCTCTGTCCAGTTTTGTCTGTCCACACATGTGCAATCTTTAATTGGTTTGTTGTATTTTGGCCCTTTTAGTGACATTTTTCTTGTCTTGAGGGGTGTTGACACAGCACACATTTGCATCGGTGCTGCGCCGATGTATTTTGTTGCGATATATCTTACACCGGTGTAAATTTTGTGGAGCGTTCACACGTATAAAGCTGCTTACTAAAGAGAAGCGTGTTAACCCCGGTGCAGCCCCACTTGCGTTCACACCGCAGTTTCTGCGGCTGTGCAATACAATAGTAATAATATGCAAATAAAACATGCGCATTCGTAAAGTGTACTTTCTTTTCCCCGCCTTGTTTGTGACATATCAAAAAACCATGGTTTATACTTCTCCAGACAAATCAACGCTGTGGTCTATCAGACACCGTAAAAGGATGAAAGGAGAAAGGAAAGATGACGGAAGTACAACAGAGCAAGAAAGCAACACATTCAATACCCGTATGTAATCAACTCTTCTCATGCGTAGCGAGTCTACCCCTGTAGCATTCACGTGTCCCATTTTACATCGGCGCTGCCTCGCAAACTAGCATTTACTCCCGAGTAAATTTTTAAACCACTTCCTGAGCAGGGTTAAATTTGCTCCAGTTTAAGCTGTTTTCAGGTGCTACACCGGTATAACTTTGTATGTGTGAACGCTCTACGGGGGTATCCTACAGATTTAATTCCATTGTTTCCATAGCAGGTGGTTACTGGTTAAGCAGAACTGATGTAAATTTTACCTGAAAAGTTTAAGATTCTGTTGAACGGCTATCACTATAAAAGGTAACAAGATTAAATCAACATATTCCGTTATCTGCTGCTTTGCAGTTGTACAAATTGTCTGACTGAAGCCACATTAAGGTCAGCCTTGACAACAACAAAAAAATGCTGTCTGTAAAAGAACTGATTATAATAGCTGCTTGCTAAATAAGGTGAATATTACTGTCTATGCAGGAAGTTGCAGGTATGTGTTTTACGTTCCTACGGAGTTGGCAAAGTTCTTTAAAAGTGACACCAATGATGAAGATTTCATTGGATTTAGTGATTTTGGAGAGACACTTGTGGTTTGGTCAACTTGTTAGCATTTTCTTTATGTTATTACTATGTTACATGAACATACCAGGCACATTCCCAGTTCGTTGTTTATCTGTCACGTAACATTAGCATATCGTACACTTATTTAGCCTGTTGTTCTCCATGTTTATTTGCCTTCAAAGATGACATGTCTGTACTTGGTGTTGGATTTTATCAAGTAAATTACCCCCAAAAATGTAACTTATACTCCAGTGAGACTTATGTTTTGTTTTTGTTTTTTTTTTGGTTTTATTTCCTTCTTTATTATGCATTCTATGGCTGGTGCGACTTATACTCAGGAGCGATTTATAGTCCGGAAAATACGGTACATGATTTCTGAGAGGTGCTGAAACTACATTACAATGACAAAGTATGGATTGTCACACTCGTGAAACATTCCAGAATCACAACAATTATATCGCAATGCAGTACAATTCTATATAGTGATGCCTATTAAATTGTTCCAAGGAGATGCAATGGCCAAAGCCCGTTGGTAGTTTTCGGTCCATTTACCCACCTACGGTATTCTTGTGGAGAAAGTGGTAATTCATAGCTCAACTCTCTCAAACGGACTGTAGTTATGTTTTCTTCTTTGTTAATATCCATTTGCTAGCGAGCAAGAGAATGCAAATGCAAGATCACCACGTCACCGTAACTCAAATTCTTATCCAGACCCACAACAAATTTGGGGTGTGGCAGTTCAATCATATTTAATTAGTTGTACATTTGACTCAGCATGAATGAAGTGCTCTGTGGTGAGCAATGGGTTTGCGTAAGCAATCTAGTGGCGTCATTTAACAAATTACAGATGTTGTGGCTATGACAGTCTGATAGTATTTGTTTTATTGCAATTTACCTCCATTACTTCATTCCTCTGAGGTACAGAAGATGGCAGATTTGTTTTTACAGTGTCTCACTTAAAATGTTGAAAATGTCTGTAAATACGTCTCTTAATGTAAATGGTTCATGACTGGCAACTTTTTTCGTAGTGACAAATACATTTTTTTCCCCTTGGTCGCTTGTAAATTTAGCTTATATGTTGGCCCACACACACACACACACACACACACACACACACACGCACGCACACACACACACGCGCGCGCGCACGCACGCGCACGCACACACACACACACACACACACACACACACACACACACACACACCCACACCCGCCAGCACGCACGCACACATAAATCTGCAGCTCCACGTCGCTTCAAAACCATGGATATTTACGTGGTTTGTGGCTGTTCTTTTAATGCAACTCTGCAACACAGTATGGCGGGAGCAATGGTGAAGTTGCATTGGGTCTCAGACATTACAATGCTACTTCCTTTAGCTCTGCCTTCTCACAAAACATTGTCCAGAAGAAAACAAAATACACCACACGTGTGTGATCGTATAGTAAATATATACATTCAAAGAAAATATATTATTAATAACGTATTCAAGATCATTTACGAGATGTCATTGAACACCTCACAGGCAGCATAAACGGCTGCGCAACAAACACAAATGGCGGCCGCTACGAGCTGCGGACTCCCACTCGTAACACAATCGACCAAATGAAAAAGAACACAAACAACTACGTACAGCAAAACTGAAAAATCACAGACATTACCTGCAACACAGTATGGCGGGAGCAATGGTGACGTTACATTGGGTCTCGGACATTAACTGCGCAGCAAACAAGCTTCTGCTAATCAAGTCAACATGTAAGAACTTTCAATCGACAAAACGTCACTTTAACTTAAGAACAACACAGAAAGCAATGTGGGCTCGGAACAAATCAGGGAACTAGTTGAGCACACCACACAGTAAAAAGAGAAAAACAAAGTGAAATATTATTTTATTTTTTCCTTAAATGCCACACCACAGATTGGGAAGTAAAAATAAAAAGATGCTTTCAATGTGACAGTTTAGTGACAGTTTATTAAGCCAGAGGGGTTTATGGATTATGGGTAACATCAAGGGACCAAACAAGAACTCAAGTTGACGGACTTCCTGTGTGCGCAGCGAAAAGCTGATGACAAGATGGTTTGAATCTGTACTCGCTGGCATCTTTGGACAAAACATAAATATTTGAACGTCATTTGTAAAATCATATATCCTCTGGTATATGCAAACACGAACAACTCCGAAATATCATAAATGGTCATCTTTTGTACTGTAGCTCTTGAAGACATCTTATGGAAAAACAAAAACTTTGTGGTCATTTAATATTTCCAGAGGTGCTTTGTCCTGGTCTCCTGAACCAGAAGAGAGTGCTCTGTCCAGTTTTGTCTGTCCACACATGTGCAATCTTTAATTGGTTTGTTGTATTTTGGCCCTTTTAGTGACATTTTTCTTGTCTTGAGGGGTGTTGACACAGCACACATTTGCATCGGTGCTGCGCCGATGTATTTTGTTGCGATATATCTTACACCGGTGTAAATTTTGTGGAGCGTTCACACGTATAAAGCTGCTTACTAAAGAGAAGCGTGTTAACCCCGGTGCAGCCCCACTTGCGTTCACACCGCAGTTTCTGCGGCTGTGCAATACAATAGTAATAATATGCAAATAAAACATGCGCATTCGTAAAGTGTACTTTCTTTTCCCCGCCTTGTTTGTGACATATCAAAAAACCATGGTTTATACTTCTCCAGACAAATCAACGCTGTGGTCTATCAGACACCGTAAAAGGATGAAAGGAGAAAGGAAAGATGACGGAAGTACAACAGAGCAAGAAAGCAACACATTCAATACCCCTATGTAATCAACTCTTCTCATGCGTAGCGAGTCTACCCCTGTAGCATTCACGCGTCCCATTTTATATCGGCACTGCCTCGCAAACTAGCATTTACTCCCGAGTAAATTTTTAAACCACTTCCTGAGCAGGGTTAAATTTGCTCCAGTTTAAGCTGTTTTCAGGTGCTACACCGGTATAACTTTGTATGTGTGAACGCTCTACGGGGGTATCCTACAGATTTAATTCCATTGTTTCCATAGCAGGTGGTTACTGGTTAAGCAGAACTGATGTAAATTTTACCTGAAAAGTTTAAGATTCTGTTGAACGGCTATCACTATAAAAGGTAACAAGATTAAATCAACATATTCCGTTATCTGCTGCTTTGCAGTTGTACAAATTGTCTGACTGAAGCCACATTAAGGTCAGCCTTGACAACAACAAAAAAATGCTGTCTGTAAAAGAACTGATTATAATAGCTGCTTGCTAAATAAGGTGAATATTACTGTCTATGCAGGAAGTTGCAGGTATGTGTTTTACGGTAGCCTGAAGACAAAAGGGCTTTTAGATAGAGTCTGTGTGACAGCTTGATTTTGTACTTCATCCTGCTTCCTACCTTTGTGTATTTGTATTTGCACATTGAAGACTACAGTCCTTAATTTCTCATTTTAAAAATGAACATTCAAGCAACAAGTATTTCCTTGTGAGATTTACAACCGTCGACTAGTGAGGACTGAATGGGTGGCAACATTGGGAAATCTATCTCGAGCTATCTTATCGTTAAAAAAATAACTATGAACTAGTTACGATTTTATTTATTTATTTTACATGAACTATGAATTGAACAAATTCATTAAAAACAAATTGTGAACTTTAAACGAGTTTCCTTCGAAAGTGAACTTTCCTAATACTGGTCACCAATCGATCACAGGGTCATTAGGCCGAGTTTAGGAGGTTTCAAGCCTCCTTTGAATGTTACTATAACAAAGCTAAAAAAAAATTTAAAAAAACTTGAATATAAAGTATCAGGAAAGGAATTTAAATATTCCCCTAACTGATCATTATGCATGTAAAGGTAGCGTAAGGTCGGTAGCACTTGTCTTGTGTCATTATCCAACCCATTCACTTAATCATATCAAAATGTCTTTTATTATTTATTATTTCACTGGTGCAGAGATCTTAATGCACACAGTACTTTGTGGGATATTTTTAATGATGACAATGGAGTAATAGTGGAAGAAATTAGAAATGAAAAACCTGGTGTGTGTGTGAATATGGGAGAGGAACTATGATAAATGTGCATACCGGGTAGTGTCAGCAATTACGGAGCCCCAGACATGACACTCGAAAGAAAAAAAAAAATACTTTGTGCGCACAAACTACTTATTTAAGCACACTAATTACTATTGTGTGCACACCAATTACTACTTTGTGTGCATGAACTATTACTTTGTTCGCATGGAATAGTTACTGCGTGCACATGAACTAGCGCTGATGCCTTTTGGACTCGAGGGTAAACAAATTAAGCGCACCTTCACTGACTCGCTTCTAATTGACATAATCAGTGCCTTGAAAAACCCACAAATTATTGCATCTGACATTATTTCATACCAACATTAAGTAGTGATATTGTGACAAAAGGTTTTCATTCATACATCCACCGGTAGCCATGATCCTTCCCAGAGCATTGCAGTTGCTGAACAATAACATTGATCCCGGCGTCCAAGTCGTACCTCCACCGGTAAAGCAAGCTCGCTCCCAACAGCCTCTTCAAATGTCTCTCGGTGATAATGATTCCTTGAAATGCCAAGCTTTTCATGATGTCCTTGTAAGTCATCCCGAGCCCTAAAATAAAATTTCATCATACTGTCCTTGTCCATTATTTAGCTTTCCTTCGACCTTTCAACTTTGAAAGAAGGTGCATTCTCATTCAAGTGACCCGCAAGGTGCCACAGCTACTTCGTGCGCACACATAGCTATTTTGTGCTCACAGTATAGTATTCCATGCACATCTAGTAGTTGGTGCCCACAAAGTAGTTCCTCGTGCATACGTAATAGTTACAGAGTGTGCACAGTTGTTTTTTTATTTTTTTTTTTTAAAGGGGTTCCATAAACAATACATCTCACAATGGTTTTAGATGTGTTGGCTGATTTGTGTTAATGGTGTCATGATTCTGTTTGTGACCAACAGGTGGCACTGTAGGGCTCCCCCCTGCAGCTGCACACCTGTTGGTCGTTATGTCATTGGTTGTATAAAAGGACTCCCGCCCAACCACTCATTGTCGGGTCATTGTTTGCTTGTCCTGTCATGGTTCTGTTCTAGTTTTTTGAGCTTCAGCCATGGTTTTGTTTGCTACTTTGGATTCGTTTTGTTTTCCAGACTTTGTGTGTTTTGGATTTCGTTTCCTTAGTGTTTTAATACAATTTTGTCAAGTTCTCCCTGCTCCTCCCTCCTGCCTTCTTTTTGGGGTCCACCACCACCATGCAACGTGACACATGGGATGTACTAAGTGGAACAACGATAGGCAGTGACCATTATTGTGTATTGAAGTATTCATGAATTTTCAAAAATGTGGGAATAACATTAAGAAGTGGAGTTTAAAAGATGCGCATTTGGGGGAAATTCCGAGATAGCTGTGAGAAATACTTGTCAGTGATGAATATGAATGAAGAGGTTGAATGTTCAAATCAAGGCATAAGTCGGACAATTCTCAGAGCAGCAAGGGTGTCTATCCAGAAGAAGGGATGTCGAGACAGGAGAAAGACAGTTCCTTGGTGGACAAAGGAATGTAAAAGGTTGATTAAAAATAGGAAGAAGGCATTGAAAGAATTGAAGATGAATTATAGCTTTTAGCTCAGAACTTGATTGAATATACTGTAAATGTATAAATGCAGTGGTGAGAAGAACTGGAAGGGATTCTAAGAGAGGGCATTGGGCATCTTTTTGTGACCCAGTGGGAAGGGACACTAATGTGGATAAAATGTGCCAGGTTATAAGAATGAATAGAGTGAAGAGAGAGGATTGTTATCAAGATTTACAGTTTATGAAGGGGAATGCTAGCATTTATGTTGAAGGGGTGTTCACATGGCACACATTTGCATCCGTGCTGCACCGACGTATTTTGTTGTGATATATCTTACACCAGTGTAAATTTTGTGGAGCGTTCACACGCAAAAAGCTGCTTACTAAAGAGAAGCGTGTTAACCCCGGTGCAGCCCCCTTGCATTCACATGGCAGTTTCTGCGGACGTGCAATCCGAAATAAAACATGTGCATGTTTTCCCTGTGCCTGCATGGGTTTTCTCCAGGACTCCGGTTTCCTCCCACATTCAAAGAACATGCACGCTATGAGTTAATTGACCACTGTAAATTGTGCTGAGGTGTGATTGTGAATGGTTTGGTTGTCTATGTGTGCCTTGCGATTGGCTGGCAACCACTTCATGCCCGAAGACAGCTGGGATAGGCTCCAACATGCCTGCGACCCTTGTGAGGATAAGCGGATCAGATAATTCATTTATAATAGAGTGTGGGGGGGGACAAATGCCAGAGAATTGGAAATTGGGGCGGTGATAATTCCAATTAGAAAACCAGGAGAGGATCCGACAAAACCTGGGAATTACAGGCCAATAGCTTTGACATCTAATTTATGCAAAGTTATGGAAAGGATGATAAATGGATAGGCTGATGTATTTTTTATAAAAAGAATGGGTTGATGCGAAATTAATAGTTTGGATTCAAACATTTGCTTGAAGTATAAAGAAAGGCACAAGTGAACAGATTGACTGCAGTGGCCGTATTTTTTTGATATTGCGAAAGTTTATGACAATGACACGGGGAGGTTTAAATTAAGTAATTTGGGGATTACAAGGGGTGGCCCGGTGGTCCAGTGGTTAGCGCGTTGACCTCACAGTGCAGAGGTACCGGGTTCCATTCCAGCTCTGGTCTCCCTGTGTAGAGTTTGCATGTTCTCCCCGGGCCTGCTTGGGTTTTCTCCGAGTACTCCGGTTTCCTCGGTGTCCCGCGCCTACTGCCCGAAGACAGCTGGGATAGGCTCCAGCACCCACCGCGACCCTTGTGAGGATAAGCGGATCGGAAAATGGATGGATGGATAGTTTGGAAATATTCAAGTATTTATCGTAAAGATAATGGAACACCACAGGGCAGTATCATAAATCCTCTGTTATTTTCAAGAATGATAATTTGTGTGTTTTGCCGAATGGAGAACGAGATGGGGTGTCACTCTTTGCTGATGATGGAGTGATGAAAAGAAAAAGTAATCTAGTGTTTGTTAGGGTTTGGATGTGACCCCAACAGCACCACAGGCAGGTAGAGTTGAAGCCAACACTTGGCGTAGTTTATTAAAGAGTCTTAGCAAAGTCACTCAGGAAGAAGCACAAACAAGCCACAGGTTGCTTGTGGAGGCTCTCAGTCGTACAGGAAAGTTCCATCGTAGAAAGGGTTCTGTCAGTCGTCATCTGTACCTGTGGGTAAAAAACAAAAAAAGCAAAAAAGGACGTTTCGCTTCTCTCACAGAAGCTTCGTCAGCGGTAGACAACCCTGAAGTCTCCGTGAAGACTCCGGGAAGTTGCTCTGCGCTAAAAAGCTGAGCGTGGCCT
>NW_017805990.1:9370-15641 GCF_001891065.2 Hippocampus comes
CTTGGTGTTGGTGGAGATTTGGCTCGCTGTGTTCAAGTGTTCTAATTACACCTAGCTTGTGTTGCAGTGGGTGATTGGAGTTGAAATGCAAATACTGATTTGTGTGCGTGGGTTTTCTGTAGACCTCAACCTTAAGAGTTCTGTCCTGCTCTAAGCTGACCTTGCAATCCAAAAAGGCCAGTGCGTTGTCTTTTGCGTCTTCTCTGGTGAATTTGATGCTGTCGTCTAGATTATTTATGTGTTCGGTGAATCCCTCAATTTCCGTTGTTTTGATTTTACCCACAGGTACAGATGACGACTGACAAAACAAGCCACAGGGAAAATGTCCACAGGAAACGAAACCCTCACTGAGGGAGAAAACTGGGACTTACTTAAACGCTCAGGGGGAAGCACGAGGAGTCCACAAGGGAATGTCCACACATGTCACAAGAAACTGCAGGTGATGCCAACAGAGCTCACTGAGGTGGTGACGGCACAAACTCCCCATAGAATTTATTTTGTGATTTCCCGTCTTGATTTTCTGTTTGGCGCATTATGTTTGCTTTTCTGAGTGTCACTGAAGTCATTGTTGGTTTACGTTTTCGGGGGCGGTCATTGAACGTCTCCCGAGCAGAAGGTACGGAGACGAAGAAGGAGAAGGACGTGCCTGTAGTTGCTTGAGTTAAATTAACAAAGTGTATGTTATAAAAAGAACCAACACGACAGCTCTCGTTCTTTCGGAGCTGCAACACTTTCTCTTATCCTTTTAGGGTGCCTAATAGACCACAGCGTTGATTTGTCCGGAGAAGTACAGTACAGTATAAACCATGGTTTTTCCATATGTCACAAACAAGGCGGGGGAAAAGGAACTACACTTTACGCATGCGCATGTTTATTTCCGTATTGCACGGCCGCATAAACTGACGTGTGAACACTGCACGTGCACGATCGGGTTGATCGTGGGAGGTTGGTGGCTCCAAAAGTCGATTTTGAGAGGTTAGATTCGTGATTGATTTTGGGGTGGTGTGTATGATCGCAATGTAAGGTATGATACCTACTTGAACATAGTGGCGTTTGGGAACTCGAGCAAGGTGACTTCCCCCCTCCCCAATTTCCTTAAAAGGTGTCATTTTGGAGATGTGAACATTTGGCCTCACAGTAACAATATATATTTTTCAATTCCTTACACTATACATACATGCAGAAATTGCTCGAGCTCTTACCTTTATGCGTTGTGTGTAGACTTTACTTAAATAAAACTGTGCCTTTCTTTAAGCTTCTTTGCTCAAAACACAAGACATACATATCAGTGGAACCCCCCCGGCATGCTCACATCTCCCTTTACAATAGGTAGGTAATACCTTGAGCACGGGAGCATTTAATCCATTCTGCACCACAGCGAGAGCACTGTTGTAATCCATAGCGATAACAGCAAAGTAATTTAAAATGCACACTGATGTGATTGGAAAACCCTATCCTCATACATATGTAATGTTGTGAGTTTGAAAAGATACAGCTAAATCAAAATATTAATGTTATGCTCACTGACTGTGTTCAACCTTACCTTGTGTGTATGAGGATGCAACAATGCCAATATCCACAAGAGCCAAAGAGAACCATAAGCCATAGAGATATCAAAGAACCAGGAACTGAAAGAGAACTGGATGAATGTTGATTCTGAGTGTGTAATCCAAATGTTACTCATACTCTGTTTTTGTATTTGCAGCACACATTTTGTTTCGTATTATGAAATGATATGAAACAGAATATCAATTCAATTGTATGATACCTATTCACAACACAGTATCACATGACAATCGGTATTTTAGGTACTCTTAAATAACTTTATTCACAAAACAGTCCTACTCTATTCGGACCATTCAATTGCAAAGGGAGTCTTATAATTTAGCTGCATTCGCCACTTCATTGTAATCTTTTCTGGCACATCGGTATGCACCATCCACATCGAGTCCCCTGCCAAATATATTGAGTTCTAACTCTGACCATGTGTGCACGGCTGTGGCAATTATAATATTCCAGATGTGAGGGTGAAGGATAGAGCTGACTCAATCACCCCCTTTCTTCATCTCCTCTATTTTCGTGAGTTGTAACAGAAAGAAAATTCCTTGAGACAGACACCAACGCTCCACCCATAAACTGTTCACATCAGATTGAACCTGATCTGAACAGGTAAAAGGTGGTGACTCAGATGTCGGGGAACTACAGTAATAGGAAATCCATGTGCAGGTTATGTGACTACAGACACAAAAAGCACACACGATGTAACCCACGTTCAAATCTGTGTTAGTTGAGGAATAAAATCGACATTTAAAACATATGGGGGGGATAGACACGGATAATTATAATTGTTTTAATAAAAGACGAATTTTCACAAGTGCATGTGAAGGCATCGTTTCCCCGACCAATCAGAAGCACTGTAGGTCACGTTCAGCCGATGGTTGGGAGGTCAGTTTAGGAGGGGTTTAGTGCTATTACTGTACTTCAGTGCTTCTCAAATAGTGGACCCGAAGTTGACAGGCCGAGAGAGACGGAGAAAAGAGAAGGTCTCCCGAAAGCTAAGACGAGGAAATATGACGAAGCATATGTAGCGCTTGGCTTCACTGTGACTACGGTGGTAGACAAGGAAAGACCGGTGTACCTACTGTGCCTAAAAATGTTGGCAGCGGACAGCATGAAGCCAAATAAATTAAGGTGTCACTTCAAGACATTACACCCCAATCACGCTGATAAGCTGCTTGAGTTTTATTCAGCGAAAACGTGCCGAATATTGCCAACAATCATCCCGCTTTGTGACTGCTACTTGTAGCCATTAATCCAAACATCATCTTTGATTAAAAAAAAAAAAAAAAACAATTTCTTTTATATATTTTTGTTTTGCATGTTAAAGGTTTTTTTTTTTCATGTTGTGCTCCTGAATTAATGTTGGTGATCAGTTTGAATGCATTATTATTTATTGATTTATGTAATTTTATTTTTTTAGATTGTATGGTTTGACATGGTCAGTCAAAAAAGAATTGTAGTTTAATTTAGGATTTAATTTTATTTTTGAATTTCAAATGCACTTAAAATATTTTCTGTTACAGTTACTACAGCTATCCTTTGTTGTAAGTTGGTCCATATTTCTTTTTTATTCTCCTATACGTTAATAAGGACACAGTGTTCCGCAAAGATTTACTTATAACAATTTTATAGACAAATGATATTATTTATAGTCGTGCGGGGCGGGGCGCAAAATGTTTTCTTCTTCCTGGGCAGAAAATAATTGAGAAGCACTGCTGTACTTCCTCTTTTGCCGAGTTGCATGATGCAGTTATGCAGAGGCGATTCAGCGATTGAAACGAGCAGAAAATTGAATATAGAGAATATCCTGCTGTTATTGTTAGCGTGATACCGTTTTAGAAAGTTATTACAAACACTGGTTGGACAGTAGTTACAGATAGAAAAAGGCGGGGAACGTTCCCCTATTTTGCTCATGGGGAGAGCATTTGACAGTGCCAGGCCTTCGAAGCACACTGCAACAATGAGCAATGTGCTTTGCTAACGCTATTAGCTATTGCTAAGAGCCTGCTAAACCAAAAATGTTAACTGGACAAAAGAACCTGTGAACAAGACTCAATCCATTTTTATTGGCTAAATGAAAGGGCAATGCTGTTTATGTTTTGCTGTATGCTGACATTGTTGTGAGGGAACTTGTGTATAATTTCAATTGTGAATTGGTGAAGATAGAGGTTACTTTTTTAGTGCAGCTCTTCATTATATTAGAAAGCCTGTAATGTAAGAGGAGTAATTAAGCACGCTACTATTGTACAATCTTTTATTGAATGCTGACTTTGTATGGAAATGTCACAATTTATATCAATCTGTACTTTATGTATGTTGTGTATGTTTATGGTTGCCTACCATATTTTATCAAATGCCGTTGAATCACTAATACGAGGACTATTTAAATATATTTGAGAGATGAATGTTTCTGATGTCTGTCTTTTGATTTTTGATACTGAAACTATTGTGCAAAAAAAATACTTAAAATTTTTGATTGATTGAACGACGAAACATATTGTCAGCCCAGTGTAAAAACATTCACTGTTACACTGTAAGTGCAAACGATTAAAATCTGGAATCTTTTCAAAACATAAAATGTGCAACCTTATAACCTTAGTACCGAAATACGATGTTGTGGTGAACTTCGAACTTTGTCCAAAAATAGCTCTTTTTACAAATGTGACAATTTTTTCACTTTTGAATTTTTTTTCACTTTCAAATTTCAAAATGTTCATTGGCATCAGACCTAGCCATACATATTGATATTTTATTTATTTATGGCACCTTCTATGAGCCATAGCAGCAGTAATAGTATGCCAATAACAAAAGTAACGATGCTGCATATATGTAAAAACAAAATCCAATCCAAATATTGCATATGACATAAATAGAGCCGTGGATATGTCAACAAGCCACAGTATCATAATTTATTTTCATTCCCGTTTTTTCTACAATGACCATTTTTGACCAAATATGACGAACATCGGATTTGTTCAAATAATGGCTGTGCTTTTGAGGTGTGATAATGTCATTTTTGAAGGTTTTTTCACTTTCAACCCCTCAAAAAGTTCAGTGGCATCAGACCTAGCCATACATATATAGATTTGATTGCTTTTTTTCTTTGGTATGAATTACAAAACAAGTATCGTGTTATGACTCTATATAAGTACCTCTAACTCTATATATGTCCAATATTGTGTATTGCGTGTATATAGATGTCAGAGTGAAAAAATGTACATGGTAATTAGAACCTTAAAAAGGTCAAAAAGTCATAAAAACTATCAACATTTTTGAAGGAACATAATTTATAACAAACAAAACAACCAGCAACTAATGTACAAACTTGAAAACAAGAATGAAGAACAAACACAACACTTTTTTTTCTTTTTTATAACAATCAAAACAAACGTGCTTGGTGTGTTTGTGGCAGATAGCCTTGCCACATCTGCCACAAAAGTTGGACGCCCTCAGCGGCTTCTCACAGTAGCCGCATTGTTTCCGCTTGGCAGAGCGTACAGCTACTGCTGCCATAGCCCGCTCTTCAACCCCACCTGGAGCCCCCCTTGCCCTCCTTAGACATTCAGGGTCAGTGAGGGCCAGTCCCATCTCCGTCAAAAAAGTCTCCTTTTGTAGAGTTTGTTTTTTTTTTTCATCTTGGGTTGATGGTTGTGAACAAAATAAAAGCATTAAAACAAGAAATATCAATCATATGATATAAAAGGCACATGGGCCACCTTTGGGTTCGCCTGCGAGTGGTGTAGGCGACGCACACCTGCAAAACAAAACAAAACATCAGATGACAAGACAGCTTTATAGAACGGTATGCTGAAGACAAAACTCGTGCTTACGCGGTCCAGGTTATCCACTGCACCCTTGCACTAGTTTGTTTGTTTGTTTGTTTATTGTTTATTGAGCATATATAGTACACACAATAACAGATTGACAAAAGGCAAGCCAAATTTATGAAAGGAAAATTAAAAAGTAAGTAAAAGAAAAACACACATCATCATAGTTGTATGCTCAAAGGAGTCGGAAGAAGTAAACAATTTATCTTGTCCTACCCCTTATTGTGTAGTAATATGAATTGATCATTTTTCAAAACAAAAAAGAAGAAAGTCTACATGTCATCAAATACTTTTACCATTATGTATACTATACTTTTCTATTTATACACCTTTTGGTTTGTATATACAGTATATATTCTTTCTCCTCTTTGTTTCAATTTTCTCATATTCATTATAATTACTGCATTTCTTGAGTACAATTGATAAGTTCATCAAATATCCAAAACAAGAACAAACAGTTGTAATACTATATTTTATAAGTATATCAAATTTATCTTCTTAATTCTGATTCATGTAGTTTTTTTGTACTAATCTTTTGAATTTATTTTTGAACTCCTCCAGCGATTTACTCATTTTCAGGTCCGTTTCAAGCTTATTCTACAGGTTGACACCTATTACTGATACACACCTTTGCTTGATGTTTGTTCTCGTTCTGGATTTTTTTATTTTGATTGATACCTCTTAGATTATAACAACTATCTCTAATTTCAAAATGCTTCTGGATATTTTGGCAAAGGAGATTGTGATGTGCTTTATACATTAATTGGGCGATTTTGAAGTTAACCAGGTCATAGAATTTCATTGTGTTTAATTTGATGAATAGCGGATTTGTGGGTTCTATATATTTGGACCTATTGATTATTCTGATTGCTTTTTTTTGTAGT
>NW_017805990.1:18662-60511 GCF_001891065.2 Hippocampus comes
CCAGCCAGTTGCCGACGCGTGCTGTGGTCCCTCTGCCTACCCGAACGTTGGCGACGTGGCAGTGGATCTGCTCACGCCGCTGCCGCCGCCGCCGGGCACACCAATCCGCCGGTTGGTTCTCCAGGGTGGATGCCGGTGCCAATGTCGTCGCCGTCGCCGCCGCCGGGCTCACCAATCCGCCGGTTTGTTCTCCGGGGTGGATCCCGCTGCCAATGTCGGACCAGTGGGTCGACCACCGCTGGCCCCCCAGGTGCGAACCCAGCCGCTGGCGCCGAATCAATGGGTCAGCCGCCACCAGAGCCCCAAACGAACGCTGGCTGCCGCTCGCTCGCTCCCACTGGCTGTTGCTCCCACTGGCTGTCGCTCCGCTACTTCCAGTCTTATTATAATCCAGAATGATTTGTGGCCTTTTCTTTGCTCCCTCCTCTACCTGCGGTTCCCTATGTTTGGTGCTGAGGAGCAGAACATTTTTTTTCCCTTTTTGGGAACATATGACACAAGGGCCATCTTTTTTTGTGAACGCAAATAATGTGGAATTGATTTGTCTGTCCTGAAGGCAGAGGAGCTGTGGAGGAAGCTCCGTCTTATTTTTTCAAATTGTCCCAATTAGAGTTGTTTTTTTTTTCTTTTTTAAGCAACTCCACCGCCAGTGGGACAGAACAAGAAAAAAATGTCCACTGTCACAGTGTATCCCTCCAAAGATTCACAAAGTCTCATGACAGTTTGCCTCCCCACGTTTTTGGTCCGCTCTTCTCCTGGAGGCATCCCCACATTGACCTCCAGCTTCCAGGCGTAGGAGGTCTGGACGTCACAAAGTGCCCAAATCTTAAGTCCATACTTAGCTGGTTTGGAGAGAATGTACTGTTTGAAGGAGCAGCGGCCCTGTTCAGTTAACTCCGTTTTTCATGGCCCTCTGAAAAGGGATCGTCGGTCAGCACAGAAGGATTACTCGTTCTGTACTTTTTGATCATTTATTGGAGGACTTTGCAGCAGAAGCAGTAGTAGCAGTTGCAGTTGTAACAGAAGCAGAAGCAGGTAATAACCATTGGGCCATGCCGACGACGAAGTGAGTGTTTTCACGAACAAAACAAACTGAGATGCCACTTTTTTATACGTTGCGCAAACGGTCACCTGTCAGCCCCGCCCCTCATAAAGTGCCAGGTGAATCCAACACCTCCCACTTAAGTTCCCGATGTCCCATCTAAGAAACTTGCACGCACCAACACATAATCAAAAGGCCCCATTCAGTGGCAATTGTGAACAGTTCGCAAACATTACAATTGTTTTTTTTTTCTTTTTTTACACTTTTCCTTGGAGAACTTTTGTCCAATGTTGCCTTCTCTTTATAGATGAAGAGCATAGTCCCAGAGTCAATCATGGCCCTCAGGCGGGTCAGTGGCTTTATGAGGTGTGGATGCTCATCTTCGTGTATGTACTGTGTGCATTTTGTGTGGGCATGGTGGCAGCGATCCGCCTGCACTAACCAGCCAAATAATAACTTAAAAGGGTCTTGACTAGAGCTGGTCGCAAAAGAGCTGGTTGCGGCTGGAGTCAAATCCTCTGCTGGGATCAGCACAACCAGCCTCCTTACATCCCTTTGCAGGATGATGGTTGGTGGGAGTTGTTGATGTGTCCTGCCTTTTTTCTCGGTGTTTATCATTGGGAGTCCGGCACAAACTTTGACGTCAACGTCCCTGACAACTCCATGCTTGTCGGGTCTTTGTGGCCGTGACTCGGCCCAAGCGGAATTGTCCTCTGATAGCATTAGGGTCCGCGATCCAGACAACCTCTCCTTCTTTGACATTTCTTCCTTTTGTATGCCACTTCTCACGGACAAAGAGATTAGGACCGGCTAATTCATTCCATTTGGTCCAAAATCTGTCCAATAAATTGTGAATGTTCCTCAGCCTGCGCCAAGGGTGAGTGACAAGGTCAAGTCCATCCTTGTCTCCTCCCACTGAGGATCGTCCGAGGATGAGAGAATTGGGAGTAATGTAGTCGATGGACTCATCTTGCTCCTGGGCGTGAGCGTCGATCGCGTGCTCGTTCGCCAGGTTGGCAGCCTGAAACAGTAGAGTTTGGAACTCACCCCAGGTGAGATGGTCTGTTGCCCCTTTCAAACTCTTTAGGGCTCTTTTTATCAGTTTTACGGCAGCTTCTGCTGCTCCATTTTGGTGGGGCGCATCAGCGGGGTGGAAGCTCCACGCCCAGTCCGTCCCATTCTTGGATGCGATGTCCTCAACAGATGACGTCTGAACAAAACACATGTGGTTATGGAGCAGAGGCAGAAGCAGGTAATAACCATTGGGCCATGCTGACGACGAAGTGAGTGTTTTCACTAACGAAACAAACTGTGATGCCGCTTTTTTTATACGTCGCGCGAACGGTCACCTGTCAGTGTCAGCCCCACCCCTCTTAAAGCGTCAGGTGAATCCAACAGGCCCCTATAGGAGACCAGCTGCTCATCAATACAGACATCCCTCCCCAGGTTGAATGGCTTTTGGAGCAAGCTGCTCCATCTGCTCCAAAGCTCGGATATAGGTGACATTTTCTTGGTGTGATGCTGCTGGGGCCTGCGCAGTTTGTCATCAAACAGGAGCGCGCGGTTGATGTTGCAGAATCGGCCGTGTCTGCGCAAATCTGGGACGCCCCATTTTGGCGTCCCAGAGGCTCAATGTCGGCTCGTTATGGGATCGATACACACCAGCCAGGATTAGCAGCCCCAAATAGGCCTGGAGTTCTTGCGTTGTGACGCTTGACCAACCTGTAATGGTCCGGTGTCCTTGCAGGTTGGTCATGAGGTCAATGAGGTCATCGGGGAAAAAAAAGGTTGAACGCCGTCTGAAGCCTGCTGATCCTGGCTGTTGCGAACATTGTTGCCCCCGGCATGGGAATAGAAGCCGGGACAAAATGTCCCGCAACTTCATGATTTGGCGACCGCAAAATGTTCTTGTCTTTTGATGGCCAAATTGTCTGTGGGTCGTGCTCCTCCTCGCCATCCCCCTCGCTGTCCTCCTCGCCGTCTTCTTCGTCATGCTCCTCCGAATCGTCATCCTCGGAGGAGTTTTGAGGGAAAAAAATCGTCATCAGACTCTTTCTCAGATGTTAAAAAGGAAGAGTCTGTGGAATCTATGTACCGGTAATCCATTCCTAAAATTGCTTGCCGTGCATCCTCAGTGGAAGAAAGTTTCACTGTGGGGGAAAAAAACTTCAAACGAGCCCGCTCATATTTATAAACTTACTTTGGAATGCACTGATCCAATGGGAGACAGTAGTAGGGGGAAAAAATCACATGCAGACCAATCAGCGTGAAGATTCAAAACAACAAGAAAGGACTCTTTTTGCATCAGCAGCCCTGCCCCCAAAGTGACATTTGATGTGCTCTGTACTGAACGCATAAGGTTTGTTGCTTTACCTGAATCACGTGCCCGTTCAGGCAGGGGATGATCTTTCAACCAATTTATAATTCCATTTTCAAACAACAACACTTGATTTTCAAAAAAATGCCCATTATATTCGTCTGCAAGTGCTGCATCCTGAAACATGCCGCACATGCATGTGCACAAAGGCACATTGCGCGTGCACGTTGCACTTGCGAGCAGGCTCGAAAAGACTGACGAGCCCATCCATTCAAATGGCCGTACGGACACTCGTAAAACGTAGCTGTTTTACCTGTGCTCAGCGCGGTCACGCGCATTCACGTGTATCACGTACATTGCATAAGCGCTTGCCCAATTCAAAACTCGATTTTCAAAAAAACTGCCCAGCCGTGTTTATGTGCAATATACGCAGGTTGGACTTCTAATGTGGTGACACCAACAAGCTCAGTCCGTCTGGCTCACAATTCCGGAGAGACACGTACGACCATACATTCAAATGTGCACAAAATGGCAGAAAAGTACTGCTTTGATGTCTTTGATCGGTACTGTTCTATGTGACGCGCACATACGATCACATCCATACACACAGATGCAAATAGTCCTCTCTCAACAAACTAGACTGTTTATTTGATTGAAAATGACGGACCGGATGTTTTGCCAGTGACGCGATGGCTGGCACGAGAATCATGTTAGGCTCTAGCGCTATCCGGTGGAAAAGTGAGTTAAAAACTCGAGTTCCACAATTCTCTCTTTGATCATTTTTGTGAGTCGTCATTGATGTGAATTTTGCGGAAATTACGAGAATGCACGATAAAACACCAGGTTTACAGTCTATTGAAATTTGGCATTTATAATGGGCGTCAATGTGACAAATTTTGTACTTTTTCAAACGAAACCAAGAATGATGTCAGATCTACCAACCGTAATGTTCAGAAATGTCCAGCATGGGACATTTTGAACTTTGAAACATTTTG
The DNA here is from genome assembly GCF_001891065.2 of Hippocampus comes. NCBI lineage: Eukaryota > Metazoa > Chordata > Actinopteri > Syngnathiformes > Syngnathidae > Hippocampus > Hippocampus comes. The sequence continues at coordinate 23,017 of NW_017805990.1, forward strand.
ACATCCAATGCGAAGTTTCAGCTTCGTGGGGTTATTTTTCACTGTTTGGGCATGGTCTACACCTGTCCAACAGTCCAAAACGGTCATATTTTGGACGGAAACAGTACAAAGGACCTTATATTATGACTTGGGAAGATAACTACAGTTAGAAAACATTAAGCAGAGATGAAAGTCCTCCGGATTTTCCCGGAATTCCGGGTTTTTCATATTTTTATGAAAATCTCTCCGGAGAACTGAGGAAAATTTGCCGAAAAATTAATCCGGATATTAGTTGACATCATTGAACGAAGACGCGTTTGAGTTCGTTGTTTTGCTTTCACGAGCGTAGCCATGTTGAGACACTAACACTAGTAACAGGAAAAAGATTTCGTCTCTTTATAAACACACTTGCTAAACACAATGGGAACGAATAAAATACACATGGACAAGACAGTTGTCGTGAAAAATATATTTGGACAAAAAGGGAAACACACAGATTGGCAGAAAAACGTGTCCGTCCGACTTCGAGTGTCGTCTCGGATAGTTTAGCTTAGCTGTTGTCGTGTGTGACGTCGTGTGTGACGTCGTTGCGTCGGCACTGATTGTTTGAAATCAAAAGACGCTCTTGTGTACATGTTCGCGCTGAAGCACGCACAGTAGAGAGCAGCGGACTATCGACTGCTGAGGCTCGTTTAGCCTGAGTGGCATCGCCACAACAGCAATACCCTCGCCTCGCATTCTCATGGCCTCGCCATATCTTGGTGATTTCGAAATTTCGTCGAGAACGAAAGCCACAAAGGGTGCACACAAAAGGGAGATTAATCATTGAAGGTCGAGTATTTGAATTGCGTTTTGTGTCAACTAATTCATGCGTGATCGGCCAAGTGTGTGTGCGCGCGTGTGTGTGTATATATACAGGGGCTCCCCGCTTTATGAACTTTCGTGTTGCGAACAACGGTACATACGAACATTTTTGCGGGTACGGGTATGTCGAAAAATGTTCTCGGACAGAGATGCTGTTAGTTAGATTTTGTATTGCGCGCCTTTTTCCGAGTCCTGCAGTACACTTCTTTCCACCGCTAATACCGACGTGAGGCGCTATGAGAGGAGGAGGAGGAAACGCCTGTCCCCATGAAGACGTTTGAGACGGAACTCTCTCCCCCTCCATCATCTCCTGAAGCCTTTGAGTACATCTTCCAAAAGTAAGTTAAACTTCATTTTATTATACTTATTATATATATATATATATATATTTTTTTTTTTTTCGTGATTTTCAGAAAAGTCCACTTTCATCTCTGATTAAGGAACATAAGCCAACAGGTTAAAAAAAAATAGGCGAAGGGTTGGCTCACTGTCTGAATGTGTGTGCTTGTGTGTCAGGTGGCTTCATGACACCAACTTCACCTTCAGACTGAAATTTTGGCCAGAGCTTGACTGCATTCAGTTCAAGTCAAAGTTTCTAAAACGCCTCAAAAGTGAAGCGCAGTGGAGTAGTACAGGTTGAGGGCGCAGATCAGCCCCGTCAGCAGCATGCAGGTAGTATCTCCTGTCCTTCTAGGAGGATGGAGACATCGACAAGTTCCTGTCTGTCAGCCCCATGGACCACCGGGATCTTGCGGGTATGCTCAGCTGCATTGCTGCGGTTATCCTGCTTCATTCAATTCACAATAAAAACAAGTACAACCGTTTCAATCATTTGACTTAGCTGACACCATCATTAGCACATAATCAGAGACTAGTGTCAAATTAGCATGTATGCCATGTTAAATTATACAATGCATCTGGTCAGTTCACTCAGTAGTTACTATCGGCTCTGCGCGTGCGTGTTTTTCAACTCCCCTACTTCCTGAAAAGATGTGGGGTTGAATGTTTCGTGTCTCATAATATTGGGTTAATTGATTTATGTCGGGTGTGTGGCACACCTGATAAATAACGTAAACCATGACATTAGACAGTAAAGATTCAACCCCTATGTGTGACAGCATTTGTAACAAATGCATACTGCATGTATGAGGCAGTGTGCCGTGTGAGTGACAGTGTACCCTCCTTGCAAAATTTTAACCAAGCACACCTAACTCAGTTGGTTCAAGAGAGGCTTCAGCTTGATCCCCACGGTACCTCCCTTGGTCTTCATCAAGGCAATGGAGTTTGGTGTGTACAGGTCAAATTTGGACAGGGATCTATCTCTGCTCCTGGGGAATTGTCATAATTCTCCTGAACTCCTTGACCTGAAATGATTTAAGATTTACATATGACACAAGTGTGAGACATTATTTACAGAATTAAAGAATGTGACAAGGAATTGGCCAAAATAGTCTGATGAAAAGGGAAGGGCAAATTCTGTATGCCACTCTAATCTCTCTCTTTCACCCCCTACAATTTGTGTTAATGTGATTAAGCGTGAACAATACTCATTAGACATTCTGAAAACAACTGGTTGATTCCCAAGAGAAAGACTTTTGAAAACATCTACCTACCTCAGAGCAGGCCATCTCTCTCTCAAGTCAGCTGCAGATGGGGTGACGCTCACAACCTCCAGACGTCGACAGGCATTTTTACCTGTCCGATTTGGACAACCGTCCGTTGTGATTCCTGCCAGTCTGTCCCATTTCAGTACCAGTTTGTCCATGCATGCATTAACCTCCGTGAATAATTCGCTCCCCGTTGTCGTCCCTTTAAGTAGAGCACGTTGCTGCCAGCTCCTCTGTAATCCTCAAGTCCGTTATCCCACGGACAAATGCGAGTCACTGGGCTTTATTACGGACATCACAGCTCTCGTCCAAAGCCAGGGAAAAAAAAAAGTCGAAACTTGCCATTTTATGTTGCAGCTGAATGTCCAGATGTCCTGCAATGTCCTCGATCCTTCTGGTCACAGACCGCCTGAATAGGGAGACTTGCTGAAATGCTTGTTTTTTTGGACATATTAGCGCTGCAGACTCCACTAATCACTCTTTCACAAATTCCCCCTCCAAGAATGGCTTACTATTTTTAGCGATTTTCTGGGAGAGCACAAAGCTGGTCTTGTTTTGCTGGATGTGTGAATCTTGGTTTAAAAAAAAAAGGCTTGCTGCTTTTCTATCTTAGCTAGCTAAGCCTCCGATATCCGTGCCCTTTCAGCATCCCTTAAATTTCGCTATTTCTCAGCGTGTATCATCTGGTATTGCTGACTCAAATTCTCGTATTTTAATACGGCAATCTGCTCTCCACAAACTAAACACATGGCTTTATCTTTGACTTGAGTGAATATTAAGTAGCCCATGTTTTGATAGAAGTCCTGGTTTCGGCATACACCTTTCTTCTTTTTGTGGACATTTCGGGGGGCTTAAGTCTTACTGTAACCTGCTTGCAACATTGATTCTGTCATGTGCGGTGCATTTTTGTTCACTTCAAACACACTTAAAAAAAAAAAAACAGTGCACAAGCAGTCCATGCATGTGGTAAAATTTGAAAATGTTTATTTTGTAATTTCTAATTAACTTTAGGCGGGACAGTGAGATAGACCCAAAGGGCCGATGCGGTCTGTCCTGGACTGTCGGCAGTTTCTCCACTTGGATGTGGAGTCAGGTAGTTCACCTGAGCTCGCTGGCCTCTCGCAGTTCTTCGCAGGACACTTCTCTCCCAGTGATTTCCTCTTTGTAGAGCAGGAGTCACCAACCTTTTGGAGAGTGAGACCTACTTCATGTGTACTGATTGTGTGAAAGGCTACCAAATTGATACACATCTGCAATAACATTTGTACAAATTACATTTAATATTAGAATGTGTTATTTTTCATACTGATTTTAATTTTCAGGCTCTGATCATCTTGAAGATGTCTCACAATGATGCCAGTGTTTGCATTTTTAAATCATAATTTCTACTAGCAAATCACAATCCTAGCACTGGCGGGCTATTGGTGTGGTCCTCACAGGCTACCTGGTGTCCGCGGGCACCATGTTGGAGACCCCTGTTGTAGAGATTATCTCCAGCTCTGGGCAAGGCGCATTAGACCTTCTGATTTTGGAACGGTAGTTGGCCATCTTGTATTTGAGTCGCTGTGTTCACCCAGACTTGACAGAAAATGATGTATTGGGCTCCATTTGGCAGGGGTACTTCTTCAGCAGGGCTTCTGCAACTTCTTCATTTTGAAGGCCAGAGGGATAGGTTTGGTAGTGGAAGATTTCTTCAGCAGGTTTCTCTAATACAACAGACTTTAACCTTGGATCCTGAAGCAGCGAGCCATTCCTTTTGTAAGCCTTATTTCCTTATTGGAGGTACACCTCAACATAATCAGAGAAGGTGGGTATCACAAAGTCAGTCGGCCATGGCTTATCTCGGAACCCCACTAGCTTTGTTAAAATGACAGCGCTGGCGTTTGAAAAAGCTGAGGAACTATCATGCTGGGAAGAGGTTTCATGTAGATCTGGTGGGAAGGAGGTGGCCACTGCATAAACAGTTTTAAGGGTAAGTTAAATAATAGGAGGCTCTTCTTTTTCTTACTAGTTTGATTGTGTCTTTGTCCTTGATCTAGTTCATTGACACCAGAGTGAAGAATTAGTCACGAAATCCTTTATCCATGTACATCACCATGAAACTGCCTTGGAGTTTAAAGTTTTCCTGCACGGCTAACAAAAGTTTGTCAATATACTTGCATTGTCCATGCATAGGACGTAGCGGCATCACAAAGGGTCCAAATTTTGAGGCCATATTTGACCGGCTTTGATCTGATATTTGTTTAACGGCCCCAAGGTATGGTGACTTACCCCTCTGCTAGCATTCCCCATCGTCGCTGAAAGTTTTTGTTTTCCGGAAAGAGCACGAATGTGATGTCATCGCTTTGCGAACAAAATTGTTACTTGGCCGAGAAAAACATTGCCATGCTGGAGCAACCCCCGTACTCACCCGACTTGCCTCCATGTGATTTATTTCTTTTTTTCTCCTCCACTTTTCCGGGCTCATTGAGAGGACCCATTTTGAAGATGTGGACATGGTGCCGCAAGTAGGCCATGATAACGGATATGTGAAGCACCCCGGTAGAATTATTCCAGGAGTGCTTGAAAGACGTGCCAGAGACGGCTGGGAAACCATTAGATTCCCGAGCTAGATTACCTAGATGGATAAAACTTGTAGTCTGTAGTTCAAAATTATCTTTTGGTACAGCACTCCTGAAATTATTCTGTCACAGCTTGTATAATTATTGGAAAGATTGCCTTTCTATCATGTATTTGATAGCAAGTAAGATAAGAAAAAGAAAGAAAAAAAACCCAGCTTGCTCAACAAAAAATATGAGTACTCAGCACATTTACATACAAACAAAGTAAAAAAAAATAACCTCTTAACATGTAAACTGAATCGAATTGTCATTTGTAATGTAGAATATGAGAGTTGGAAATGGAGAAATGAATTATAGTACTGCGAGAATTTCGAAAATGATGCAGCTTCTATGCTATGCACCTTATACTCTGAAGCACCTTATAGTGTGGAAAATACAGCACTATTTCTAATAGGGATGGGCATTGAGTCTTGAAAAATAACACAATTTTAGGTTTTCCTAATCAGTTCATATGTGATGTAACAAATTGATCAATGATTTAGTATTCAATCTTAATCTACATTTAATATTAACTTGGACAGATGCATTACAATAGCTACAAAAAGCAAAATTCGTTCAAATGAATGAAAGCTAAACCTTTTTTTTTTCCCATTTTCAATGATCCTCAAAATGTTCAATGGCATCAGGCCTAACCATCCATATATGCAGTTATTTATTTTTGATGCCCTCTATGAGGCAAAACAGCAAGGGTGTGCTAGTAGCAAAAGTAACTATGCTGCATATATGCACAAATAAAAAAGCAAATTCCAATATTTCATGTGACCTAAATAGCGCTTTGCCCATGTCAGCAAGCCACAAGAACATTTTTTTTACAATGGCTGTTAAAAAAAAAAAAAAAAAAAAAAAATCTCACAACAACAACTCAAAGCACAATTTGTACATATAATGGCTCGGCTCTTGAGGTGTGATAACCAAATCATTTTTGAGGATTTTTTTTATTTTCAACCCCTCAAAATGTTCAGTGGGATCAGACCTATCCATACAAAATGTCCTGCAATAGCATGATGTCATGCTGCGTGGTGGTGGATGACCCCAAAAAGCAGGGAGGAGCAGGGTGTACTTGACAAATGTATTGATAAAAACACAGAAAACTAAATCCAAAACAAAGTCCTAAGAACAAAATGAATCCAAAGTATCAAACAAAAACCATGGCTGAAGCAAAAAAACTAAGAATACCAGAAACATGACAAAAACAAACATGACAGGAACAATGACCCGGCACAGAGTGCTCATGCTGGGAATCCTTTTATACTACTAATGACGTAATGACCAACAGGTGTGCCGCTGCAGGTGGATCCCTACAGTGCCACCTGTTGGTCACAAACAGAACCGTGACACTTGGCTTGGAGACCAGAAAATGTGCTTGTTTTTCAATGGCCATGTCACCTCATGTAACTCGTCGTCCTCCTCATTCTGTTACTTACTTATAAATGTTAATTTTCAAAACTTAATTTGTTAACAGAACAATCTCTAAGTCTTAAAATTTAAATAAGTACACAGACACCATTTTATTTCAAACAAATTCAAATTTTATTTGTTAGAAACAGCTTTAAGTGAACAGTATTCAAATGTTTCAAAACAAAATAAATCCAAACAATTTTCTTGTGTGAACAATGTTCACTTTGAACCTGATCTGTATACATTTTTCTCACACCTGCGCGACGTCTCGCAAAGAAATGGGGGTGGGGGGATTAGAATGTACAGAAGAGTTTACTGAACAAATTCCATTCCAAACCACATCAGAACATGCTGTAAATCCACAAATAACTTGATGACATTCTTAATGCAAGCAGAAAAATGGCATAAACAGTGGACTATCTGCAAAATTGACAAATTTTATTTGAATCATTAAACCCGTTTACTGTTCCTTTGGTTCAACCGATTAAATTGAATAGCATTGGGGAACAATTTTTCTGACACAATTCAAATGAGTTAGTTTTTTTATGCTAAATAAGACTATCATTGGCATGCTAAATCCAAAATTGCAGTCAGTAGCTAGCACTTCAAGTTTTTTTTTTTTTTTTTTTCTCCACAACTTCACCCCGAGATAAGCAAAATTAGCTGTAATAACACCAGAGTAAGAAGAACTGATTCGACTGGACTCATCTCTAGCTCCGTGGCAACTTGTATCTTCAATCTCAATTGAGAGTGTGGTGAGAGGTGTGTGCAGCTCCCAAAAAGTCAGCACTATTAATATCTTCAAATAAAGAGCGAGCCTAAAAAAAAATTAAATTAAGAGGATTAATGTTGTTTTTTTAGTGCTGTCAAGCAATTAAAAAAATTTGATTAATTAATTATACATAATTAGGGGCGGCCCGGTAGTCCAGTGGTTAGCACGTCGACTTCACAGTGCAGAGGTACCGGGTTCGAATCCAGCTCCGGCCTCCCTGTGTGGAGTTTGCATGTTCTCCCCGGGCCTGCGTGGGTTTTCTCCGGGTACTCCGGTTTCCTCCCACATTCCAAAAACATGCATGGTAGGCTGATTGACTGCTCTAAATTGTCCCTAGGTGTGAATGTGAGCGTGGATGGTTGTTCGTCTCTGTGTGCCCTGCGATTGGCTGGCAACCGATTCAGGGTGTCCCCCGCCTACTGCCCGAAGACGGCTGGGATAGGCTCCAGCACCCCCCGCGACCCTAGTGAGGATCAAGCGGTTCGGAAAATGAATGAATGAATGAATGAATTATACATCATTAATTAATCTAATAATCTATATTTTAATCTCATCTAAAGATTGCTGAGAAAACCCCTATTTTTCATTACATTATTGATTGGTATCACAAAAAAGTGGCATGATAAAGTATTTTAGTGTTTTTAAACAGACTTCAGGTTAATGTAACAAAAACAGCAAGAACACTTTTCTGAGCAATACAACTACTGAACACTGAACTTGCTTCAGATAATAGAAAATAAATAAAACAGACCCTTAAATCACAGTGCACTTCAGAAATAAAACTGTTCAACATTACAAAATAAAGTGCCGAAATAAACAATCACTTGTCGTCAGGACACAGCAGCTTTGCTGACTTCATGCCTCGTGTTCTTTTTCTTCAGACAGTCGCTGAGACAGACCAGCTTGGTCACATTTTCTGGAAGCAAGGCTGCCCTTTTCTTTTGCAATATGTGGCCTGCGAGGCTAAAAAGTCTCTCACAAGGTACAGAAGTTGCCGGGGAAGCCAAGTATTTGCGTGCTAGGACTGACAGCTTTTCGTAGGCTCCTGAGTGAGCATACCACCACTGCAGGGGACAGTCATCAATACCGATGCTGGGCTCTGCTCTGTAGCGCTGCAGCTCTCCAGATGCCATTCCATCTTCTGAGTCAGAGTCAGACCCCAGCAAGAGAGCACTCCTCCTCCTCTTCTGAGCTGGTTCATCATCCTTCGTGGAAGGCTAGAGAGTCGTTGCTCTTCTGGGCTCTGCTGCTTGGAGCATGTTCTCCAGACTGGTCCACACCTGAATGAATGAATAGATTGACGGATAGACAGGTGGTGAATGAATGATTGTCGTTAATGCTAAGTGCAGCAGGCTGTTTTCTTTTACTTTTAATTTTATTTTATTGCATTCTTTGAAGCGCTTTGTGTTGCAAACTTATGTGCAAAGTGCTCTAGAAATAAAGTTTGATTTTATAAACTGGATTTGATAAACTGGACAAATTCCAGCTTACCCATTTAGTCTTTACGTCTTCCCTCTTCTCTCTTGGAAGACATTTCAGATTTTTGAAATGTGGATCCAATGCTGTGGCCACCTTGAAATATGCCTCGTGGGCATCAGCTCGCCGTGCTGCCAGGTCCCTCTGAAAGGCATTCTTGAACTTGACCACATAGGCTGGATCATCATCAGTAATGTCCATGACACGGTCCAGATGGCAAAAAGCAGGCAACACTACAGAGCAAGAGACATAGGCCTCACCACCCAGCAGCTCAGTCACATACTGTACCTGCAGAGGTGGTTAAGCTTGCAAAATGAACTTAGCTAGATATTTAAATCAAATTGTAATGGATTTCCAATTGAATCATCCTTAAAGTAACTACCTAATGTTTATTCATTTTTTTGATCGCACATGTGAAAGTATATTCTTTCATTTAAATCAGGGGTGTCAAGCTCATATCACATTGTGGGCCACATACGGCCTCGATAGATGTCAAGTGGGCCGGACCATTAAAATTATCCTTTTACCATACCATTTACAAATAATTATACCATACTCTGCTATAAATAGCCAAAATATCATGTCTTTCCTTTGTTTTGGTATAAAGAATCACAACACATTACGAAAATGTTGAAATTTAATGAACATATATTTTACAAAACATTTGTTCACACCATACAAACTAAGGAGAGTGCTGTTAAATGTGAAAACAAGAAAGTCTTCAGATGTCCTGTTAATGTGTAAACTTCATATATGAAACACATACACATACAATACAGACTGAAAATTTGTGGAGTTGCATGAACAGTAGAATTCCAGCACACTTTTTTTTGTAGTTAAGTTTCTGACGAACAATAAATTGCACGTTTTTCAGCACAGTAAGGATTCATCTTCACAAGGCTGTATTTTTTCAATGCAAACGGTATCTAAGGCAGCATTTTAAAAGCGTTAAGTCTAATCTGGACTTGTTTTTGTTCCTGATACTTGGCATATTTTGACCTGTACAACTGCATCAATATCAGGTGACATTTCCTGATTAGCTGTCACTTTCAGAATGTCATTTAAGTGCTTGTTTGTGAGTCTTGAATGCATATTTGTTTGATTGATATTCATTACTGAGAAAATTTGTTCACAAAGCTAGGTTGTCCCAAACATGCACAAAACATTAGCAGCCAGGGCTGTTAATTTAGGGTACCCTGGTCGTAGATACTGATAAAATTTGTCCAGACCTACGGAGGCAAATTTTCCCATCAAATCTGCATCACATTGCAAATCAATTATTTCTACTGGATTTCAACTGTTAGATCGGAAGCTTTAACTGTGAAAGGTGAGTGAAAAACTGGAAATTCTATCTCAAGTTCACCAAATACCTGAAAACGTTTCTCAAACTCCCACAATAATCCTGCAATCTTATCTTTGTACCGTTTCACGTCCACATCAGGTCTGGTCACACACGCATCTCTCAGACACTACTTGCCAGTTGCGTCTCCCACAAAGTCTGTGTGACAACTTTTTGCGCCCTTACAACGTTTTGTTCGGATTGTTCAAGTGTTCAGTAATATCCACCAAAAATGCAAGGTCCTGTATCCATTCCTGAGATTGTAATTCCAACACCGGTTTTCCTTTTTTCTTCATGAAATGTCCGATTTCCTCTCTTGGTTCAAAGAAATGACTCAGCAAAGCGCCTCTGCTCAGCCATCTCACTTTAATGTGGTATGGCAGGCTGTGGGTAATGTTGTCACTGAGAAGTTTGTCAAACTGACAATGGTTAAGTCCTCTGGATCGGAGGAAATTTACAGTGCGAACAACCACCTCCATGATGTGGTCCATTTTCAAGAGCTTGCAACACAATGCCTTCTAGTGCAAAATACAGTGAAATGTCCAGAAACGATCTCCTCCATGAAGGGCTTGTTCTTTCTCTCTGAACTTAGTCGCGACACCAGCTTTCTTTCCTACCATCGATGGTACAGGCTGATGGCACAGGACCGAAATCCTCTCTGCTACAGTGAAACTCCTCTAGAACAAAACCTACATGGGCGAAAATACCCCCTAATGTGAAAAAAAACTTCATGCATTAACACCATTCCCATTCTCCTGACCCCCATACAACGAAAAAAAACCCTGTTGCGTTGTACGAAATCATTTTTTCTGCTCCTGCCTCGTGAAGACATTCACTACAACGAACTATAATCCAACAGAGACCTCTACTGCTTCGTTCGGAAACGGCAACAGCAACCACCACACTGGTTTACATAGTGAACGATGTTTATTTCGGTCACAGCTGCGAGTTTCCTGAACGCAACATACTCATAGCTGCTCTGCCATTGGCTTACCGAGCATCATCTTGGCCTCCGATTGGCCAAGAGGGACCTCACTGTCTATTTGTGTAGATACTGTAGCTAGATCCGTGGAAGATAGAGTGGAATGCATCCGATTAGCCTCGGAGTAAATTGCTTGTGGCTCGATGGACAGTCAAACAAACGAACGTTTCCTGGAATGCTTTACTTGTTATCATGCTAAAAACCTTATGCTAACTGGAGCGCTAATTAGAGAGAAGGCGAGTTCCATCGCGCTAACAATGGCCATCGAGGACTACGAAGCGTCCCGTGGCTGGCTTTAAAAGTTCATTGCATGCCATCAGCTGAGCAACGCTGTCTTGGGTGGCGATCGAGGGGAGGTCGAGTTCGAGACAGTGAGATGGTGGAAAGAAAAGCCACCGGGTCCAGGAAGTATTTCTTATTGTTAGATTCAGACGCAGCATGAACGTTGCATTGCTAAAATGGCTACAAAACGGACCTTTGGATGTCAAGCAGCTAAGACAAGAAGAGCTCTGATGCTGGAAGAGAGGGTAAAAGTGATCAAAATGAAAGACGGAGGAAGCAAAATAAAAGACATGTGTGTGTGTGCTTACATCTGAGATCAAATTTGCTACAGTGAAAAACCCCCTGTTGTGAAACATTTCTTGCTGCAAACATGATTTCGTTGAAGAGGAGTTTCACTGTATTGTATTCCTCGTCAGGCTAATATTGGCAAAAGTGTGTCACTTCTCGGGACAGACAAATGCAGCCGCCTTCATCATGCATCGTTTAATAAAGTCACCGTCAGAATATGGCTTTGATGCTAATGCTATTTCACTAGCAAATAGGTAGCTGGCTTTTACCGCTGCTTCACTGACTTGTCGGCTCTGTATGAAAGTTGACTGCTGTTTCCTCAGACCTGCCTGCAATTTGTTGATCTTATCTCTTCTCAGTTGTCCTTGCAAGCCATCATACTTTTCGCCGTGAAGACTCTCGTAGTGGCGTTGAATATTATATTCCTTCAATACCGAAACTTGTTGCAAACACACCAAGCACAAAGGTTTTCCGTGCATTTTTATAAATAAATATGACATCGTCCATTTTTCATTGAAAATTTAACACTCCGTAATATCTATTTTTCCCCGTTTGGATAATGCCATTTTGGCTAATGAGGGTTATCGTGAAGTGGTAGAGACTAGCGTAGAAACAATGTCCTAACAAGCAACAGGTGGCGCACTGACACCGTCTGCTGTATTAGGTCTGTCTTACTGACTGACTGAGATTGCTGTTGTCTTCGACTCTGATCAAAACAGTGTGCCCCCTAGCAGATAATTCATGAGTTACATCTTATTAAAAATACTCATCCCGTGTCTTTTATGCATTTTTTCTCACTTTTAAATTATCCTGTGTGCTGGATCGAACCTCTTTGGGGGCTGGTTCCGGCCCACGGGCCGCATGTTTGACACCCCTGATTTAAATATTAATACGGGCTTACCTGCATGGTTCATGCAGGACCTCGAGCCTCTGCAGTTTCCCCCACTCAGCTTCGGTTGGCATGACCAAATTGTGGTTGTTCTGTTGGTCCAACGTAGCCTGGACAGCCCCTCGTTTGCGTAGGAACCGTGAGACCATTGCGAGGGTCGAATTCCACCTGGTTGGTACATCTTGTAGAAGTTGCTCTGTCTTTTTTCCAAACACTACTTGCTGCTGGTTAAGTTCTGTGGTACTTGCAGGGCTTTGTTTGAAATGGCCTACAATCTTGCGGCACTTTGCTAGTACACCAGCAAACCCACTACTATCAAGGCAGATCGTGATGGTCCTCTGAAGAATGTGAGCATTGCAGGCGATTTGCTCATATCGAAGGACTCTCATAGCAGCCAGCATGTTTGCTGCGCTGTCCGTACCTATGGTGGATAGCTTGTTTTCAATTCCCCAGTCATTTGCCACCTTGAGGAACTGTTCGGCACATTTATCAGCAAAATGCCTGGTTTCAGTTTTCATGACAGTCAGTGTAAATGAGATGAGGTTCCACTCACCATCAATAAAGTGTCCGGTCACTCCCAAATAGCTGTGGTTGCCAGCTGAGGTCCAATGATCTCTGGTTATAGAAACACTAAAATCTCAAGTTTGTTTTTCTTTTCGCTGTCATACATCTTGCTGATTTTGGTCATCACTGTAGTCCTGCAAGGTGGCCTGTATGATGGGTCATTGGACGCAGTTTGCAACACCTCTGTTAACCCCTCATCTTCCACTATGTTTATCGGCCTGCAGTTCATCACTATCCACTTGGTAAGAACATTTGTCATTTGCAGACTTGCTCATACGCGGGCTGTTCTGCTTGACACTATTTTTTGCTTTTGTGACAGCTCAAATACCTCAATCATGTGTTCCTCCTACAAAACAACATTACAAAAAATGTTTTTGTAGCAAAATAATTCATTTGCACATAACAAAACTATTGAACAATGAAAGAAAGTGCAAATTGAACAATGAATAAAAGTGCAGAATGAACAATAAACGAAAGTGTAAGTGTTCAGTTAGTATTTGTGTGTGCGTGCGTGTAATCCACCCTACAAATTACATTTATTTATTTTTTTTTGTGTGTGATACACAATGAAACATTTTCCTCGATGCAAAGGCACACAAGTCTCACACCACCTGTTTGTCCCGCTGCGCTTCCCTTGGCGCACGCAAACCCAACACCTTCTCTGAGGCTTCAATTTTGTGGCGGTGGGTGGCAAATATTCAAGCTTGTGCTTTCGTAATTTTCCAAGCCGAATCGGGTGTGTCCATCTTGTAGGGGGCTCGATGACTTTTTCTCACAGCCTCAACATCAAAATCTTGGCCTTCATCAACTGGTGGCTGGGTGGTCCAAGTGTCTGCAGCTGCCATCATAAAGTCCAAAAGAGAGATCGCCTTATCTGGGTGTCTGGCTTTGAATATAACAAAATCATTGAACAAACTCAACTGAAATAAATAAGCAATAAACTTTTTGGGCCAGTTCAGGGACCTCCGCATGAAGGAGTAGTAGGCAATGTTCTGACCTAAACGGTCCACCCAATTCACGTGTGAATTATAGACCACAACACACTCCGGCTTCATCATGCTGATTTTTTTCCTCTCCCCTTCCTTCCACACTTCCACCTTCTGCATGGTGTGCTTGTGTCAGGTGGTCACCATTTTCACTGTTCTTTTATCCTGCCATGCAAGCACCATCACGTTGCCGTTGTGGCGTGCAAGTGTTCCCCCTGCCCCCAAGCTGCTCTTTGTGGCCTCCTGTATCATTTGAGGTTCTCCTCTGTGCTTCCTGAGAGTTCCACACACATGAGTTTTTGCTTCGAGCTGCTGGGTGCACAAGGTCACAGAATTATAAAAATTGTCCATGTAGAGGGTATACCCTTGTCCACCGAGGCGGTCCAGCAGGCTGAAGACAATATTGTTCACTATACAAGCTTCCCCTTTGTACGGCTGCAAATTGAAACAGTATCCTGTTTCAGAATCACACAATATGTATGATTTTATGCCATATTTTACTGGCTTTTGTGGGTTATAAACCCGAAAGGAAAGCCGCCCCCGCCACTTCATCATACCCTCATCTATGCCGATGTCTTTGTTTGGCTGGTACAAGGTCGCAGGCGGACTGTCGTTTGACGGCTCCTGCTTTCGATTATGTGACCGAAGCGTCATCTTCTCTTCCACACAAACACCATCTCCTTTGTTTTAAACGGCATCCAAAAGCTCAAACAAGCAAGAGAGTACCTTGCCTTTTGACAGCCACCTCATAGTGCAGTGCAACCGGAGGTCACCTGGAAGCTCTTGCTCCAACTCAGTGATGAGATTTCTGAATTGCCTGTGGTTAAATGCATGTGTGCGGATGTAGTTGAGGATTTCCATCACATGCTTCATGACATCTAAATTTAGCGATTTAGACATGAGTTGCTCCCTGTGTATGATGCAGTGGAAATTCCAAAACTCTGGAAATGTTTGGTCAGCTTTGCACAGCCCCACAAGCCCATTCACAGATCCGATCATGGCTGGCGCTCCATCCGTGGTTATTGCAGTTAGTTTCGGTATGGGCAGATTTGCTTACACAAATGTGGCCATCATGGCTTCTTTCACATCTATGCCACGGGTTCTGTCTTTTAATGGCACAATATCAAGCAGTTCTTCTTTGATCACACAATTGTTTGACACAGACCGTGCAAATATTGCCAATTGAGGCTTGTCTTGTATATCACAACTCTCATCCAATGCGACACTAAAATACTCACATGCTCGAAGGTCAGAATGCAACTGTGATTCAATAGACATGTTAATGTCCGATATTCTGCGTTCAACAGTGTGGCGGGACAGTTGGACATCTGATATCCTTTTTTTTAGTTTGTCATCTTCAGGATCCAAGATTTCAACAGTGTCACTGAGACATTTTTTAATGAAGTCCCCTTCATTGTATGGCTTTTTAGCCGGCGCAAAGTTGTAAGCCAGTTGATATGATGCAAGCGTCACGGCCTCTGAGTGCTTTGTATTATTTTTTTTAAAACTGCCCCTGCTTTTCAAAATGTCCAACCTGTGCTTGCGAAGTTCAGTCCTTCTTGGAAATTCCTGGTCGATGACATCACGGAGTGAGCGAAAGTGGCGCTGAAGATTTGAAGCTTTGAATTGTGCAAAAACGACTGACATATGAGGCAGAATGGCTTGCCGTTGCGCTCAACAAACTCTCCCACTCTGTGAAAAACATCCTGTGTTCTTCGTCATATTTTCGTTTTGCTGTGCTTTTTTCCCCTGCCATTTTGAGAGCGAACGTGACACATTTGTTTACTTCTCAATGAAATGTCTAACACACATGCGCGATTGACGTCAATCAAAAAGGTGAGCTGAGAAGCTGCCTCCCTGTAGCCTGGCGAGACCACACCTACTTTCCGCACTGTGCCCAACCATGCACACGAGCGCGTATGTACGCACGCCACGATGAGCAACAGCCGGAATGAAACCGAAACACACAGACACATAAATGGAGGGGGCCATTTCCTCCTCCCACCCCTCGCGGTCGCCAGTCTGCTGGCTCCCGGTCGATCGCGATCGACGTACTGGGCACGCCTGCCTTAAGTCACAGATAATTCGCTGACGAGCTTAGTGCTTAGCGCCGTTGTTGCGCATGAGCGGTGATGCAGTCATCTGATTGGTTGCTCTCTATGTCAATCAAGTAACGGGATTGATGATAGGCTGACATCGTAAATTCCGCTGAACTTAGCACCGCTTGAATGCAGCGCCTCAACGGTGGCGCTGCACTCGACACTTGTCATACGGAAGCCCGGAAACTGCATGGAACCAGCCAAAGAGCCGCATGCGGCTCGCGAGCCGCGGGTTGGCTACTTACTATATTGTTTCACAAAGCAAACCCTTTAGCAGCTAAAGATAAGGCCTACACTCACTTGAGACAAATTCTTCAACAAAAGCAGAAATCAGTATAAGTGAACAAATATTGGCGTGACAACTTACATTAAGTCCAGGGTTGACAGCTGCCGGCCGCGTCTCGAGGAAACATCGAAAGGTCAAATTTCTTGTGTTATTTCTTCTTTAAATTGCAGTGTCTGCTAACTGATACGCACATCACCGCCACCTTTTGCTTTGGAGGCTGACCCAGAGATTACTTTTTCATTAGAAAAACACCTTGCGGCTGCTATTTCATGAAGGGAAGTAATTTGTATTAGTTTGTCTAATCCTTATTTAACCACATAAGAAAATTGAGAACAGTGTATAGTTTACAATGTCAACTGACTGGAGACAGTAAACAAGGCAAAAATAAAAGCCAGTATAAATGAAGTCAAATAAAACCTAAAAAATATAAAATAATACAATCACAAATGACCAAACAAATTCTCCCTTTCCAATAAAAATCACAATAGTTCCCATCACATTGGCATCGAGGGGGTGCAAAATCGTATTCATTCTTGAGGTTTTTTTTTTGTTTGTTTTTTTTTGTTAAATGCGAGCAGATCATTGTTCAAATCTCCATTGACCGAAACAAAAAACTAATTGAAAAAAAAAATCGCAATATCATTTTTAGGGTTGATGATTGAGCAGCGTGGCCCGGTAGTCAGGTGGTTAGCACGTTGACTTCGCAGTGCAGAGGTACCGGGTTAAATTCCAGCTCCGGCCTTCCTGTGTGGCGTTTGCATGTTCTCCCCGTGCTTGCGTGGGTTTTCTCCGGGGCCTCCGGTTTCGTCCCACATTTCAAAAACATGCATGGCAGGCTAATGGAACACTCAAAATTGTCCCTAGGTGTGAGTGTGACGCGGATGGTTGTTCGTCTCTGTCTGCCCTGCGATTGGCTGGCAACCGGTTCAGGGTGTTGCCCGCCTACTGCCTGAAGACAGCTGGGATAGACTCCAGCACCCCCCACAACCCTTGTAAGGATAAGCGGATCGGGAAATGGATGGATAATTCAAATTTATGAAGTCGAAGTTAATTTATGTTTTTCGGAAATGCATAGCCCAAAACTAGTATAATTCAATTCAATCAAAAATTGTAAATACAAATTACTCATAAAACGGACCAAGTTCAACCAACTTGACATAGTTGAGTCAATACTACTTTTTGTGAAAATTAGATTTTTGTGTCCTCAATTTTTTTTAATTAACTTGAGCATTTGGGTTTACAGTGAGGTGCTAAAAAGGAAGAGTCTGTGGAATCATGGGAGTCCGACTCCAAAATAGTTTGCCGTGCAAATGCTTCGCCATCGCTGCGCGTTGTCAGTGAGGGAAATAACATAAGATGAGCAGCCCCACATTTATAATCTTACCTTGAAATGCCCTGATCCAATGGGAGGAGGGGAAAAAAATAAATAAATGTAGACCAATCAACGTTGAGATTAAATCAACAGATGTTATGCGGTTATGCCTCACAGCAATTGAAATATGCAAGCATGGTTTTAAATGAACCTTTTGTTTCATCAGGTCAGATGACGACGATAAAGCATAATTCAACCAAAACTGATATTATGGCCCAACCCGCCTGTGATGTTGCTGAGTGGTTTATTGAAAAATTCACACAGTTCAATCACGCACTGTACAGTACAATTTCAACCCACAAACTCTGAACTGAGTGGCTGGATGTGCTAACCTGTCATCCACCATGCCGCTGGTGTAAGCGACATCTTTTTTTTTTTTTTTTTTTTAAGTCACGGTCTTTCTCGACTGCATATTTTCACATTCAGCGGGTACATCTGGAATGTGTCTCCCTCCCGCAATAAAGCGGGATTCAATGTACGACATGTTTTCCTCATCTTGACATCACAATTCTTAATCGACTCTCTGGGTTCTCTGTGTCATTGTCTAACCTTACCTGTATTTCAAAAAGAGACTGAAAAAATTACTTCAGGGGGGCCTTATAGCTCATTCATAACAAATGAAGACTTAGTTTAATGACTATCCATCCCTCATTGCTCTTCTCTTCCTCTGTGCCCTTACTCATGCCTTTGATGGGTGACAAATTATGGGGCCTCTGTCCTCAAGAGTCCACACATCATTCACTCTAATGCGTATCGAGAATTTGGATACTGCCATGCTGCTCTCCCATTCCTGAGCAAAGGATAATAAAGAAACAGTGACAGAAATAATAAGAGAAGATGCAATCCAAAGTTCAGACTGAACACGAAATATTGTATAGTTTGTTCGTGTGGGAACAACTGTGAATTGCTCAACTACACGAAGAAAAGTGGTTGAACCTCTTCCTCCTCTGACAAAAAAAAAAAACATGAACATCACTTGTCAATCGGGTGGCCTGTGGTTGTGTCAAAACGGCTGAATACGATCGCGTTTCACAGTTAAATGGCTGTAAAAAACAAAATCAATACACTCACCGGATACACTAACTTACCATTCTCCAAGGCTGCCCACAGACCATGATGATTATTGCGTCCCACATTCTTCACGTAATGTGGGTGTGTGTGAGAGACATTGTAACTCTTGATGCCGATTGGCTGTTGCAACGCGATGCTCTTTGGAGTTAAAATTTTTAAATGCGAGTGAATGGCTGAAGAAGTGAATTTGCGAGTGCTTGCCCCCAGTCGCATTTTATCAAATGCATCCTTTGCATTGCTAAGCACAGATTCGAGCCGATCCGCACAAACTGCCTTGACTTAATCAGAATCAGAATCATCTTTATTGGCCAAGTATGTAGAACACACAAGGAATTTGTCTCCGGTAGAAATAATAGGTTTCAGACATGCTCAATTCGTGTTCAGTCTGTATGCAGCATAAACTTTATAGATATATTTTTAACTTATTTATTTATTTCCTCCCTCCCTCATCTCACCCCTCGAGTGGTGTCCGTCCCCCATTCAGCTCGGTTCCTCGACCAGAGGTCAGGAAGCTTGAGGGTTCTGTGCAGTGTCCTTGCTGTTCCCAGCACTGCACTTTTCTGGACTGAGATGTCCAATATTGTCCCCAGGATCTGTTGCAACCACTCATCCAGTTTGGGGGTCACTGTCCCGAGTGCTCTGACCACCACAGGCACGACCGTCACCTTTACGTCCCAGGCTCTCTCCGGCTCCTCCCCTTGCTATTTCTCTAGTTTCTCGTGTTCCTTCTTTCTGATGTTTCCATCACTTGGGACCGCTACATCCACTACAACGGCTTTCCTCTGCCCTTTATCTATGATCACGATATCTGGTTGGTTCGCCATTACCATCTTGTCAGTCTGGATCTGGAAGTCCCACAGGATCTTCGCAAGGGCCTTCTCCACCACCTTTGGAGGTCTTTCCCATTTTGACCTTGGGGTTCCCAGTCCATATTCCGCACAGATGTTTCGGTAGACTATGCCAGCCACCTGGTTATGGCGTTCCATGTAGGCTTTCCCTGCCAGCATCTTACACCCTGCAGTTATGTGTTTGATCGTTTCAGGTGTCTCTTTGCACAACCTACACCGTGGGTCTTGTCTGGTGTGGTCTAGCTGGGCCTCAATGGCTCTGGTGCTCAGGGCCCGCTCCTGAGCAGCCAGGATGAGTGCCTCTGTGCTGTCCTTCAGGCCAGCCCTCTCTAGCCACTGATAGAGAGGACCTCTTCAGATCAGTCCACTTCAGTTATGGTTCGGTGGTACATTCCATGTCGGGGCTTGTCCTCCCATGATGGTCCCTCTTCCAGCACCTCAACCGATATGTGTTTCGGTTTCCACAGAGAGTTTCAGATTGACAGAGTGTGGACAGGGTCACTAATAACACACAAAGATGTAGAGAGGGCAAGTCCATCACTGTAATGATCCCCACAGCTTTCTCTGATCTTTCGAGGACACACCAGCACATTGACTTGTGTTTGGTGGTAGCATCAAGTAGGCAGATGAGGTATCAGGTGAAGTCATGCAGAAAAGTCTCAATGTTAATTTTGACCCAGAAGACAACTGAATGGTGAGGACCTCAGCAGGCTGTCTGCGATTTAGTGTCTGTATGGTAAGCATTGGAAAATAGGCTTTTCGCTTTTAGTGACTGGCAAAAGACAATAGAGAGGAGAGATGTCAGAAATGGGAGAGCTGTGTATTACACTGCAACCTTGATTAAACCCTTGGATCTGTTCCAGAATTCAGTTTGATATTTCATTTACCAGGAAATAATGGAATTGCATTCGAACTAAAACAATGTAAGAGAGCATTTCGTATCGGCTATTTCACGTAAGTGCAAACAGCCTCTGTGTTCAGTTGGAAAGAAAAAGTGACATGAAGCAAAACTTACTTTCTATTATTTCTTAGCTGCCTTGCAATGAAGAGGTAAACAATTGGAATTGTTTGATATACTTTCATAATGGATTACTAAACAACATAATGCTGGTGGAATGCAAAGAACCAAACTCAGAAGTACAGCGCCGAACATGTGCACATGAAGGAGCACAGTGTAAACCGAATGAGCCATAACAAAAAGAACTCTCACGAATCCGAACTTTGGGTCAGGAAAGAAAAAAAATGTCGTGATTGAAACCAGAGACGGGCATTCTGTCCCTGGGACGGTACTGTATGAATCTCATTCCAATTCACGATTGAGTCCCACCTGGTGTTGATTCTTCACCAAAAATTCACATTTTAAATATTTCACAACCCACTGTATATATTAGTGGAGATACATCACACGGTGGTTGCCTAAAGAACATGACAAAAGCCTCGCATTCACTTATTTGCAAACATAATCGATTGAACTGTAAAATACAGTGGCAGGCTGCCACCAGTGTTTGTCCAGTGGTGGCTGCCTGCCATTGTTTTAACTCCTAAAATGTCAAAAACTTTTACTTTACAGGTTAAAATGGCTTACTTTACAGGCAAGGCTTGAAATAAGCTGTTTTTCGAGATAAAATATGTACTTTGCCCCCTCAAATTAATCGAGTGAAATGCAAAACTGCGAATAGCCGGGCATTTTTGTGAGAAAACTCAGAGCTCCTAAATGTTAGTTACCATAATTTCCAGACTAAAAGCGGCTACTTTTGTCACACGCTTTCAACCCTACAGCTTATTTAATGATGCGGCCTGTTTAAAGATTTTTCCAACGGCCGCCAGGGAGAGATCAAGCAGAAAAGGTTACAGTGAGACGCTAGGAAGTTGTTTTTTTTTTCTCCGCTCCCGCTGTGCGGCATTTGAGAAGTGGGGGCGGACTCCTGGACCGTGAGGCGGATGTGCTAACCAGTCGACTACCGTACTGCCCCATAATAAAATCATCTGAAATATTGAGATAAAAATGATTCAAACCAGGGTCAGGGGGTGTCCATCGGGACTTTCATGGAAATATTTTTCACTATTTGCGGGTCGGCCTGGTCCCTATACCTTGTAAATAATGGGAGTCCTCTGTCTACAAATTTATATTGTAGCAAAAGTATAATCCAAAAGTAATTCCAAGTAATCAAGTTACATTACCTTACGGTTTTTGGATCACAAACTACATTTTTAAACTGGTAACTAGTAACTGTATTAAAATACATTTTGAAAGTAGCTCCCAATCCCCGAATGTTGAGGCAATGACCAAACGCCGGTACATGTGTTCCGTTATTCCGCAAGTCTGGTTATAGGTGGTGTTGTGAGCTGACAACCACCCATACCAGGAAGACGCCAAATTGCTTCTTTTAAAACTTATGTGCGCCAATTTCCCTCTGCATCCTGTCTTGGTCCTGGTTATGATTTGTTCCTTGTTGGACATATTTTCTTTCAGCTCTTTGTTCCGTTCGTGGCACACGACGTGCAGCCATCATCATGCCGCGATTCGACAGTGCACATGCAGCAGCTGCCATTTTGGCCAGATGGTTGGCTAACGTGGCCCCTGCAATTCCATGGGGTCCAGCGTCTTGGCCATCTGCCTGAGAGGCCTCAACTCGCCTCATGTGCTTGGCATTTTGGCCATCCAACAAATTGGCACTACAAAACAAATGTTTGGTGTCCCATACGGCCACCAGATGTGAACTGATGGATCTCTTTATGTGGTTCTGATCGGCCTCCAGGTACTTGTACTCTTGCTTAAGTAGCAACTGCCTTCCGCCCACCCTGTTTTGTACTTTTTTTTTTTTTTTTTGTCTGTTGGCTCTTTCCTGTGTTTTCTGGTGGCACGGTGAAGTGGTTGGAGAGAGCATGCACCTGAGAGTGATTGGTAATCAGCTCCCAGTCTTCCAAGATGACCAAAACGTTTCGTTTGATCTTTTGTGTGAGCGGATTGCATCCTGTCTTGCTCCCGGTCATGATTTGCTCATTGTTGGCCTTTTTTTTCCCCTTTTTTTTCTTCTACTTCTTGTTCCGTGGACTTTGGCATCACCCCGGCAACCCTCTTTTGCTTCCTCTTCCCATCATCATGAGCCAGATGTTTTCTCCATCTTCTCCTTTCGTTGTGGTGCTTTTTTTTTTCTTTCACCTTGTATCACATAAATTTCAGTTGTTTTTTCCCGACCTGTCTGCAGCATTTTTTTCACAATTTTTGTGCTTTGGTACTTACCGTAATTTCTTGAAAATAACACACACACACACACACACACACACACACACACACACACACACACACACACACACACACACACAATCATCTCCCCACTGACACCCCCTTTCCCAAAATCAGCCTTCAGAAGCTGTTTTTTTTTTCTTCTTCGATGTACTCATGCATATTACACTCTGCGATTTGCTGTTTGGTTCTTTCTCTGTCTATACTTACGACTCTCGACCATCGTATGGGGCAAACTGACCAATACATTCGGCTTGTTCAGCACATAACCTGCTTCTCTTTGTCGGGTGTCTTCAAAGGGTTGAAAGTGTTAACAAAAACTAAGGACGCTCTCAAACTCATTAAACCTGAGGCTTTATTTCATCATTCTGCATAATGCAGGTGAAAGTAGCATTTTACAAACACCAGCGTTTCCCCAAGGCCATTATAAAGCATTAGAAGTCATTTCATGGATTTTGCGAAAAGGAAGGCCTTATTAAAAAACATTAAATATGACATAGACATTAGAAAATTAAATACCATTAATGGAAAGTCATTGTTGTGCACCATTTATTTTGACTATATCAATATTTAACCAATTTGATTGGTAGTACAAAGTTATGATTGATAGGCAAAACCCTTCAAATTGGCTACTTGGTCTAGTTCCAGTGCACAAAGCCAGGACGCAGGATGACTGAAATACTATGGCCTGCGGGCACATGCTCTGTCAAATGCAAAAAAGGAATACATGTCCGGAAAATGGGGAAATGAAACTTCAGCAGAAATGGCTGGCTGAGGCACATTTTAAAACCTGTTTAAAGCCTGTCTACAGTCAACCTGGAGAGGCTTTCTGCAGCGTGTGCAAATTTTCTTCAATGGATGTCAATGTGGTGAATAATGGCAGGCAGCAGTTTGGCGTGACTTCAAAACTATGTAGTGTAAAATTGTAAAATGTAATCCTGCAAAATAATCTCTATTTTCCTTGAATGTATCTTTTAATCTAATCAGTTTTTTTTTTTTTTTTTTTTTTTTTTACTGTGACTGATACTAATACTGTTAAATAACTGCAAACTGTAATACAGAATGCATCTGGAGAAATATACATATGAGTGTGTGTGTGTGTGTGTGTGTGTGTGTGTGTGTGTGTGTGTGTGTGTGTATCTCCATCCATTCTCTGATACTCATAAGGGTCGTGCTCGAGCCTATCCCAGCTATCTCCGGGGTACACCTCAAACCGCTTGCCAGCCAATCGCAGGGCACACAAAGATGAACAACCACCCGCACTCACACTCACACCTAGGGACAATTTCGGGTGTTTCATTAACCTGCCACGCATGTTTTGTCATATGGGAGGATACGAGAGTACCCAGAGAAAACCTACGCAGGCACAGGGAGAACATTAAGACTTTGCAGGAATTGCAAGATTTGGGGTTTTTACAATGCAATGTGTTCCCAACTGCTTTCTCGTAGACTGAGGTCCCAATTGCCTTCAGATCATTAACAAATTATTGCTGTGTACTTTAAGACTGGCCCTTTAACTTTGTTCAACTCATCCTCACTGCAAGAAAGGCTCTTGCATGGAGCTCCAGACGGTGGGTCATTTTGAAAATTTGTTGAATGTGCACAGCTGTGTGCCACATGGGCACCAGGCAATCTGAGGGAGATAGACTTTTTGTTGAATTGTATGGGATTAAATAGTTATTTAAATCAATCATTGTTAGTTATTTAACTCAATTGCACACAATTTTGTAACTTTTATATTTTGTGTTTGTATGCATTCTGGATTGAAATCATAAACAGCTATTACAAACATAAACTTGTTTTTTTTTCTCTAAATAAACAAATGTACAAATTCATCAATGGATCACATATTTATTTCCTCCATTTATATTATTCATATTTTGTATGTCATGATCCTGTCTTGTGTTCCCTCCAAGGCCGCACCTGTTACGAATTCAATCATAAATTAATTGCCCTTAGTACACAGCAATAATTTGTTAATGATCTGAAGGCAATTGGGACCTCAGTCTACGAGAAAGCAGTTGGGAACACATTGCATTGTAAAAACCCCTTAAAAGAACAGCCACGCCAACAACTTGCTGTTGGATTATTCAGCCTTGCTCACAACTCTCGTTTACGTTCATGACTTTTGACTCACGGTTCTCTCACCACGTTTTTTCAAATATTTTAATTTTTTAAAAATATTAATATTCTCCGTTTTTCTGATATGAGTATTGGATTTCCTTGTCCTTTTGTGACAAGTGAATTGTTTTTTTGTTTTTGTTTTTGCAAGAGTTTTTGGTTCGTCTAATTTTTATCTTGGTTCACTGTCTCCAGCGTCTTTCGTTGTACTTTCTCGTTCTTGCATTTTTGTAAATAAACATTTTGTCAATTCTTATCTGTGTCTACGCTTATGGAATCCGATTCTGTTCCGGAGTACTCCGGAATTCCTGATGTGGTCCGTATAAATACTATTGCTACAATATCATTGCAATTAAGTGAACACACTTCATATAAAAAATAAAATAAAAATAGTTTGATCAGTTATTTCTAAGAGTTGCTGATGGTGTAGTGGTACACCCGCCTAATTTGAGTGTGGGCAGCGTGGGATCGGTTCCCACTCGGTGACGGTGTGGATGTGGGTGTGAATGGTTGTTGGTCTCTATATGTGCCCTGCAACTGACTGGTGACTAGTTCTGGTGGGGTAGGGGTAAGTCTGCTGGGATAGGCTCCAGCAACCCCCTGCAACCCTATTCAGGATAAGCATTGTTGAAAATGAATGGATGGATTATTTTTTGGGATAAACAGTTGTGTGGCAGCTTGCCGACCTCAGTGACAACTGTACAAAAGTTTAGTAATTGTGTTATTCACTTGACTCTTGGTTACCACAACGATTTGAAAAGAAGTCAGACGTACATCGATAAATAATGGAGACCAAGTAGCCAAATAAATTGAATACATTATTCAAAGGCCACATCAGTTACCTTAACTCAGTACAGCATAGTTTTTAGTTACTTAAGACAAATGAAGGCCCAAACCTAAAATGTGCAAAAGAATACTCATGTGGGTGCAGTGAAAGTCTTGCAAAAAGCATCTCTAGCCTTGCAAAGCATTTCCAGGGAGTAAATTAAATTTGGGAATCCAATGGCTCCATCAGTCAGTTATTGACAAAAACATTCTCACTCAAGCGAATATGCTTGGAAAAAAAAAAAAAAAGATTGTGCTGCACTACCGAACAAGACAAAAATCTCTGGCAATATCCTGCTTGCACACCAGAGCTTTTATGGAGAGGCTGATACCAGATTGACCTCTGGCAACTGCCAGGTACACCCACATGCCTTACCTTCATCCATTCATTATTCGAGCCGCTTATCCTCACGAGGGTCGTGGGTGTGCTGGAGCCCATCCCAGCTGTCTTCGGGCAGTAGGCGGGGTACCCACTGAACTGGTTACAAGCCAATTGCAGGGCACACAGACATTCACACTCACAATCACACCTAGGGACAATTTAGAGTAAACAATTAACCTACGGTGCCTGATTTTCGAATGCGGGAGGAAACCGGAGTACCTGGAGAAAACCCACGTAGGAAAGGGGAGAACATCCAAACTCCCCACAGGAAGGCCCAGAATCCAACCTCTGTAGTGACGTGCCAGGAGAAAAAGGAGAAATGAGACGTGCCATGCACACAAAAGACTAACAGAATCATGACAATAACCGTATTTTCATTCAGACTCAATTGTACTGCCCTCGGCAGACATGGTGGCGCTTTTACACTTTCGGTGATCACCCAACTTGGAGATCGAACCCACACCACTGGCTTTGGAATGCAGAGCACTAATTGACGAGCTACAATGGGGTGCCAGCTTGGTTCATGACCATATTATATGGTACGTAAAGTGAGCTTTTCCAGGCTGGCAGCCGTTCCACACAACACAAAACATTTTCGTACTGGGTGGTGTGGGGGTGTGAGGGAGGTCTCAAAGTATATGCCCATTCTATCCCAGCAGGATTCCACTTCAACATGTGCATTAACCTATTATTGATCTATTGATCAACATGCAAAATATATTTACGGTGCCCCGGAGAGGTGGGCGCTGTGGATGAAACGGCCCCACCCCCCAGGTAGATGCCCCGTTCTCTGCACGCCCGTGCTCGTATGCATGGAATCTGACACGCAACCCACAGGAAATACACAAGCAGAGGTGAACAAACATGGAACAACTGAGACTCAGCATTGAACCACACTTGTGGAGTGAGGAGGAAACCAACAACAGTGGAACATTATGTTACGAATGTCACTTTTTACGTACAAATTGAGTTACCTTCAAAATGTTTGGAGAAAAAAATACTTCTATTTACTTATTGTTCTTGATATCCGAACGGTCTTGGCATGGATGAGCGGATAAATCTATGATGTTTTTTTTCTTTTGTTTTTTTTGTTTTTTTTGTTTTTTTTGTTTTTTTTGTTTTTTTTGTTTTTTTTGTTTTTTTTGTTTTTTTTGTTTTTTTTGTTTTTTTTGTTTTTTTTGTTTTTTTTGTTTTTTTTGTTTTTTTTGTTTTTTTTTGCATAGTGTCACCATCATTGTCAACATGCATATCACATTGCTGCAACCTTGAAAACTAGTTATATCAATGTGCAGCTTAAGGAAAAACTGTTGCATATGTTGGAGGAAGTTGCACCTCTGCATGCTTGGTCATCCACTCACAATTCTAACAGCAGTTGTGTTTTTCAATGACGTGTAGCCTAATAGAAGTCTGAAATTCATTGCATTGTCATTAAAAAAAATAAATAAATAAAATGACAGCTTGAATATTAGTTCTTGATATTGTGATATTTCTTTATTCAAGACAACGGATGGTTAACGTTGGTTTAACCATGTGAAAGTAACTGTTTTCACCAGGCAGAAGTTCCACCCATGTACAATATATTCACCCATAGGTGGTTTTGCAGCGGACCAAGGGGTGGTTGCCATCACCATTACCAAATTCCTTGCCACACCTGTTGGCAATGAATATATTCTGATCCCCCTTTTCGTCTTTCGAGGCTGTGGTGGGACAAGCGAGCTCGTAGTGCTTAGTTTTCAGTTCCCCAACTCAGGGAGTCATTCACAGAGGTGGCGCAAGTCTCACAGAGTTCTGTGCAGGACTGAACTGAAAATTTCCAAAGTCCCATCGATAAATGCCACATAAAAATGAGTTCAAAAGTTTATTTTAGTGATCTTTAGCGCAGTGCTTTTTCCAAATTTTACTCATCTGACTTCACTGCCTTCCTCATTAAAAAAAGAGTGAAACCTGAGAAGAGCATGACTATCAGTGTTTTTCCCCTTGCGTTTTATCACCAGGCTACCTAATTTTGGGGCTGAAACAGATTAAATGCATTTCCATTCATTTCAGTGGGAAGTATTACCTCGATTTGTGAATTTGTCAAGTTACAAACGGGTTCACAAAACCAATTTCAAGTTCATAAGTAGAAGTTCCACTGTACTTAGTTTTGTATTTATAAATAGTATAGTATAGTAGTAGTTGTGTAACCAGGTTCTGAATCATTCAAGGCAAGATAGGCATTGGCCGACATGGTAATCCAATTATTTATAAAAAGGAACATTCGAAACTTTAATTTCCAATGTTTTTATTTTTAACCACACATTGGGTTAAAAATAAGTAAATATTACTTTGTTTTCGGGTGGATTAATTGTATGTCAAATCATTTCAATGGGGAACATTTATGAATGTTTCAAGTTACAAATAGGCTCACAGAACCAATTAAGTTAGTCATTTCAGGTCTCACTGTACTTTATTAGTGTGACAAAAAAACATGAATATCATGTTTTTTATTGACAGTAGATGCCAAGGAACGGAAATGATGTCTATTTGCATCATGACGTCTGTGCATCGTGGTTAAGATGGAAAGATTCCATCCATCCATTATTTGATCCGCTTATTCCTCACAAGGGTCGCAGGCAAGCTGGAGCCTATCCTGGCAGTCATCGGGCAGCAGACGGGGTACACCCTAAACTGGTTGGGAAATATTCCAATTGATCATTATTACCATGTATACAGTACAGGCGTAACCATCGCAGAATATGGGCTCTTACCTGGCGCACTCATTTTTTTCCTAACTCACAATTTCATGACCTGTGATGGCATTGTTCTCTTTATTGTTCTTGAACTGATAACTTTACTGAACGATGCTAGTGGTAGAGACTGCTGTGCTCGGAGACAAGTATCTGCCCACACAACAGCAGGACAGGATTGGCCAACCACCGCAAAGCTGACCTTGCTGTGATGTTTAATGAGCTGGGAAAATGAAGGCTTTTTGGTCGATGCTTGTCAGACATGATCAACTGCCAGCCCATGTGCCTTTCTGAGGCCGATGTCTGTGCGATGCTTACAGTGTATGTGCTGTCTTTCGAGTGTTCCATTAGCCTGCCACGCATGCTTGTGCAATGTGGGAGGAAACCGGAGTACCCGGAGAAAACCCACGCAGGCACGGGGAGAACATGCAAATTCCACACGGGAAAGCCAGAGCTGGAATCGAACCCACTACCTCTGCACTGTGAAGTCAATATGCTAACCACTGGCCAACCGGGCCGCCTATCGTGTCTAATAATTATCTTTTTCTTTTCAAATACACATGATTGGCAAAAAATAAAGGAGCTCTGCTAATGATTTTGTTCTGAGGGGTGCTTACAATTTTATAAAAAAGGCATGTGCAAGGTAAGTATTTACCATTGCTATCGAGAATCACGTGAATGTGACAGTTACAATCCATTTCTTTTTGCCGTTGAGCTTCTTTCTATGGACATTCTGCAGGTGTGAAGACAGAATTTGTTCCCCTGAGGTCAAAATATTGACACTGTGTCAATCGGAAAGGAGAAGAAAAGGCTGTTGAATTATTGATAGCGCAAGAATAAAGAGACAAGAATAAAAGAGCCCCTTAGATAAATGGCAACTTGACCCGTCCCCCTTGGGATTTATGTCAGTCAGCTCTCCTACAATCACTCGGATAAACACAAGCTATATACAGATACTCAGAAATAGATCATCAAATATGTCAAAAAAAAAAAAAGAAAGTTCACTCTGTGTCAGCAACCCTCAAATGTTTCCACAGTTCCGTTTGTGGTAAATGAAGTGACATTTTATTTACCTCACACTCTTAATTAGGGATGTTCTGACCAAGGTTTTATATTGCTGATACGATCATCTATAAGTGTGATCGACTGATACCGATACCCAACATGTGGATTCGGTGTACAATTTTCAGTTTGAGAGCTACAACGATTTTTCTTAAATAATCGAGTCATTACTTGATTTATTTATTCTTTTTTTTTTAATGAATCAAATTAGCATTTGTTAAATTTTTATCCCGGTATTATTCAAAAATAGAACCGTGATTCAAATAGAGGTTGCAGAAAATGCACACATTTTGATTGAGTTTCCTGTGTTGGTCTGTAACATGTCACAAAATAGGGAAAATTTTTATCCCGCTCCCCAAGTAAAAGCAGCTGTTTGCAAATGTCGTTAATTAAACGTTTACATATTCGTGTTGCTACAGTGTATGAAATTATGTTTGAACAGGTTCAATATCAGGCTAGCTGGCTAGTGACCTGATCATTAGAATCAGGTGTGTTGCAACAGAGAGAGATGGAAAACATGTCACAGAATAGGGAAAATTTTTATCCCGCACCCCAATAAAAGCAGCTGTTTGCAAATGTCGTTAATTAAATGTTTACATATTCCTGTTGCTGCAGTGTGAGTACGAAATTATGTGTGAACAGGTTCAATATCAGGCTAGCTGGCTCGTGATCTGATCATTTGAATCAGGTGTGTTGCAACAGCCACGTGCTTTAGAGGCTTTGATCGAATTTATAGATTACCGGTACCTTTTCACGAATATCGGCCACCGATCAATCGGAGCACTCCTTTTAAGGAATGATACATTAGAAATAAACCGCCCCCACGCGCTTTAGAGGCTTTGATCGAATTTACAGATTACCTTTTCACGAATATCGGCCACCGATCAATTGGAGCACTCCTTTTAAGGAATGATACATTAGAAATAAAAACCTGAACATCAAATGGAAAGATAAGCAACCATAAAACGCCTGCAACGCTTCAATGGTTGTGAATGTGGCTTTGTTGCCATTCCATTTATGTAGAATCCATATGATGATTTATAAACATCGACGTGATTACGATCATACACTATTTTGAAGCCTGCAGCAATTTTTCACAATGTTATATAACCTTCTGGATATTTAATAATTGAATTGCAGAAAAAAGTGTAGCGTAGTGCCCAGCACGAAAGAGGAAGAGTGTAGAAAGCAAAAGGAGGATGAAGTCCCTTCTCATGTTCAACCCCCTCCTTCATTTGCTGTTTTCCAAATGCCCCACCTGCTTTTATGTCTTGCTTTGGCTTATCTTCACAGGCTACGGTGGGGTTGAGGACCAAGCGGGGGGTGAGTGGGGGTTAGCGGAGACCACAGACGGACCCTGTGGCCTGATTTTGCCTCCCGCGGTTTTGTGCTTGCCCTTTAGATTCCCCCTCACTTCCTGTCTCCTCCCAGTGAGTTTCCTGTGCATAATTATCACCAGCTGTTTCAATGGGGATAAATAGGGCCATGGGGACAACAGTTTTGTAATTTTGGAGTGATGGTAAAAAGGGAGACAATTGCCACAATTGGTAGCAGGCTACAGAAATTAGCATTCTTTGGCTTTAGAGAACATTAAACTTTAAATAGTTACAACGTCCCTTTGGTATCGGGGTCTGAGAGACGTTGAAATTGTCTGAGTGAGGGATGAGGAATTATGCAAGCTATGGAAGAGCGATCGGGGTATCAGAGTCTTCGCTACAGATGTTTTGCTTCATGCGTCTTTTTGAGGCCTGAAAAGACTGAAAAAGATCCATTACACTGGTCTGCATCAGAAAAATAAACAAGAATGACCTTTTCTAGAAGAGTTGGTTTCACACTGAAGACAGTGGTACCATTCATTTTGCCTCATATGCTCCAATTTTCTGTTCTAGCTATGAGCTTTTCCAAGAGTAGTTGTTATGATGTGATTTCTTATTTTCTTAGCATTAGTGGCTGTTTGGCAACTGTACTGACCTCCAATCCATCAAGTCATTTCTTAAAAACATTCCTGTTCTGCAATGCTTTAAACATATTTTAATCACTTTGACCCATTTTGTGCTTTGTTGATCTTTTTTGACATTTGTTTGTTTGAAAACGTTTGTATATTTTTGGTTTAAAGTGTACGTTTTTTATCATGTGTTGCTCGATTCTTAAGTGTCTATGACAGGGGTGGGCAATCCCAGTCCTGGAGGGCCGCTGTCCTGCATGTTTTCCATCCGTCCCTGTTGCAACACACCTGATTCAATTGTTCAGGCCTCGACAAAGCTTGCTGATGATCTGATCATTTGAATCAGGTGTGTTGGAGAAGGGACAGATGGAAAACATGCAGGATAGCGGCCCTCCAGGACTCGGATTGCCCACCCCTGGTCTATGAGGACTATGAAAAGCCATTCTCAAATAAACTGAATTATTATTATCGTTATTAGATCTAGATGTGTGTGCGTGTGTGTGTGTGTGTGTGTGTGTGTGTGTGTGTGTGTGTGTGTGTGTGTGTGTGTGTGTGCATATTGTAAAAATAGTTGGTTTTTTTTGGGGGGGGGGGTTGTTTTTTATTTTTTATTTTTTTAAATTCCCAGATCAACTACAGAGCATTCAAGGGCCATTGACAGCTTCAGGAGAGACCCCAGACAAGATTGCTTCAGGATCTCACTGATAAGAGTGTTCATGGAGACGGGAAATTAATGTTACAGGTCCATGAGTGGGCCAGCCTAATCAGCCCTGTGGATTGAAGATCATGTGCCAAGCATCCATACATGTTGCCTGCTGTCATTCAAGAATTAAACTGGTATCTTACGAGACAAACTTTTTTAAAATGTATCCAAAACCAAAATGTATTGTAACACAGCACTATTATAGCAGACATTAACACAATTTCAAAATGTTATCTGCTATAAGAGCAAACGAAAAGGCAATTGGCAACATCTAATGAGTGTTTCTATGAAATCATACATGACATTCTCATACAAAAACCAGATATTGTTGTTTATTGATGAAATAAAAAGCTGTTGGTGTCACCGCACCTCTCGTGGCATGCGTCAATCTGTGTCACCTTATGTTACCTTCTCTCCATGACTGTTGAAGATATGAGCCGATTTATAAGTTCCAAAAGTGATTGATCTTAAGTTTTTTAGCAAAAAGAACTTGAAAGAAAAAGCCCAAGAAATTAATGTTTTATTACATTGTTCACAAATATTCAATATGGCACAAACACATTTGTCTGTGGTGGCTGTTTTGAAAATTCAGAAATCGGCGATGAACACATTTCCTCAACTCATTCTTATCAAACTGTAAGAAATAAAACACATTCCCCTTTCCAACGAACGGCATAATCAGCAAATCGCAGTGAAATCGGTGCAAACCCTGTTTTACGCAAAAAGTAAAAACTTTGATTAGGATGCAACAAATGGCCGGACAAGATTTCACCTTTTAAGCGAAACAGGTTTAATCTTGCTACCCTATCCTGGGCACACAGAAGTGATAGCTCAATGTCCTATCCTCTCTCCTCTGGAAAGAAAATTTGGTCTTCCTTGATGTCATAACGAATACATGCAACCAATTGGACCCCCCCAGCTCCCCCCCCCAAAAAAAAAAACTAACGTATATTGAATAGAAAAACTGACAGAAAATCTCGAAAGTAAAAGTGCTTCAAACCACACTGGCACCCGACAGTACCGGAACTGACGGCACCTTACTACATTTTACTGAAAATACGTCACACCACTCAGTGCATATAGTCCATATTTGGTTATTGGTCCGACACTGATTATTTTTACTAATTAATGTAGACGCATCATCAAATTGCTAAATCTCAATTCATTTTCATGACCTTTCAACATGGCTGTCACCTGTTTGGCGAAAACTTCAGGGGCACGCAAGAGCAAAACTGAAACGAATGCGCTTGACTCGCCCACCACTACTTTTTTGGACGGATTTAAATGACATTTATGGGTTTAGAAAAAAAAAGTATATGATTTGAAATCAGCTTTAGTTGTCAGTGACTTACACCTTATAGGCGTTTCTATGTTCATTCCTTATTTGTGCATGGTGAGTGTGTCAGAATTTTTGACGGGAATGTGTACTGTGATTTTCGGAAACCTATTCCTTCTCCTTTTATTGCAATTGATTCAACGTTTGTAAAAATGTGAATTGGAAATAAACAACTGCTTTATCGCAGCCTGATTTATTGTGGTCAATTTGATCCAGTTGTTCACAAGATCATAACACGCGGGTATGAAAACAGATGTGAAAATAATGTGGTTAGTTATTTTTATTTTAGTTGTTAAAAATAAGTATTTGACAGAAGTTACATCTCAGTTTAATGCTGTTAAACATGAAATTCAAAGATAACCACATTTGTTGTCTTAGTAATGCAGATAAGCCAATATCGTTTTTTAAAGCAAATTCCATTAAATGAGTTTACAATTGCAACACAAGTACCCTCATCCTGACACATTCAGTTCACAGATTCTTTTCTCTTAATTTTAATTTTGCTCCTTTCGTCTAAAACTTCACTGAGTGAAACTTCAGCCCTTGGGGAATAAAGAGAGGTTGAAAAGTAGCCTAGCTGCTCCACTACTCACAGCCTATTCCCACACAATGCTGTGAGACTTTTCTAGAGTCTCTCAGGTTGTTTAAATCATCACAGCTTTCATCGGAGTCACAAATATTTTTTTTTTTGTTGTTGTTTTTATGAGGGTTTTGCCTATGAAAAGAATGGATAGTTGCCAAAAGAGCAGCTCACTGGTCTCATAAGCATCCATCCATCCATCTGGAGCCTATCCCAGCTGTCTTCGGGCAATAGATGGGGGACAGTGGCCCCTGAGGACCGAGTTTGGACACTCCTCATTTAGAGTGTTCCATTAACCACCTGCCATGCATGCTTTTGGAACATGGGAGGAAATCGGAATACCCGGAGAAAACCCACACAGGCACGGGGAGACCATGCAAACTAAACACAAGTTATTGTAATTAAATTACTTTCCAGACACTAAGTAGCTAGGCAAATAAGGAACGGCTGCTACCGCGAACATCCCTATAACGCTGTAAAATTAACAGTCACATGAGTTCTAGTAAAAGCCGAATTCTTTCCACTCAAAATATTCACATGTACCGGTACTATAATTACTCTATGAAATTAAACTTTGGGGCAGGGTCGTTGCAGTAACAGCTCAGAACATTTGCATAAAGCTCCATGAAATTAACAGGCAAGCCACTACAAATAAAAAGGCAGTAATGTGACACCAGAATATTAGAAAGCTCAAAAATAATGAGGTCCAGGTCAACAGAAAATATGGCACCTTGGCAACGTGTATTTCAAATAAATGAAATATATGAATACATAAATACCCGCCAAGTAGGACGGGGGCATGTGCAAAAAAAATGTAAACAATGGCTCCCAAGTAGAACAAACATCCTTTCAAATGAGAAATGGGGTTAAACTTGCTACTCTACTTCACTGGCAGGTTCTTTCTAACAAAGAGGAGCAACTCAACTTTACTAGCTGACAGCCCGCTTTCTCGATCAGCCAGAATGTTGGATAGAGCATTGAATAGACAGTCACTGTTCACATTTATACAGGGTGCAGAGAGGTTAGCTCTTGCAGCAGTGGTGCAGGCAGAAAAATAATCCTGATTGACTCTCCAGTAAACCAGTGCATCAGCCTCCCGAACGAGGACTACTCTGATAGGTACATGTTCAACTGCGACACTGGTGTAGTAACCTGCCGATGTCTCTGTTCTTGCATGATCCCACCCAAACCCAATGACAAGGAACCAGGCCTGGGTATCTTTTGGCTCATCTGTGTTGCCGGCTCCAGGTCCTCCATCTGTGCAGCCAATAGATATAAAAAGCAGCTTCTATGTCTCTGCCTTGAGCACTGCAGGAAAGGATCAATCTTCTACCTACTAAAGCAACATTTTATATATATATATATATATGATCGATAGATACACTCACACCGACAAATAATTATTCATGTCTGTAATTGAACAATTGTTTTTCAGAGAAACGGACCCTCGGATCATACAACCATTTGATCATTTGATTTCATGAAAAGATCCACAAAACTTGATATTTGGTTCAATAAGTTTGACTACGTGCTATTTTATCATGAATTCGGGGCACCGGTCTGTTATAACTGACAGTTTCTCACAAGCTATTAAGCTGTTACCAAACATGATGCTAGCGTGGTATAGCTACAGCAATCTTAATGCTAACATAAACAGACAGGGAGTAACTTAAAATAGGTTGGCATAAATTTACCAATGGAGCGCAAATGAAAAGCATGACTGACGCAACAAGTCACACGTCATCATGGCACATGTCAAACAGAGTTAAACTGAAACAGGAGACTTGTGGCGTCACTTCAAATTTCTTGTAATTATAAACTTAGATGTCGGAAAACCCCCTGAGGTCCACTCCTGTAATTAATACTGCCTGGCTGTAGTTCACTGCTGTACTTTACTGAGTAAACAAAAGCGGGCCGACTGAGGTCACTTCCACACGGAAATGGGGTCAATCTTTACCTCCTTTTTTTTTAATATATATATTTTCGCGTAAACATGGAATTGTTTCAAGAAATGTGCATGTGTCCATGCCAAAACGCTTCAACTTACCTGAACCGCCCTTGTGGTTGTTACAACAGTTGGGTTTAAGAACATTGGCTGCATAGAATGTCTTGTTTAAGACCCACCTTTTTAAATTTAGCTCCTTTTTTAAATTTAGCTCTTAACTGATATTTTTTTTTTTTTTTTTTACATGTATTTTCAGTTGTTTACATGGTTTGATTATTTTAAAACATGGTAAAATACAGATGAATCACTCGGGCCCTTGTCACAGTGCTAATTAAACTCAATATCTTTACTTAACACCAAGGAGGGATGGCTCAGTGGTAGAGTGGCCGTATCACAACTCAGAGGTGTCGAAGTGTCCTTGAGCAAGATCCTGAACACCCCGATGCTGTGACATCAGTAGGTGAACGTGGTCACAGTATAAAGCGCTTTGAGTCTTTATTTATTTATTTATTTTTTCTTTCAAGCCATCTAAAAAGACCATTTGTAAATAAAACAACCAGAATGTTTTCCATTTTAACCGTGTTAATACCTCCAGGATTTATGCCGATAAATGATCTATTGTGGTCTAAGGAAGCCCCAACTATCTATGCATCTATTTTCTACAGCAAAGGATTCCTCATTGGGCATGCCAGGGTTCTTATTCCAAAGAGACAGCAAAGATTTTTAGTTTCCTAGCAACTGAACGTGTTGACGAGTTGTTTTGTATAAATCAAGATGTATTATTTATCCTTGTTTTTTTTTCCTGCATTATACCATTATTTGTGAACTATCACCACATCTGTTGTGTTTGTCATCGTCCCAGTAATTTTACGCTCGACAAATACACCGCTAATCATTTCA